>NC_062978.1:13411666-14014950 GCF_023078275.1 Leguminivora glycinivorella
TATATGTGTATACAAGTATACATTATACATATTCAACGTTTATAAACAAAAGGCAACTGTTGTATGCGTACAATATTAATATTAAGACGGCCGGTCTGGCTCAGTCGATAGTGACCCTGCCTGCTAAGCCGCGGTCCTGGGTTCGAATCCCGGTAAGGGCATTTATTTGTGTGATGAGCACAGATATTTGTTCCTGAGTCATGGGTGTTTTCTATGTATGTATGTATTTATCTATGTATGTATTTATCTATTTAAGTATGTATATCGTCGCTTAGCACCCATAGTACAAGCTTTGCTTAGTTTGGGGCTAAGTTGATTTGTGTAAGGTGTCCCCAATATTTATTTATTTATTTTATTTATTTATTTAATTATGCTATATACTTTGGCTGGGCTATTATCAGAGATAGGAAGGTATTACTCTAATGCCAAGAGGTAGGTTAATTTGAATTTGAAAAAGGTGTCTTTTTAGTCTAATTTTAAAAGTATTAAGATGGTTCAAAGTCTGTAATGGAGGAGGAATATTATTCCAGCACTTAGATGCCTGATATTTAAAACTACCTCGAAAAGCGGTCGTGGAGTGATGTGAAGCTGCTAATTTGTTGCTGATTGATCTGAGACCAAAATTTTTTAAAGTGTTTGAGCGCCAAATGAGTTTTTCAAAAAGGTACTCAGGTTTAGAAGACTTTAATACGTTGAACAACAAGGAAGATAGGTGCAGTTCTCGTCTGTATGCCATTTTGAGAATACCTGATGAATTTAAATAAGGGGTGATATGCGCTCGTGGGGGAACTTTAAAACAGTAACGTGCACATGCATTTTGGACTCTTTGTATAATGCGATCTGTTCTTGCTAATAACCGTGGACCATATACTACATCCGCGTAATCAAATCTTGAAAGTATAAGAGTATCACAAAGTTTGATACGAAGATCAACGCTAAGAAAATCACGAATTCTATACAGGACTTTTAGTCTATAAAACGAGTTTCTGGCAATATCTGCTATGTGACTTTCAAAACGAAGAGACTCATCCATTATGAGACCTAAGTTGCGCGATTCAGAGACACGATCTATTTCTTCACCCGAGATAGAGATTATTGGTTTATGGTTATCTATTACTTTAATTTGGTTTTTAGAACCAAACAACATAACTTTGGATTTGCTGGGGTTTAGCACTAAGGAATTAGAAGATGACCAATTTGCTATATTGTTCAGATCTTCATTGATTTTCGCAACTGCTTGAGAAATATTATTTAGATCACACGGGACGTATATTTGTATATCATCAGCATATATGTGGAAGTTACTATGTTTTATTACGTTACAAACATCTGCTGTGTATAAAATGAATAATAGCGGGCCTAGGATCGATCCTTGCGGCACTCCTCTAGATAAAATAGATGGTTTAGACTTCAAAACTGTACCACTACTATCTTGAAGTTTAACAATTTGCATTCGGTCATTAAGGTAACTTGAAAACCATTGAATTGTGTCTGGTTCAAAGCCATAATATTTCATTTTAGATAACAATAACTTTGTATTAATTGCATCAAAGGCACGGGAGAAATCGAGAAGTGACATTATGGTTCCTCTGCCCATATCTTCTGCAGATAATATATTGTCTACTACATCAAGAAGTGCTGTTGCCGTACTACGCGATTTACGAAACCCAGATTGCAAAATAGGGAGGATTTGATGTTTTTCAAGAAAATCGGATAGCTGTGCATATACAAGCCGTTCGATTATTTTAGAGATGCAAGGAAGAATGCTTATAGGTCTGAGATCTTTTAAAGTACTGACGGTACTTTTTTTAGGAAGGGGTGTTACTAACGCTACTCTCCAGGCATCAGGGAAGACTGATGTTATTATGGATTTATTTATTATTGCAGTGATTGTACCCAGTGAATGAGGAAGAGTTAAAAGCAGCATATCTAATGAAATACCGTCATCGCCCAGAGCAGAGGATTTCAGTGATTTAATTGTTTTTAGTACAAAGCTCTCATCTACTGTTTCCAATTTAAAAGAAGAGGTGTGATAGCGATTGGATTCAAAGTAGGTCTGATATGACTGCGAAGCTACAGGGTTACCTGGAATATCGAGAAAATGTGAGTTAATAAGATCTGGGTTTTGTAAATGCAAAGGAATATCGCAGTTTTGAAGTTTTTCAGTTATTTTCACGGTACGTTTCAGATTATTCCATAAAGATCGAGAATTACTAGCATTACGATTTATATGTTGATTGAAATATGCTCGTGTTTCATTAAAAATAGCTTTATTGACGCAGCTTTTTAAATCAGAGTAATATTTTTTATGTTCATTTAGTCCAGATGCTTTAAACCTCTTATGAGCCTGATCTCGCAACCGCATCATTTCCCTAATTGTGTATGTTATCCAGGGATAGCTTTTATCTCTGATAATAATCTGTTTTTGAGGAGCGTGTAAGTCAAATAGTGATATAATCATGCTATTAAAAGAATGTACCATTTCATTTACAGTTGGTAGCGAAGTAATGCAACCCCATGGGAGACGTTCAAGTGTTTGATTAAATATTAGTGAGTCAATATCGTTTAGAGGTCTTAACGTTATTATTTGTGGTATAAGTTTACTTTTCTTAATATTTACTTCACAAGATAAAAATGCGTGGTGACTAAGGGTAGGTATATAATCTACTTGAGTATTTAAAACGGTAATGTTGCTACTAATCAAATCTATCAGTGTACTGCTATGGCTTGTAAAGTGAGTAGGCTCCTTTACATGTTGTGTTAAGTTGAAATAAGTTAAAAACTGGGTGAGTTTAATGCGATTTCCGTCGTTATTTAATAAATTTATATTAAAATCACCCATTAGTATAATGTAATCGTAATTGGAAAACGAGGAGATAGTATCAGTTAGTGAGTCTAAAAAAATATCAATATTAAACCATGGTGGTCGGTAAGCCGTTCCTATAAGTAAGACTACACCTTTAATAGATAATTTGAGCCACATTTGCTCGGTGGCGGAGTCGGAGGGATGAGCACAGCGCCGCGCAGTGATGCCGCGTTTGATGTAGAAGCCGACGCCGCCGCGCGCGCGCGCACGGAGCGCGGGCGCGGGACGTGGCGCAGAGTGTAGTTTGGCACGACGGGCGCCCGCCCTCCTCTCCCTCCCGTAGCCAGGATTCATTTATAGCCATTAAGTCTACATTACGTTCTTGCACTGCAACTATAAATTCGTTATGATTAGTCCCTAGAGAGCCTGCATTGAGAAAACCTAATTTTAAATTTATTTTCTTAGCCATGTATAAATAGTATGTAAAACTGCGGTGTTTGGTTTAATATATAAACTGGACGATACCGGAGCAGGCTCTGAGAGAGAGGGATAGCTGAATTTAAAAATACGACGTAATATATACATATTTGTATAGTAATTGTATAGAGTTGAGTAAGTGTATACCAGTAAGAATGTAGTATTAGTAGGCGCAAGTAACATGGAGTGGCCGTAGTACAGTTTTTGATGTCAGTATATATATCTAAGTTGTTGTATTGTACATTAATGTTAGGCCGGTACAAACAGGAGGAACGCCAAAAACCTTTGTGATATCTTCATCATTGCGGATCCTTTGAGCTTGGGTATTGGGTAGGCGCCTGGCGTAGATTCTACCGTCACGGGTCCAAATATACCGCCAATTAGAGCGTGTACCTTCTTGACGCGCTTTATAAAACAGCTGTCGATTGGCGCGTGTAAGCCGTTCGTTAACATAGAACTTCCTGGGTGGACCGGGCAGATCAAAGCCTGTGGTATCTGCACCACGTGTGCGGCGCGCCGCGCGCAGTAGTTGGTCCCGCAAAGCACGTCGTGTCAGTCGAACAGCCAATGTACGCGGTCGACTGTCGCCGCCTCCAGCGCCTTCACCTGCCACGCGACGTAGTCCTAACCGCTCAGCGCTCACGATGTCTTGCGACTCGATCTCTATGCCAAGTTTTTTAGACACCAAAACTGCAATGTGAATGGGGTTCTCGTTGTTTAACTCAGTGATACCACTTATTTCAACATCGGTAGAGAGCAATTCCTGGTCTCTATCATTGAGTTCAAGCTTCAGGCGTTCAACTGTCTCTGTCAAATCTTTAATTTCGATCGATTCACTGGCCGGCCGGTGAGAGCGTTCCTCCAAAAGTTCAACTCTTTGTTCCAGGCTGCCGATCCGATCATTGAGCGTATTGACGACTATAGAGAGTTTTTTAAAATGGGCGTTGAAATTAGAAAGCTCTAGGCGCATGGCTGTAAATTCAGATCTGAACAGCTGAAACTCACCGATTAGGCTGGTAAGATCGGCACCACTCATCGCAGGCGAAGCTGTTTTGCCTACATTGCCCGGTGGGCTGGTTCCATCAGATATTGGTCCATTATTCATTTCGAAAGACTCATTTTGGAGGTTTAAAAGCGATACATCGGATATGTTCATTTGGTGAGTGATACTCTTCTCTTGTTCTTTGGGTTCGTTGTGGTGTGACTCTACGGGTGGTTGGTTTTCGAGAGTCGGCGAGTTAGAGTGGGTTATACCTCGGTTAGACGTGGCCTTCGTAGATTTATCGATACAGTAACGGCACTTCCAATTATTTTTGTGTTCAATGGTCATAAGCGCAAAACGTTTATAGCTTACACTCATTTCTTCCAAGCATTCCATACAATATTTTTCGTTACATGTATAGCACATTAAAAATCTGCGAGGCAAAATTTTGCAACCGCATTTTCCACAGGGTAACATGTTTTTATTGTTAGGCGACATTGATTTACAGTAAAAGGAGTATAAGAAATATAATTAATCACAAAATAAATAAAATATTTTCAGGGGAGAAAAAAATTGACGTTGACACTTCTTGACACATCTTTTACCCTATGACATATCAATTTCCCTTATGACATACTTATCCATATTGACCTTACTTACTAAAACAAAACATAACATACTTTTGCTGTGTCGTTTGCGATACCGAATAAACATTTAATACGCAATATTAACAACCAACTTAAGATAATTATGAAATGAGAAACTGATGAATGTGATGAAGTAGATGATACATACCGACGAACAAATAATAATATATTTGAGAACATTCAAAACCTGTTTAGTTATTGTATTGCCGTACGTAGTTACACGATAAAGTTTAATCTAAGTACCTGAAATTTTCATTAGATTTTGAGGTTGCTAGTGTTGATATAATCAACACATACAACTAGGGAACAAATCAAATTATTTTATTGAATATTTTTGATTTGTTCTTTTTTCAAGTAGTCACACTACTATAGGTATATAAATTATAAATTGAAATAGATATCATACACGAAAGAAAAAAACGGCAAGGCCCACTGGTGGCCGAGCCGGGAATCAAACCCAGGTCTTCAGCTTACGCGGCTAAGTCGGCTAACGTCTTTACCACTAGACCACATCACCACACGCCCGCCTTTTTTTCTTTTTTTTTTTCTTTAATAATCAACACAGTATTATTATGAAGATGACAAAGGATTTTTTGACAAAAACGGTTATTTTGCAGGAAATTCCTACCGATTCCAGAATTACTAAACATAGACAAGATTTTGTGGTCCCCCACAGTGTACGCAATGCGCAAAACTTATAAACATGTTTGGAAATTCCTTACATGCCATACAAACCCAAGTTCCATGAGAGCATCTTGTTTGGTCATTTTCCCTTCCCCCCTCACCTGCCATATTTATATTAATGTGTACCGATGGATATCGAATTTTTGTCCGTCTATTCGATTTCAAAATTTCATTCGTACACAATTTATAATAATGATTCAGGAGGAAACAAGGAAGGACGGAAAGAAAAAAGTTCAGATAAAATTAGACTTAGTCAACAAAGTCGAACTTGACAGATTTTATGAACATTCTAGGTAAAAACGAACTCTAGGAGTATTATTAAAAAAAATAGTCTATATTTTTACTACGAGTATGTCTTGTGGAAACTATAAGGTATTCTAGATCTTTGGGTGGTTTGCGTGAAACTGAAGGCAACACGTAGAAACACTTTTGAAACGTTAATGAAACGTAAGAGGCAAATGGAGCAGATGCTGCCCTTGTCCATGTCATGGGACAAGGGCAGCATCGGCTGTGGTGCAATCTCCAAGGTGTTAGAACTATTTTAGGTTAGACACATTCGGGTCGAACGCGATAGAATAACATTTTCACCTTTTATCCAACGTTTCGCGTTATCGTTATCGCGTTCGACACGTGTGTGTCTCTAAAAAAATACTATAACTCTCAAATAGTCCTAATATCCTGGAAATGGCAAATATTTTCTGTTTGATGGAAACCCGTTTTAAATGTAAAGCTACATGATTTCACTCTAAAAAAAATTTGGTTGTTCCTATCAATATTTTGATAGTCGTAGTCAAGCATCTTGATTCCATACGAGCCTGATAAGATCTTAGACAAATCAAATAAGGTAATTTTGATTGCTCTTACTTTTGCAACGTAACTGAATCGATTAAGATCTTGTTCAATAATTCCATGAAAAATAATTATGCTAACTAAATTACCTTAGTAAGTTCAACTAAGGATTGAATCAACCTATGTTACATAGTTATGCCTAACAAGTTAATAATTGATTCAAGGTGTACAATGGTTAGGAATAACAAAACACCTAAGTAATTAGTTCAATCATACATTCCCTTGTTGTTTTTAGTAATCAGCTTTATTTGAATTATATAAGATCGTAATTGTAGTGATTAACTTAACGTCAACTAAGAGAAAACTGCTCTTAGTTGGTCTTCATTTTTTAGAGTGTTGTAAACGGATTTAGCACATCGATTTATTTTGAGCCAAAGTTAGGACTAGCTATCTTGGTCAAGTTGGTTGGACTCTCATAAAGCTGTTTTACTAGTGCTTCTTTTTAACCCCCGACGCAAAAACGATGGCGTGTTATAAGTTTGACGTGTATGTCTGTCTGTTTGTGCGTGTTCCTAGCCATGTTTCATGAAAATCGGTCCACTATTTTAGCGGTCGGAGGTTTTCAAAATTTTAATTTTGTACTCATTGCTAGTGCTTTAGTGATTTCATAACCTTTCTCTTCTCAAATATTAAAACATGTAAAACACAATTTAGTAACCAAATAAACTTCAGACATGACATTACAGATTAATGGGCTCCTTTATTTGAAACCGAAACAATCAAAACATTGCCATCAACTCAAATATTCACATTATGATTGCTAGGGAAAAAGGAAAATAAAAATACAAAGTAATTTATTCCCGAGTCGAGATCATTTGTTTATCAAGAACACACAACGTCGGTGGAAGACGGAAAAAGGAAGAAAATCCAAGATGACTCCTTCAAAAGTTATCTTGAAGGACCATTTATAATAATCCGGTATAGCCTGTACGCGTCAGGTCGGGCCCTGAACTAATCCGTTAATCTTTATTGTAGACTGTTGACTTTCGCGCCACTGTTAACATTTCAATGTTATTTCAGAGTTACTAAACGTAAAAAGATTGCATATTTAAAGACTGCTGAGTAGAACCGTTCTAAATGGTCGCTACGTTAACCACCTGGGTAAATAAATACATCTACTTAATTGAAAAAGATATATGTAGATTTAAAACCAGGTTTTTTTTTAAATACTACGTCGGTGATAAACAGGTATACGGTCCGCCTGGTGGAAAGCGGTCACCGTGGACGCCTGCAACTCAAGGGGTGTCATATGCGCGTTGCCGACTCATTAGAAACTTGTACACTACTGTTTTGAAGAACCCCATACTGTAGTTCATCGGGAATACCTCGGCAGGGAGCTCATACTACATCCGGAGCGTCCGCGGGAGGAAATTCCTCTGATGAAACCGCACGGTACGCGACCATTTAGGTTGCAAGGTGTGTGGTGGATGAGCACCCTGTCGATGGCGAGCGGTGCGATGATGAAAAGTGGACGTTGGCATCATGTCAAACAGTTCCTCTGAACACAACCTATTGTACAGGCGATAGAAACACACATAAGGAGGCGAAGTTTCTCCTTAGACTTAAGGGTCCAATATCGCCCGTAAGTTCGGGATCGTCGACAATTCGCACAGCACGTCTCTGGACCGAGTCAAAGGGTGCAAGCAAGTTCAGGTGCTCCTGCCCAAAGGTGACAGCAATACTCCATGTGGGGTCTGACTTGCGACTTGTACAAGTATCCCCTCGCTCTAATCTCTTTTCTTAATACCATACGATGGCAAGCAAGCATACGGCCCACCTGATGATAAGCAGTCACCGTATTATATGGATGCCTGCAACCCTATGTATGTGTTTAATAGGCTTAGTTGACCTTTTCATTAATAATTATTATGTTGTTATTTTTGTTGCATAATATTCAATAAAACATATTTTAGTATTTTAATGGTAAACTATTTTGATACTAAAATTTATTTATTAGTTTCAATATTTTTATATACGTGTATAAGTAAAAAGAAGGCCAAGAAAGCAGTCGCAATAGCAAGGGCCAAGGTCCAAGATAAGCTTTAAAGCCATTTGGAAAGCCCACAAGGCCAAAAAGACTATAGAATAGCAAGAGAGCGGAAGCGGAATGAAAGAGATATCAATAACATGAAATGTATGAAAGATGAAGCAAGAAAAGAAAATGACGGATGACAAGAGCATAAGAGAACGCTGGAAGGACTATTTCAATAAACTTGTGAATGAAGAGAATGACTGGACAGGTGTGCTAGAAAACGTTAGAAGTAACATCGGTATGGTGAAAGAGATTACTGTAGAAGAAGTAAGGATGGCAGTGCAAGGTATAAAGAATGGAAAAGCGGTTGGGCCAGACGATATACCTGTGGAAGTATGGATGAATCTGAAAGCGGATGGTTGGAAATGGCTGACTTTATTCTTCAAAAAGTTGTTGCAAGATAAGGCGATCCCTGATGAATGGTGTAACAGTGCTTTGGTGCCCAGTTTTAATAATAAAGGTGATGTACAGGATTGCAACAACTACCGGGGAATAAAGCTCATGTCACATAGTATGAAGATATGGGAAAGAGTGGTAGCGAGACGAATAAGAGAAGAGAGTGAGATAACGCAACGCAACATTCTTGAGATGCAGCGCAAATTTTTATCTCCCTCCTAAAGATAAGCAAGCCAGCGGTACCCACTCACAGACACGCAAACACACACACACACACACATACACGCACACACACACACACACGTCTAGGTATAGAGTACAAGCCAGCATGTATATTTGTTTTGTTTTTCTTAAGATTGTTTTTAACATACCTTTTATATTTCAATCTTTAATTTATAATATCAATTACCTATGTAATGTAAAAGCCTATCAGCACGGTAATTTGTTAACCTGCGACCGATCGATCCCGAAGGTCCAGTCTGAAAACCAGCGCTAGGCCCTCAGCTTGGCACATGCTGAGATTGGAACCTATTGCCAATATACTGTATATATCACTTGTCTAGTTAAGTAACATTTAGTATGTAAGATAATATGTACTGTACTTAGCATGTAAGGTTACTTGTAAGTTTTTTGAGGCAATAAATAAATTCTTATTCTTATTCTTATTCTTATAACACAGAACCAATTTGGGTTTATGCCGGGCCGGGGAACCACGGACGCCATATTTGCACTTCGCCAACTATGCGAGAAATACAGAAAAGCAAAAAAGAACTTGCACATGGTGTTCGTGGATCTGGAAAAGGCATACGATAGAGTTCCGCGTAAGGTTCTGTGGTGGTGTATGAGAGAGAAGGGAGTGCCAGAGAAGTATGTGCGGCTTGTTCAGGCGATGTATGATAGAGCTAGTACTCACGTCAGGTCTGAAGCTGGAGTCACCGACAAGTTCAATATGGCGGTAGGTCTACATCAGGGGTCGGCTTTAAATCCGTATTTGTTCCTCTTGGTTATGGATGCTCTGACATCGGACATACAGGACGAAGCACCCTGGGGCCCGTTTCTCGAAACGTACAAGCCTTGTATTACAAGTGCGCGAACTGTCAAATCGTATGGGTTTCCATGGAAACACACTTGTAATACAAGGCTTGTACCTTTTGAGAAATGGGCCCCTGGTGTATGCTGTTCACCGATGACATTGTTCTCGTTGGGGAAAATGCACTTGAGGTCCAGAGCAGACTGGGAAAATGGCAAGAAAGACTGGAAAGTGTGGAACTGAAAATCAGTAGAACTAAAACTGAACATAATATATGTTCTGCGATTTCGGTGGTCTATCCAGTTTTTCCCCTATTGCCTTAGATGGTGTATACCTACCAGTCTGCTCCGACTTCCGGTACCTTGGGTCATTATTCCAAAATGACGGAAGCATCGACCGCGACGTGAAAAATAGAATAAATGCGGGATGGATGAAATGGCGACAGGTCTCAGGGACAACGTGCGATCGACGGATGCCCCTTAAACTTAAGGGGAAAATTTACAAGACGATTGTGAGGCCAGTTGTATTGTATGGATCTGAATGCTAGGCGACTAAGGTGGAGGATGAAAGGAGTCGCACGTAGTGGAAATGACAATGTTGAGATGGATGTGTGGAGTGACCAGAATGGATCGGATCAGGAATGAGTATATTAGGGGAAGTTTGAAAGTTGCGCTTATAACGGAAAAGATGAGGAGTGGCAAGTTGGCGTGGTATGGTCATGTAATGAGGAGGGATGAATGCCATGTAGTTGTAGGCAAAAGAATGTTGGAGATGAAGGTTGATTAATGGAGAGGGAGGGGTAAACCCAAACAACGCTGGATCGATTGTGTGAAAGAGGATATGAGAAAGAAAGATGTGAGTGTTGAGATGACCAGAAATAGAGGAGAATGGAAGAGAGCCGACCCCACATAAGGCCGCCTGTTGTTTACCTCTGTAATAAAATTTATTGTAATGTGTGTGTTCCTATGTACATTTCTGAGGTTGTGCAATAAAGTGGATTTGTATTGTATTGTATTGTATTGTATAACGTGGGATAAGGGTAGGAGGAAGAAAAATATTTTTATATACGTGTATTTGCAATATTTGCATATGATAAACTTTGCATTTTATGCTAAAATACATAAAAAACAATCGTTTCAAATCCTTTTAAGCCTAATAGTTAGGTACAGTCAACAACACAGCTAAGAATACAATGTGCCAATACAAAACTTGTGCCTGAACACTAAGGTGTGTATATGTCACCGTAAAATTGTAAAAACCCTTAGTTTACAATTTCACTAGCGAGATTATGAACTAACGAAATATTGTGAACCGTAACGTACAGTTCACAATTTGACGGATTATTTTTACGTTAGATTATAATCTAACGAAGCGAAACCGTCAAATTGTAAACTGTCATGGCGTTGGAACGAAGCTAGCGCTCTGATTGGTCGGTTTTATAGTAGATCGTTCTGTGGCCATAGAGTGACTGACACAAATAGACACTGCAATCACAGATGTCAATCAAAAACCTCATTAAACTTTTATCATCAAAATTCGATATGTTGTTTAAGGAAATAGTCGAACTCGCCAAATAAACAAAATTGTCAGTTACTTTGCTTGTTATGTGGCGGTTTAATTGGTATATTTCTTGTGATTTAATATTCAGTTTTCGAAAAAAAAACCGTTAGTTTATAATCTTCCTAGTGAGATTATGGACTGATGATGTTGATGATGATGATGAACCGTAACGTTCACAATTTAACGGATTATTTTTCGTTAGATTATAATCTAACGGAGAGAAGCCGATAAATTGTAATTTGTCATATACGCCGGAAGCTAGTGCTCTGAATGGTCAGTTTTTTGTTAGATCGGTCTGGGCCCATAGAGTACCTAACATAAATAGACACTAGAATCACAGATGTCAATTATTAGTACATTACTCTTCTTTCAGTCGTGTTTTGATTTATCGACACTCGTTTCAAACTTCCTCTTTTTCGCACTTGTATCGTTCGACGTTTTTCAGTCCATACATTTGGCCCTTTAAAGTTTCGATATAGGCACATAATTAACCACATTTCGCACTAGTGCCATAAAACTCACGAGCTCACTCCATCGTAGGCCACGTCTTTGCCTTTGGCTAGTCTGTGGTTAAGAGTAAGCCCATTTATAATAAAAAAAAAAAAAAAAAAAAACTGCACCCTAAAATCCTAAAATAAACTCAGCAAGCTTCGTGGCCTAAACATGGTACTCGACTGAAAAGCTTTGTATTATATCACGATTGTATAAAATACTATTTCAATACATTAATTGACATCTGTGATTGTAGTGTCTATTTATGTTAGGTACTCTATGGACACAGAACGATCTAATAAAAAAACTGACCATTCAGAGGGGTGCCCTCTATTTCGCCTATCATTAATTCGCATAATTTGAATTGGCATAACAGATTTGGCATAACATAATTGTTCATAACATTGAATAAGCATAATATTAAAAATGCATAATTCTTATTTCGCATAATAATGAATCTGCATAATTGAAATTTGCATACTATTATTTCGTATAACTTTAATTATCCTAAAATGAATTGCCATACTTACTACCGGTATGGAGCAAGCGATTGGATCAGTCAGGGGCTGATTTTCCAATTTCGAGCGCTCGATTTTGAGTGTTTAATTTTATACTGTCTCACTTATTAAACATGAAAAAAATAGGGGTAAGTAAGATACAGCAGGGCAAATTTCGAGTGGGGGGCAAATGTAACTGGTCAAGTTCTTCCATGTTTTACAATGTTTGCATTAATAAAAAAAACTGTCTATTTTAAGAAACATCCATGCATTTATGAACTCAACTGCTTATCTTAAATTAAAAAGATTATTTGAGTTAAGGAGTCTTTATTTTATTAATACATTACTTATTAAGTTTTTTCGTTTTTTATTAGTGTTTTTCAGAAAATAGAGTGTCTACCAGTTATGTAGTAGGCGTGTTCAGTGGATACATGTAATAATAGAGTAATGGAAATAGTGTAATAATGGAAAAAATGGATTAGTTACAATTGCCTTTTAGTATAGATTTTCCCCACTGTACCTTACTAAAGAAATTGAAAATGGATAGTATTTTATTTTATTTTTTATTTTTATTTATTTACAACAACGATACAACTACCATTACAGTTACCTAATACGATAGTGTAACAATCTTAACCTAATTATATTTTACAATTATCCTAATTAGCATTACACAATACAAACAAAGTAGCTTTAGTGAAGTCATATTATTTCGTCGTTCAGATTTTCGCAGATTGCACGTGCCAATACTTATACCCGAGCAAGCGGAAGATTCTACTATTGAACCGCGAGCGTAGTGAGTGGTTCAAAAAGTGGAATCTTGAGCGTTGCGAGGGTTTCAAGGCACATTGACCTTCGTACGACACGTTAAACATTGCCACCGAGTTTGAAACACAAAATTTTTCACCACCCCAACACGAACAAAATACTGACTATAAAACATCAAACTAAATCAAATCCATCGATTTCTTCAATATTTATGATTCAAAATCATCATTCATAGGTAAAATTCTATCAGCTATATTCTGTCAAACAAGTATGTCAGTAAATAAGAACTAAGAAAACTATAGGTATCCTTTTCTCTAGCACCCTAAAGAAAAGGATGCATATAGTTTTCTTTGTTCTTATTTACTGACAGACTTGGTTGACAGAGTATAGCTTAAGACATCAAGTTAAAATTTTTATGAAATTACTTTGCACTCTTGTGGATAAAATGCAGTTTTGCTATCTGTTTTCGAACAGAAAAGTAAGCCGTTACCCGTTAAGTGTGGTGAAAATATAATTTTCTTGTATGCCATTTAAACATTCTACGAAACAAAGTTATGCTTATTATACTTATACCAATTCATCGTTATAACAATTTACATTATGCGCATTAGCATTATACGAAATCTGTTATGCGAAATAATGATATGCGTATTAAACGTTATGCGTAATAAACGGTATGCCAATTCATATTAGGAGTATTCAGTTATGCGAATTAATATAGACCCCATTCAGAGCGCTAGCTCCTGACGCATATGACAGTTTACGATTTGACGGTTTCTCTCCGTTAGATAATCTAACGAAAAATAATCCGCTAAATTGAGAACGTTACGGTTCACCATAACTCGTCAGTTCATATTTAATCTCACTAGTAAGATTATAAACTTTCGGTTTTTTTTTCGAAAACTGAATATTAAATCACAAGAAATATACCAATTAAGCCACCACATAACAAGCAAAGTAACTGATAATTTTGTTTATTTGGCGAGTTCGACCATTTCCTTAAAAAATATATCGAATTTTGATAATAAAAGTTTAATGAGGTTTTTGATTGACATCTGTGATTGCAGTGTCAGTCACTCTATGGCCAAAGAACTATCTACTATAAAACCGACCAATCAGAGCGCTAGCTTCGTTCCGACGCCATGACAGTTTACAATTTGACGGTTTCGCTTCGTTAGATTATAATCTAACGTAAAAATAATCCGTCAAATTGTGAACTGTACGTTACGGTTCACAATATTTCGTTAGTTCATAATCTCGCTAGTGAAATTATAAACTAACGGTTTTTACAATTTTACGGTGACATATACATAATTTTGGCATTTTGTCTGTATTCACAGCTGTGTTGTTGACTGTACGTCGCTACCGGGACTAGCATACCTGACTGTTGACGTCGTCTGTCATGAATTCATAAATTTGTCGAACCTGTCAGCACAAACCATAAAGGGTAGGTAAACTAGGTAAGTAATAGCATAGAGGAATAAGTCAGCAATTCCCGTCAACTTTGTACAAAAATTAAGGGAAAAGTTAAATTTGTTTTTATTAATTCCTATTTTGTTACCAAGATTTTGCTGATGAATTTAGATTTTATTAAGTTTTATTTCGTCATTAAGGTTCTCTAGCATCTATATTTTCTTAATTATAACAATTATCCTGTATAATATATCTTACGAAAGTCGAATTATATTACTAAATGTTGGTAACAAAATAGGATCAATTAAAATTTGCTGACATGGCATTGTACAAAGATGACGGGAATTGCTGAAGTAAGGGAAGAGTTGTAACTCCATACATCAGTAAATGCGAGTTATTTGTAAGTGACATCTCGCGACAATAATCACGTCTCAAATAAATCGATACTAGGTGTCACAGTGTTTCGTCTCCCGAAAATTTAATATTAGAACAGTTTACAACATGTATTACAAGCAGAAGGAATTGAAAACAGAATACTGATAAATACTATTTTAATATTAGGTAAAAATTGGTGAGGTGACTTTTCGTTCGTCGCGACATCTGTTGACAAGCAGCTGCAGTACTGATAATTTACGCTATTTGACGCGTGATTGTCGCTAGATGTCACTTAATTATAGCTATACATAAAACTCGCATTTACTGATGTATATAAGTAGTTACAACTCTTCCGTTACTTATTTCTCTATGGTAACAGCGCATTATCTAAATAAAATATTTTCTTTGCCAGAATTAATCTGTTTGTTTCTAGGTTTAATTTAAGAAGTAGAGCTACCCAGATTTTTACTGCAGGGGTATCAAGGGGATTTTCGACGTAGGTGAAGTCAGAGGTTAATAGTTGTTTAGTTTAGGCGAGTCATTGGACGGGTGCTGTTTCATGGGCTCGAGTTTTATGTATTATTATAATGATGATGTAACTTCACTTTTGACAGTATTCATGTGGAACACTAAAATAGTACATTACGATACAAGTGCGTAAAAAAGGAAGTTCGAAACGAGTGGCGATAAATTAAAACACGACCGAAGGGAGTGTTTTAAATCGACACTCGTTTCGAATTTCCTTTTTTACGCACTTGTATCGTAATGTACTATTTTCTACTCGTTGACTTTAATCTGTCAATTAGGACACCACAGACTAAAGTATATGTGCCAACTTTTCAGTGTTGGATAGTCTTTGACACTTAGTCAACTATAATATTTCAGTACACTTCACTTTAGTTAACTGAAAAAAATTCAAAAATAGTACTTCACACATTTCCTAAAATAATTTGCAATACCTGGCAAGTTTTTCTGCATCTGAAACACATTTTTTTTAATCTATCGCGTTATCGACCAATCAGAAACGGTTATTACAAACAATGGGTTGCTAGGTAATTCGATGTTGATACAACGGTGAACGACGCTATTAACATTAATTTTAACTTGAATGATGATATTTTTCGTCCACTGATGATGAAAATGATGACTTATAGAAAAAGTATTGTATACAATAGTGATATAATTAAGCTTTTCACTCTCGTACCGTACTATTAGGCCACTCAGCAAGCTTCGTGGCCTAAACATGGTACTCGACTGAAAAGCTTTGTATTATATCACGATTGTATAAAATACTATGGTTCTTGTCTAAATTAATTTTATAATCATTCGTCTTAGAGATATTTTATATTTCTGAGGATTTATAATCAGTCGGATTTCGGTAGAACAGACGTGAGTAATTTTGTAGTCAATTATTTGCCCGTATGTGTGCGACTTTATGTGCGACCAACTACTACATACATTCTATGATACTGACACGTTAACAAATAAATTATAGAACACGTTTTAAAAATGCAAATTAAATTATTTCAAAGATACTTATTTGGTCCGGCAGTGCATTGCATGGGTACACAAGCATATTTGACGCTCACCCACGGAGATAATACCTTATAATAGAGGTATATGATTCGAACGCACGATCGGTCAATGCTGTTCTGGCCCCGTAGCCGAATGGCATTTCTCCGACGCCAAACGAAAGCGATACGCCGCTGGCTCTGTCGCTCAAATACGCAAGCTACTAGCGCTTCGTTTCGTGAGCGTTTCGTGAGCGATTGTGCCATTCGGCTAGCCACCCAGAGGTGGTAAAGTTAATACTGTTCAAACTAGTTTTTTTAAGTAAACGCACAGTCGTATCGCTTAAATTACAAAAATAATATTTAAGAACCTAAGTTTAGTGTTCCTACCTGAAAATGCTACATGTTAGCTAGAATACTTCAAGTAAAAATTTCCTAGAAAAAGTTCAAACAACGAAGGGAAAAACCCGTCAAAACATTTTGTCGTTGTTTCTATTTGAGAAGGGATACCGTTGAAGTGTCACACAGAGTAAATGGGGGTCTGTAAATCCGGGTCGTTGAGTACTCGAAAGTTTACGGGTACCGGATTTCAAGAAAATGGCGTGTCATATACAGCGTGCTACATCATTCTCAGTAGTGCCGTTTTACCCTCCTCTCGCGAGTTTGGAATCGGTTTTCGAACAAAATCGTTGAATAAATTTTGCTTTGATACAGTCTGTGGCGAAAAATTGTTAAATAAATTGTAGTACGGTAATTTTTAGAAAAGCGTGTCCATTATGTACCTAGACAGTATACATATGTACATATTTTATGTTTGCCTTCGTGGACTCATGTATACAAAAAGTTTTAACCCCGAATGTTGTTATTTCTTTCCCATTTCGGAACAATGTTGTTCCGGACCTTCAGTACGTGTGCACAGAGCCGACACAAACATACAGAGGCCCTTTTGATTAAATGTAAGGGGTACACCGAACGGATCCTGTCGTTGCCCGTGTCATGTGGGAAGTACCCGCCAGGACGTAAGGACTAAAATGAGAGTTGATATAATCTAATACGAACTAGGCTATTGGGTGAAAATAATGGAATAAATACTTGGCTAAGGAATAAAATACTGGAAGTTTGCCTAACAAAATGACTACCAGTTTTGTTTACTAGTAGATGGCTTCTTTCCCTGAGAAGATGAACCCCGAAAAAAGGCGATAACTAAGGCAGCTGCTTGAACGGCTCAAGAGAAGTGTACCTACACACAACTATTTTATTATTAACATAACATTATCAATAGTTATAGTTAAAATAACTCTTTAAGCGTACTAATGCATTGAGGCATAACTATTCAAAAGAGTGGGCTTAACCGAAGAGGGTAGGCTGGTACACGGTTGGCTGCCCCTAGTCAGCCGTGTACCGTCCTTCCCGGTATTTCGATGGCGTAAAGTTTCTTTTAGATTATCTTTATAATATGACTCTACTAAAACTCTTTAAACCTTGATTATGTATTAAAATATATATAATCTGAAAAATAATCAACCTTATAGCAGAATGAATTTACCCGAGTTTCAAGTTAAGCGACATACTTGTTCTAATTTAAATGCAGTTAGGAAGAAAATAAGTTAATGGCATTAATTCTTTTAAGTTCTTTTAAGAGCGTGATTGATCTAGGAATCGAGAACAAGGCCCCTTATAGCTATTTGACATAAGGACGAGTACCTATGAACTTGAAACGTACGAACGTGTCAGGCTATTTCAGTCAATCTCAGTACAACACGTACTGACACTGTTTGAACTAGCATGACAAAACGAACGTTTCCGGAAAAATACCAAGGAGAAGCTTTTCGCAATTATCCATCGTAATTATTTTTCTTGTTATAATGTAGACTATTAGGATTTATACAAATATTTTATAAAATGACATTTTTTTTTTTATACTACGTCGGTGGCAAACAAGTATACGGTCCGCCTGATGTAAAGCGGTCACCGTAACCTATGGACGCCTGCAACTCAAACAGTGTCACATGCGCGTTGCCACCCCATTAGAAACTTGTACACTCCCTTTTGCTGTGTTAAGTACACAGCAAAAAGGAGTGTACAAGTTCCAAGGAGGGTTCGGGTTGCCGACGACTCAAAGGACAATAGACGGAACAAGTTAGTTCCGTAAGTCCTCCCGTCATCAGCACACCGCACCCTCGTTGAGCTCTGGCAGCCTTACTCACCGGCAGGAACACAACACTATGAGTAGGGTCTAGTGCTATTTGGCTGCGGTCTTCTGTAAGGCGGAGGTACTTCCCCAGTTGGGCTCTGCTCTAGATTCGAGCGAGACGATATCCGCTGTGCTGTGCCCTACCACACAAAGCGGAATATCATTCGCTATGCCCTACCTCCTAGTAAAAACGTCAAATATTATTATGAATGTCAACTTTAATCAAATTTTAATATCAAATCATGAATTTAATTTTGGAACCACTATGAAAAACACTTCAGTTTGTAACACCCACGCTAAAATATGCAAAATTAAAATAGCAGAAAAGAATGTCTCTGGAATGTTCATGTTAAATTAAGTTTACAGAAGGAACCTACTTACAATTTTAGCTGAGGGAAAATCACGAGAATATTATTATGCTAATGTGCCGTAGGTAGCAAAAGGTCATTGATTCAAACGATGCTAACAAAATTTTCACCATGTTATTTTTGATCTTAATTTTTTTTTGTGGATAGAGATGAGTAGGGGTGAATAAATAATGAGTAATTTACTCGGTATTTATTCTTGAGTATTTACTCACTAGCCAGATCTCTATTTGCGGGTATTCAAACACGTTATATTGTATGGAAAAAGCAGTGCAGTGCCCCCAAAAGGTTACTTCCTAGAACAAAAAAATATAATTACACATATTCCGTGACTTTTACGCTATACTCAATTAGCGTAAAAGTCACGGAATGTACATGTTATAAAACGTCAAAAACTAATCAAATGGTAGATAATCGTTTGGCCTTTGGAAGATAAATATTTCTTGTGAAAAAGTATAATATTAGAGATTAAGTAGAACTTTAAAAGTCGTTTGACTTTTAAAGTTCTAGCAGGGGCGGCTCACTCCGCGATTCTATCGCCGCGCTACAAGTACATGCTGGCGGCCGCGAGTTCGCGGCCTAAACAGGGATTGCGCGCATTCTCGCGGAACGCACATTCGCACTTTTTTTTGTTACTTTACGTCGCGAGTATTTTTTTAAGTTTTATATGCGATGTCAGCGTGTGAATGGCTAATAATGCTTAGTTAAATAGACATCATGAATAAAATAGGACATTCTTACACAGATCTGCTATTGATTAAGTCCACGGAAAAGTTCAATAAGGCTTGTGATGTTGGCACTTAAACAAAAATATACTGTATACAATACCTAGAAAGAACCCAAGAGTGGAATATGATAGTATAACATTTTATTTGAGTACGTATTAATTCATTTTAATAAATAGACAACCCTATCGTCCGACGCTGCGCACGTGCGGCTCGTTTCTTTGTTAGAATTTTGTAGGCATTTAAAAGGCGGCATTTCGTGAACATCAAAGCAGTGGGCCTTCTGTACTTGTACTATTATATATTCTGTGGTTCTAGTATATAAAGTACGTACTAGCATATAAAAAGGTGTGTTGGAAACAATATGCCTGTATTTTCAGTAGGGTCTATTCATGTGTAGTAATTTTACGTTATCTTTGCATTTTCAGCCTTTTGTCATTCAGTGACCTAATTTGAATGATCCAAGATATGAGATGGTTGAGGCCGGCACGGTGCTTTGTTTTATACATGTACTATAATAGCGACCCGCGCCGGCTTCGTTCGGTATACAAACGTAAAAATATTCTTTTGTCGCTTACATATCCAATCCATATCGTGTCTACAATACAATACAAATTCACTTTATTGCACAACCTCAGAAATGTACATTTGAACACACATAACAATAACATGTCTATTTCATATAATATTTAAAATTTCGAATCGTGCCTTTAGTTCAAGCAAGGTAAGACATGGAGGGACAATAAATTAAATACTTCATAATTATTCAATAATAATGTTTTGTAGTTCGAATTATTATGAAAATTTAATAATTTTATTTTGTCTATTCCTCATTAAAGTAAATGGTAGCTGTCATGCGGAACGACAAAAATTAGGCAGGAAACGTAAACTTGTCAACAAGATTTTGCCATCTACTTTGTCAAAAACTGTTAGTAAGTGTTTGTGTGTAAGATTATTCAACCTAAATAGTAAATATTTAAATAAAAAAGCTATTAAATTCTTTTGCAAAAACCATATTCTCAAAAATATATTAATTATTGAACGAATTATCTTGAAAAATACAAAACTTTTAAGTATTATGCCTATAGATGTATTTTCTGGACTAGCTGCCTGTGAGTATATAAAGGTTATTCATAAGTTACGCCAGTGGCGGCTGGTGAAAATTTCTGCTAGGTAACACCGAAGCAAAAATAAACCTACCTTCAACTTTACTACAATTTTAGGCAAGCCGGTGGGAATCGGCTTGTATGGAACAGCCGAGCCGCTGCTGCAGTGGCCAACTGGTATTTTTTTCTCTTATAGTCAAACCATTTCAAAATTAAGTAGATCTGTTATAATACAGAACTGTGTATTAACATAGTACCTACAAAAGTTTGTAAATTCTCATTTAGCTCAACTCAATCCCCCACGAACACAAGCTTACCAGTAATTGCAAAAATTAATTAGCCTTTCTTGTTTCAGATTTGGACGAAATCGCGGCACACTAGGATGGAACACATATTAAAGTTCGGCGACTTCTTAAAATACCAACGTTTATTGTAAATAAATTCATAGATAGGTAGATAATATACAAAATGTATAGTGTAAAGTCTATTGGGAGAACTTTGATTACTTTCCTCCTGCTGTTTGTGTCTACGCCTACGGCCACACAAAACACCGTCCTTACAGGTAAGGTTATACAGGTATTTAGAATATTCCATTTTAGCAAATGTGTGCAAAATTTAGCTTAAGGCTCTTTATGCTACTAGTAGTTGAGCGAAAATAAAACTTATGGGAAACATTCAACATATGGGACAGAGGTATTATAAATTTAAATACAATCATCTTTTTATTATGAAAATAACATCACAAATTTACTTTTTGGGTTAAGAAACTGGTAGGTAAATGCTTAAAATAACACGATATTATTCCTGAGTCATGGATGTTTTCTATGTATATAAGTATGTATGATATATTTATCTACTTAAGTATGTATATGGTCGCTTAGCACCCATAGTACAAGCTTTGCTAAGTTTGGGGCTAAGTTGATCTGTGTAAGATGTCCCCACCAATATATTTATATATTAAAGTAATATTTGTGTATGTAGGTACATTGAAAAAAGCTCAATAAAAAATGTGTGTCACTTGAAGTTTTTAAACAAAATCGTCTAGAAGAATGTGGAAATGTCAACAATAAAAATGTAACATTTACGTCCCAATTCAGACTATTCTTCCAAGATACCACTGCGATACGATACTGATCTGTCAATATTAAAAGTGATGTCCACAATGATTATAAGGGATATTACCAGGTTGATGATGAAAACTATTACTCGTAACACTTTTACTTTATTCGTTAATTACAAACATAATAACAACCAATTTTACAATAAATATTTCAAGACTTCTTCACTGCAACTCGTCTGTACTCGAATTGCCCCCCGTCACTGCATGTCCGCCATTTTTATAACAATCCAAGATGGCGGAAACCAGTGACTAGTATGAGTCAATTGATATTCTTTAATACTTTCATCATAAATAACAGTAAGATAAATCAAAATATGAGGCATTAATAAATAATTACTCTTACATGATACATTAACGAATTTTCCTTAAAATACTTAATCCTACATACTCGTTGTTATCTTTCGACAGCTTAGTTAAAACGACACTAATTTATCTGAAACACCTCATGAAACACCACTATTTATGTTGAAAACCACAACGTTAACCTCCCCACGAAATACCTTGAACCCGCTCCTTTGCAACTATTTTATCAACTGCCTAAATAAACCGGTGAGGCAGCACTCGATCCGTCTTCAAGCCACGGGCTTATTATCTAAGTACCTAATATCTCAGCGGTACCCTTGTACTATTCATACATAACTCTTATGTGACCATAACAAAGGGAGGACAGATAAAAGCATGTCTGGAATTCAAAATGAACTGAATAAAGCATATTATTTGAGTTGGCCCGAGGACCGGCCGAGTTTTATTAATGCTTGTCAGTTAATACTTTTGCTTTATGACAATGTTTGTTGGGTGATTACAAATAAGTATGATGTTTGTAAAGTTTATACAGAAAAAAATAGGAGATGAATTAAAAGAGTTAGCTATTTTCATACCGGTGAAGGCTCTAAAGAGAAAATAGAAGAGAAAGATCTCACTTTACTTCCAATATAAAAATATCGACAGCCAACCCCGGCGAAGTCAAAGAAAAACAAACAAAGGCATAGATAGCCATTTCACCATTTTCTCGAAGCCGTTCACGATGCCAGTTCAGACTTAGGTACCTATTTATATCAAAATAGTATAATTTTGCTATCTTGATCGCATGCATTTTTTATTAGAGCCAGCGAAACTCACCGGCTAATACTGACAAATTCTCATTATTTTGACATTAAAATTTAAAAGCGAATAGGCCCCAATGGGCACTTTATTATACAAAGTCAACCTTTTCTGGCGTAAAAGTGTTTTCAGTTTTATGTGAAGTGGCGATCTGAAAAAAATAATCATTTATTCAGCAAATAGGCCACAGGGACACTTTAACACGTCATATAAGTACCTACATATTTACACAAGATTTAAAATTGAATTGATATTACAATTGATAGGTAATACTAATTCTACTACTACAATTAATTCTCCTATTATAGTTGATAATACTAATCTTACTACAATGAGTTAGAGATGTATGAGGTCTCTAAATGTCGAATTACAACTATAAGTAAAAAGTACACTTATGGTTCGGGCATACTGTGTTTTTTTTTAAATTAAATCCAAATACTTAAAAAGAAATGCGGATTGATACCTTAGGGTAAGGTGCTTTGCGCACACTAGCGTCCCACACCCCCACCTGACGCAACCCCCCCTCTTACCCTAAAATATGTCCCAAAATTCAGTTTTTGTAAATTTTTGGGGAAAGTAAACATTTTAGAGAAAAGTTGTCAATGAAAGAAATAATTCTCATGAAATTCCCAATAAGAAATGTCATAATAATAATAATTATGATGTCAAAAAATATTATTTTTTGACATCATGCACTATTTTCATGATATCTTTATATATCAACGGCAAAGTCCTGAGTGACTAACTGATTTAAATCAAGGCACAACCCAAACCGCTAGTGCTAGAGAATCCAAATTTGGCACGTAGGTTACTTATAAGATCTACGAACCCGCTAAGGAAGGATTATTCAAAACTCATCCCCTAGGGGGGTGAAATGGGTGTACAAAATTCGTTTGAGGATATCTTTATTTTAATAATATGAGCTTGAAACTTCGTATTAAGACTATAAAGGTAATATTTAAATGGAAAGAAACTATATTCAGTGTTTTTAAGTTTTTTTTCAAGCTACAGGCTTGAATCTCGGTAAAAAGATACTTCAGAAGGGCAAAAACTAGTAGCCTGATAAACTTTGACAAAATTCAAAAATTAAACCACTGATAAACATATTACTATTTCATTAAGTACTGAGTTTTATCGGACTTCAACAAGCTAATGAACGAATGGTAAGTGTCACAAAAAATGCATATAACCTTTTTTGTCTAAAATTTAATAGGAATTAATTCTTTCATACACACTTTTTTCTAACTCTGATACTTTTCTCAAAGATGAAGAAAAACCGTAAACCGGGACCTATTTCGTGGTAAAAGGGGGTGTTGCGTCAGGGAGACGGTAGAGGACGCTAGTGTGCGCAAAGCACCATACCCTAAGGTACCATACTACATTAAAGTTTAGCTGGATTTTTTTTAATTTCCCATAGATTCGAATACAACTTGACCGAATATAAAATGTATACTTAATCTTATTCTCCTTAGAGATGTATAGGGTCTCCAAGATCTTCACACACATGTCAAGACCACCTACGACCCTCTCCACTTCTAACTTCTTAGGATATTTCATTATAATCAATAATTTATAGAGATACTTTTATAATCTTAAATTAATTGAATATGTACGGGTAATGCTCTTTAATTTTGCCACTAGCACATTAATATTCTATACATATTTGGGCCGCATTTCCTCGTGCACATTATGCAATGCAAACAGTGGAAAATCTATTTAAGTGCCTAACGGCATAAGAAATAAGCACTTTACCTGTTCTAAGTCTACCTACGTACTAATAAAAAATTACATTATTTATTTATTTATTTATTGAGAAAGTAACAAACGGTCACATAAATACAATGTGTTACATACCAACAAGTGGGTTTCTTTTAAAGGAACGTAATCTTACATAGTTATTTAACTTAACCATGCCCTTAATTTAATTAATAATTTAATAAAAATACAACAAAGGAACAAATCAAATTATTTTATTGAATATTTTTTGATTTGTTCTTTTTTTCAAGTAGTCACACTACTATATATAAATTATAAATTGAAATAGATATCATACACGAAAGAAAAAACGACAAGGCCCACTGGTGGCCGAGCCGGAAATCGAACCCGGGTAAGCTGAAGGCCCGGGTTAAATATATTATATAGTTTAAAAATATTATATGAACTAGTTATATAGTTTAAAAAGTATTGTAAACGGGAAATCCACTTGACAGTCCAGCCCGCGCGACCATATTCCGGTCAACCGTCCGGGTTTTCAAGCGACGCGCGCAGCGCGCTGCGCATTCACAACTTTTTACAAAAACGTCTGTATCTTCTAAACTACACAAGGTATAGTTCAAAAAAAATAATTCGGTATAAATGAACGTACAGTACTTGAAATAAAATTATAGTGATAGTAAAATATGTATGATCATATACTATAAATCAAGGTTAAACTTATGTAATCGAAAAAAAAATGAAGAAATTTTTTATTTGACTATTACTTAAATTACAGGAAATTTTGAGCGATGACCCCCTTTTTTTATTACGTATTAGAGAAATATACTATTTTACCTTTATAATGATACCACAACCAACACATACCGTTCTCATGAAGATATCCAAAAATTAAAAAAAATTAAACAAATTCAAAATCAAACACAAACACGCGGAGTTTGACAAGGCACTGCCGAATTTATTTTTTCATTCACTAAGTAACGAGCGTACACTGTCATCTATACTTTTTGTAGCAAACTATGTAGTTAGGCTACGTTATTGTATCAAGAGAATAAGTAAATAATGCCGCAATATTTCGCTAGATGTCACTTTAATCAACTGTGTCTCCATCCCCTCTTTTGGATAGTAAGGTATCGTAGGACTGTCTACCGGATTTTTTTTTTTGGATACTATGCTATCGTAGGACTGTCAAGTGGTTATTGCACACTTTATATCACTCATTGGCTGAATCTGTAATCTGTTATGGCTTAAACGCGTACGAGCGAACGTTTAAAACATATCTTGATAAAATACGTAACATCCAAATTAGAATAATTAAAAATATACTTGTAGACAAAACCACTAAATCGAATTGTAAACAAAATTATTTGTTATTATATAAAAAGTTAAATATATTACCAGTTCATGGAAAAGTTAAGTACCTAATATGTTTAGAGAACCACGGCCTTGATAGTTTTAAAACATGTAGAAAAACATTGCGTAATTTTAGGCTAAGCACAAAACGGAAATATGTACAATATAATACTAATAATTACTACGGCCAAAGAACTCGCAAATACATAGTACCTAAGATTCTCAATCAGGTAAATAGTTCAATTGATCAATTTAATAGTAAAACAGATGTTTAAAAAAAGATTAAAGTCAATAGGCTAGTTTCCTATACTTAAATTAAAATATTTTATGCAGTCACGAAATAAAGCACCACATAATTGGTAGAAAAACATTGCGTAATTTTAGGCTAAGCACAAAACGGAAATATGTACAATATAATACTAATAATTACTACGGCCAAAGAACTCGCAAATACATAGTACCTAAGATTCTCAATCAGGTAAATAGTTCAATTGATCAATTTAATAGTAAAACAGATGTTTAAAAAACTTTTTTAAACATAATTTGTATTTAATAAGTCAAAAAGAAAGATTTAAAGTAAATGAATTGACCGTGACGTCACTCCTCAGTATTTCTTACTAATTCTATACTAGCAAATCGTTTTGACAGGTCATAAAAAGAAGCTGATTTGACTAGTAGGAAACTAGCCTATACTATTAGATAAATAAAATAAAATAAAAAAGCCTTTTATTTTTTGCAGACTTAAATAATAACATGCTACAATTTATCTGGTCAATATAATTAATTAACTATTTAAAATATTATTATTTAAATTAGACACATTCAAATAATTTAAATAAAAATACTATTAGATAATATAACTAAAATAGTGGATTTTTATTTGACTATACTTATCATGTAAATATTAGTGGGTAGGAATCCGTAGATATTTCGTTTCACGAGAGGGACATATTGCAGGATCTTAAGAACATATAAATCAGGTTCAAAGACACTGCCGTCGTGAAACGAAGTAGGTACGCAAACGCATGTTAGTTGTAAGTTGCATTGTGGTTTGTGGTAAACAACTTAATTAAGGTAAAATATGTTTGAGAGCGCACTATTCGCCAACAAACTGGTTCCAGTTTGGCGAAAAAAAATGTAATATTTTAGTCATAAGTTTTTTTGAAATAAATAAATTAAAAAAAAATACGACGCGAAATATATATATATATCTATACATTCATGAGAAAACATATCACTTTGACAGTATTCTGTTTATAATGAATTCTATTTGCAATTATAAAATGACTACCTTAATATATCTTCCTTTCAGAATAATACGTGACATTAGCCGTGCATGGTTCTACGGTTATGTCCAGGACCTCTTTGTCGGAGTTATGACAAAGTTTCAAGGCCCACACAACGTTAGCGACGCGTCTGGCATCTTTGCAGATGAGACTAAGTTTATTAGATACTTTGCGGTCCCAGGGGTATGAAATATTATCCCCTATTGACCTTGTTAGGTAATTCTAGATTACTGCGGCCGACAGGACTATTGGTAATAATAGAGGATAACATACTTAGTTAATTGTGTAAATTAATTTAGTTTCCGGCGTATATGAAACATGACAATGCATTTGATGTGTAACACAATAAACAAGTATATAATATATACCCAATATTAAACGTAAAAAATGGACTGTTTCATGTTTTAAAAATAATAATTATGATCGTATTTATTAAGTTAAGATCGGTATAAGATTTTAACTTATTATGGTTTACTATGAATATTACTAGACAGAGTAGACAGTCTCTGTCAAAAACGACAAAAACATGTAATTTAAAATGTTATTTTTCATAAATTCCGATCTTTTCATGCGATTAACCTGCGTTGATTGCATAAAACAACCGCGTGCCTTAATTTATATTGCAATAACAAAAATATTTAATCTGATACCTAAAAACATATTTCAATACTCGAATAGACTTCCCGGAAACTTATTTATGGCCACTAGTTAAAGCCAGCTTGTGCCAGTTTTATTAAATCAATCACGCGCAGCAGTGGGACATAACGAAACACGAGTGTTCAGGCAACTTTTCAAAGAGATGAATTGGTACAAAAATGACGACTGTTTCAAAAATAACTCATAATTTCTTTATGTTCTTAGTTTAACGTAGCTTTATTATTTAAGGTAGGTTTTACTTTTATAAATATCAGTTTAGTTCTATACGAAAGAGCTATTTTCAGCGATTTTGAAATCCTACACCTAAAGAGTATATAATCTTACAATCAACTGAAAGTTTTACTTTAAGCCTACAACTTGAAACTACATTAATAAATAGTTTAGATAAATAGAAATATATTGAATTCAGCGTTTTGATAAATTCAACCCAGTGCTTTTGAAAATTTATTCCATAAGGGGGTTAAAAGGGGAATAAAAATTAAACGCTTAAAGGTTGTATTTGACGAACAACAAAGTCACCGTTTTTTTCAGGTTCAAAGGATAAAAATTTGTACCGGGGAAGGGATCAAGTTTTATTTTAAGTGAAATACTAAAAGATAGTAAAAGGTATTTAAATACAATAGATAAAAAAAACACATTTTTTTTTGGAAACATTCGTGACTATCTAATTATCTATGATGTGTCTCACACTCACACTAGGTACAAAATAAAAATTATTATATATTATTATGTGTACGTTTATTTATATACGAAATATGTAGGTATACAGGGTGGTTTAACACCATGTTCCTTCTCGGGAATATAGCGTTATATAAGTGCAGCAGAGTAGATTAGTGGAGGTTGGAATGATAAATTAAACAAAAAATAAAATTAACAAATTTGCCAACTTTTGGCCCTGGTGATAACCCTACATGCACATACCATATTGTTAGATTAAGGGATCGCAATCGGGAAATCTCGGACATTGTTTGCATTCTTTCCGAGCGTTGACATTAATACACTGATGTATGAATGACACATGTCAAATACTTAAATGAAATAATGGCAAAAATATGATTATCAATCTTTATTACATACTTTTAACCATTTTTAACACTATTTTCACGTTAACATCCTACGTTGTTCAAATGTTCTTCCATCTTCGTAGGTAAATGCATGATGTTTCGTGACGTTGTAGCACATGATATTTAATATTGTATGTAATTAATGTTTCCCTGGACTCCGGCGATAATACCGCAGTATTTTTTCATCAAGTCTAGCTGCAGGGCCCGCGGGTTGATTCGTTGGTCATTTTGTGCTTTTTCGTGATAGCCACATTGGGATAAGTTTGTAATCTAAGTGACTATATCAGAAGCACCTAAAATTTTTTCTATGCCCCACCTGATGCGAGAGTGGATTTGGTTTGTTACTTTTGTTAATAATCAGTCACATTACAGTTCCATTGCAGTTTTACGTAGAGCAAATTTCAATAATCACGATGTTTTAACATAGGCAATTTTAGTTGAATAATTATGACATTAGATGAAATGACAATACCTATCATTTCAAGCGTCAAACATCTTATCAATTTTCGACCACGTAAAGAGTTTTGCTGGTCGTTGAAAATGTAACCTATTAATTTTGCGAACCAAATAATAGTTAAGAACTAGGTCATGCATGAAAAAATGTGGGCGTACATTTTTTCATGCATGAAAAAATGTACGCCCGGCTTTAAAAACAGTGATGTGAAAAGCGGTTATACCAATTATTACATTATATCAGTCTAAGTAAGATAAACATAACTTTTTTTATGATAAAAAAGGTCGCGATATCTTCCTTAATTGTTTATGCCTTCATGTTTATGATTAGTAGTCAGTGGTTGTCATATCTAATGTCACTTGAACAATTTTTGTGTTTATTAAAAATAATAAAACCACGCAACCGATTTTGATGAAATTTGGAACAGACAATCTTTAGACCCTGAGACAGAACATAGGGTACTTTTTATTTCGAAAAAAAGGGACGAAGGGGTTGAAAAAGAGGTTGAAAGTTTGTATGGGATTTCTTAATTTTAAAAGATAAAACCATGAAACTTTATATTTTAGCACTTGATAAGAAATCATTAAACATATATTTAAAGTCACATACAGGTCGAACGCGATTAATTAACATTATTTTTACCTTTAAAATAAACATGGTGGGAAATAAACATTAACTAAAAGCGGGTAGATTATATTTATTTGTCTACCCCGAACATTTATATAAATTAATATCGGGTAGTTTTGTATTGTTTACATCTCCGGTGACATTTTGCTGGGACGTCAGTCTTTCGCGACCATGGCCAGTGCAACCTGGCCGAAACTTTGGGAAAAAAGGTAAAAATAATGTTAATAAAATTGATCGCGTTCGACCTGTATGTGACTTTAAATATGTGTACAAAGCGCGAGAACTTAAAGTGTTATATCATTAAACATCTTGATAAGGGGATAAGGATAGGGATAGGGATAGGGATAGCGATAGGGATAGCGATAGGGACAGCGATAGGGATAGCGATAGGGATAGCGGTAGGGATAGCGATAGCGATAGCGTTAGCGATAGCGATAGGGATACGGATACGGATAATATGGGTATCGTTAGAGGGATACGGATAATCGGTCGGCGGTCTCTTACAATCAATGTGCTCTAAGACGATCGTTGTTTGCTTGCTTGAAGATTACGTTTGCGATAAGTAAAATAATAATAAAATAAAAATCTTTTATTGTGCCAGAAAAAGTGCTTAAACTACTTACATTTTTATTTGTCGTAACTATTCTATGGTAAAAACCAAGACAAAGTTAGTTAAGTATAAGCAAAATGTAAAAAATTGTAAGGGATAATAGAAAAAAGTACTTTTTACCCACCGATCATAGTGTCGAAATACGGGCTATGTGGGATGTTTATAAAGGTTTCCCCAGCGTATATAGAATTACCTACGCTGTGGTCGATGCGTAATATTTCTACAATCATTGTTGCAAGCAAAAGTATTATGTGCAATCGAAATAATCGCAGATAAATATACCTACAGAGAAACCTAAGGATCCAAATGAAAATCTTAATGAATACTTTTATTACGCGGGCGAAGCCGCGGGTAAAAGCTAGTTAAAAATATGTATGTAACCTAAGCTTTCATCTGATAAATCCACAAAGAGAACGCTCCCTGAAAATCCTGCGACATTTGTTATCGGTGTCGGAAACAGATCCAAAATGGTACGGCATCAAATTAACACCAGTAAATGTTCTGTCATCTAACGATTGTTTACAAGTAAGGTCATTGACCCTGTCACCTGTTTAGGGTTTGCACCTAGTACATTTTTACAAAAATGTTTGAAAGGCTATAACTTGAAAATAGTTAAAGTAAATTGTATAGTTTCTAGGGGGAAAATGTTGTCCTAATGCTACACTATCTCCCATTTCCCGAAAGGATCGTCGTCCGATTCCACGCGGTATATAATTATTATATATAAGTATGTATATTGTGATTGCAATCTTGACCTGTGTTTTCATATTTAATTTTAAAATCGTGTACCAAACTAACTGTTTCTGTTTAGCCCGATGGTTGACTGGTAGGGAATGCCTCAAGGCGTTAAATACGCTATTTGTACTCTTCTTTGTAAATTTGTGTAATAAAGTTCAAATAAATAAATAGTCTTTTGCTGCACGCGTTCAATTTTCAAGCTGAGTATAAATAATTCATTTGTATTTTAACAATTAATGAACAATCCACGCGTTAATAACTATTTTCTACTCCCGTACTTAACTGTTATTCGTGAGTTACATTAAAAGATGTCAAGAGAAGTCTATCTAGTCTATACCCTGAAAACATTTTGTAGCAGTAGCACGATATAGCTGTTAAAGTTCTGTAATACATTGCTACCAACTTAACAAACCACTCACTTCATCGTAGAAAATTAAAATATTGTATGAAATACATTGTTGCCAACCTTAGAATGTCAGATAAAGCCTAGCATTCGCAGAGTCGAGTCTCGTTTGTTTTCTGCTGCGTTGCGTTCATTGGCGACGCGTCGAATCGCATTCAAATGTATGAGAACTTGATTCGACGCGGCTCGATTCGTCTTAGTGGCCAGGTTTCAGAGAACCATACCATAGACAGTTTTATTTTCATGTTTGCACTCAAACTGCATATTCAAAATGGTAGGTGGTCCACTAGATAACTAAGATGACTGAAAGTAGGTATTTGTTGAATTTATAATCTTTCAAAGTAAGTGATTGGTCGTAGAAAAAGTATTGTATGCAACGGTGTTTAACTGAGTCAAAAAATGCTCGTGGCGTCTTTATTAACAATTTTCGGCTTCGCCTCAAATTGTTACCCACGCCACTCACCTTTTTTGACTTCTTTTAACCACCAGTTCCATAAAATACTATACAAATAAAACTACATACGTGTTTTATGTTAAACAGTAAACCTTTTTTGTGAAGAAATGTAGTCACATGGAAAACAAAGCGTAATTTTGATACAAAAGCTATAATAAGATATTCAACATCCTCCAAGCGTGCGCTAAAGGGATAAATAAGCGCCCCTTTTCTAAAATCCCATAGTCAACACAAGTTTCTCTTTAAGAAGTAAAACACTTAGCTAAAGGTGTATTTACAAACCCCACTTTTGTCACATTAAATAGGTGTGGTGTGGTGACGGACGGGGTAAGAATTTCACCACCCCTTTCTAGTGTCACAATTTAGGTAGTTGTAGTACAACCCCTTACTCGCAACGAGTGGTACTGAAACTTGAACAGTTTTATGTGCTCTGCAGATGTATGTATGTGAATATGAAGTAATAAAGTAGTTTTTCTACTCCAGCACTTAAATCTGTCAATTAGATTATTGTCAGCGGTATCCAAATTAAGTTCATTTGAGTAACGATGAGAAAGTCTATTTGTCTATAGGTTCATAGGATTACTGCTAGCAGTAATCATATGAATATAGGAGTTCAGTTATTTTTTTTTTAAAAGCACAACTTCCATTTATCAGGTATGTTTTCATTTACAGTAATAAGTAACTTTTAATAAATAATATAATATTTAGGTTCATAATTTAAATCAAGATGAAAAAATAAACTTAAATGCGTTTTACATATTAGATATTGCAAAACAAAGGTAAAAATCATAAGTTTATCCAATAATTTTACATTCGACATTTAAATATTCTTGAACGCAACCACATTTTTCGTAATTGAAAACCGGCTTATTTTCTATTTCTCTTGTCTATGGTATGTTTGACATTTGTAAACTTATCACGAAACTATTTGAACTATTTCGGTGGTGTGTAGTTTGTTTTAATTCGACGTTATTGTGCAAAAACATAAGTAATTATGAGTGATTCTGGTGAAAAATTCGCTTCCGAAGAAATCAAGGCTATGGGCGCTCAAAGTGACTGACAATTTGTTACATGAAAAGTCAGATAAAGCGTACCAAAAATGTTATGATTGTTTTGACATGGAAATTGCAAAAAAATGTTTCAACTTTCTCTGAAACGGCGTTGTTGGCATATTTTGAAGAATTGTGCAACAAGTTCTCGCCATCAACATTGTGGACAGAATACTACGACGCTCCACACAAATATTCCCATTCATTACATGAAGTAAGTAACTAACCCATTTTATTATTCTCGAATACCTATGTATGTGGCTGTCGTAGAAAAAGTATAGTATACAATCGTAACATTATGAAGGCTATAAAAGTCTCGTACCTTACTTAGGCCACTCGGCAAGCCTTCGTGGCCTAACCGCGGTACTCAACTTTTATAGCCTTCATAACGTTACCGTTATATAATATACTATAGTAGTTGTGTGGTGTAGTTCATTAATACAAAGTCGTACTTGTTAGAAAATACCACTATACGTGTAATTTAGTTTACAAAACAAACCTAATACCCAATGGTAATAGTAAAGGTGGGCCCTTTACCTTACATTAAAGGTATCTAAGTACTGCATCTACGTGTGTTGGCTTCGGCTCCGCGGAATTCTTCCAAAGGTCTGGAATACCCATAGTATCCTAGATGGAAAAGACATAAGTAGTAAAGGAGACAAAACAGTTACAAATTATTCTGAAACTAAAATTATTATTATAACATTTTATAAATTCTTCCTATCAAAGATAAAATGATACTACTTTTTACCCCATTGCCATTCTAATGCGACTGCTGTGAAAACACCTTTATTCTGAAACTAGGGTCGTGCAAATAAATCTCTTAGCGACAGATAAGGGCTCGATCCGAAGAAAGGCCCGTGCTTCAGCACAATAAAGCGAGCAAGATAAAAATAATATAAACGAACGACACAGATAGTTCCCATTCTTTGGGTTTCTTTCTTCTGTGCTCATTTTAGTTGCCCCTTTTTCTGCTTGCAATAGTTTAGATTTACAAATTTTGTACTGCAAAACGAAGCAGAAAATTTAATTGATAACATCGGCCGTATTTTAAAATTCATCGGATACAGTTTCTTTCTCATTTTGCGTGATAATAATAGAAAAACTGCGGTAGTCGTTTCTAAAAATACTAGTAGGTAGTAGACAGATTCATTTAAACCAGATAAGTTACTTGATGTTCGAATATAATTTGGCGTCAGTTAGTGACCGGTTAGGAACTTCTTGTAAATCGAATATACTTTTAGTTTTAAATAATTAGGTGCGCAACTGCTAAGTAATTTCGCAGGAATACTTAGCTACATTTAAACATTCATCGCGTATCAAAGCTAGTACACATAGTTTAATCATAGAAATACAAACCGGAGTAATGAGACAGCTTTAGCCTTTTCCGAGAAAGGTTAATTTAGCTTACTGTAATTGTGATGGTGCAATTTGTCCAACAAAAGCAAATTAAATGGGAGTTTCAGAAGCATATGGCAGGATAAAGTTAAATAATGTATGCCTTTGTGACATTTCCTATTATTTTGAGATACCTACTGTTATTATTCGTGAATTACGGCATTGCTATATTATTTATACATTTTATTAAATATTAAATAAGTCCATAAATGATAGTAAACCACTCATTACGCGTGGTTATAAATATATTCATTTCACATCGTTCGTATTAGGATCCGCTTTTTGTTATCTTTTACCACTATTCCATAGATTTTTAACGAATCTAAAAATCTATACATTTTCAGCACACGTAAAAATAATTGAAAGTCTGAGAACCGGTCTGGCCTAGCGGGTAGGGAACCTGCATGATAAGCTGCTGGCTTCGAATCCCGGTAAGGGCATTTATTTGTGTAATGATCATAGATATTTGTTCTAAAGTAAAAGTTTTGGTACTTTGTATATTGCCTTTTTGAGCTTACAGTGGGACTCAGTCAATATGTGTAAGATTGCATCATAATGCATTTTATTTACTTATTTATTCACAGCAAAATTCGCGCATAAACAGCTTCTTTGACTAATGCTCAACTCTGATAAGTAAATATGTATATATTTTAGTCATCTCGCAACTCGCTGGTAATCCGCTAAGCTATACTCACGCCGATAAAGTTCGCTAAGTACTCTAAGTAGCCTGATTTCTTGCTCTTCAGACTGAGCTGAATACTCCGTACCGTTTGATGTGGAATTATAATATAAGCCTTAGGTTAATTATGACGGGAGCAATATCTGTTTATTTAAATGGTGAAAGATGACTTTAATAAACACCCAGTTGTAATAATATATCAATGACTGATGATTTATGATTATTGTAACGGGTTACGAATTTCACCACCCGCCCTTATTTTTTCCGGTGGGATCCAATTGTGGCGCGGGTGATGTGCTGCAAATTTGTCACTGTAATATCACAAGTTAGTTTTTTCACATTCGAGTAAAAGAGAAACTGAAACTTGAGCAGCTTCATGTGCTCTGCTTACCCCTATTTGGAATACAAATTAGAATTTATGTTTGATGATATTGATATTATGTATTTCATTTGACTGCTTTATGTCTGGTAGCTGACTTTTTTTGGAAATAACCTAGAATCAAATTCTCATAATCTTACCTACCTACTCGAAGAGCTGTTCTTTACTGAATTGATATGAATGATATTGCATGTTTTTTATTATAATACCATGTCAATAACTTACCGTATAGGGGAAAATTGTTGTTCAACATAAGGCAGACAAAAAGAAAATGAGTACATTTTCATGGAAAGGTTGTTTGGCACAGAATTCGTTTCATCTTAATCCTTAATTTTAATACCCAATAGTTTTTGAGTTTTAATACATCTTTATACATAGGTTCTTATATGTACATCAGATAGATAGCTCAGAAGGCAACTGGATTTATCATCGTCATAAAGTACTTAGTTATCATTTTATTTTAGTACGAGTATGTATGAGTTACTTTAACGAATATAATAGCAGTAGCAGCTAAGAATAGTAGCAACCCGCACCGTTTAACCAAAGAGTTGACCTTCCCGCATGAAATTTATTATGATTTAACGTATCATTGTTAGCGCGCCGCGGCTCATTATATTGGTTAGTAATGGAATGCGCATTATTCGGAACATTATTCGTTTCAACAGATTTAATATTAAAAATGTAATTTTAATTATCAGAAAAGTATGAATCTTGAAAGATTCATGATGAACTACGTTAGTAGTATTTGAACGACTAGTGAAATTAAAATACGGTGCCTTGTACTGGTCTTTTTATATATGTACGTATTTTAATTTCAATTGGGGATCGTAAAATCAAAAAGAGAACTATAAAACGTTAAAAAAGCGTGTTGCGTTAATTGCTCTATCTATAGTTAAAAATATAAAAGCGTTAAAAAAGATGTCAAGCGCTGAATCCTTGACACGCAAGTGCGACTCTCCACCGGGCGGGTTTGATTCCTGTAGATTTTACATATTGAGTCAACCCTGTCCGCTATCATTTGTATCATATTATTTCATCCAACTTTTTTATAATCCTTACTTGTACCAAAAATATAACCACGCCTTTTTTAACACGTGTAATAATAAAACCTTTCGAATGGCATGCACACCTCGAGCCTTGACTCCAATTCGTAAGGGCTCTGTTGACATTGAATTACATTTGGTCCGGTGGTTTCCAGAGCCATGCAAAGGGCCCTGAGGACATGCCAAATATTTACTCTGCGACGTTAAGGTATCTGTCTTCGAAATTGGACTTTCATTATTTTTCTTTTTGTAATGTGTATTAGAAATATGTTATTTGCTGCCAGGCTTATGGAAACAGTAGCAAAACTTTGTTATATTTTACAAAAAAATACGTATAGGATGCATTTAAAAGTGAGCCTTGAGTGGCATTCAGCGCCCTTAAACTGTTAATATAATTTCATAAATAACGGTTTGATTATAATGACGCATGTTTTTCTTTAAGTATCCTTCTACTGATGCCAAAAGTTGCCTTGTAATAATAACGAATAGCTGGCAGCCTTAAACAATATTTTCCTTATCTGATCATAAAATGCTTTCGTGTTATCAAACAATAATCAAAAAAGTTTCAATTAAGATAAAAATGTATAACGAAGCAGTGAAAAATTAAGCATTGTATTGCTAACAAAAATGGGAAGATAAATAAAAAATACAAAGTTTTTAATTAAAACAGAAGGCTTGAAACATTCTCGTTGAGACGCAACGCAATTGTTTTTTCCCTTCGTTGATAATCGTAGTACTTAAAACGGACTGGCTTGGAAAGATTTCCTCATTAATTTAAAATGGATCTCGCCTAAAACTTTACTTGTGAAATGCTGTAATAATCTTATACCATGTCGTTTCTAATGTTGTTTATGTTTTGTATTGAACAATGGAAAACAAGTAAATGATAACACAATAAAAATTGTTGAAAGGGAAATTGGCCAAAGATCATTTCCAAAGTCATTAAACTAATTGTTAAACAAAGGTAAATCTCATTACGTTTTGTAATTTTATTTTTATGTTTTAAAAATCTGATGCAAAGATTTTTAAATGTATTAAAGAGATAAAATGGCAGGTTTTTGAACTTGAAATGGTATAAGCCATATTAACCATTTCATTTGTGCTAGAAAGATAAATTAAAATAAACTTTTGCAGTAGGTATTTTCACAAACTCGATCTGCTTTAACTCTGTTTATGGGAGGCTTGTATAAAAATGTTATTGTTTAAATTCGTGTTTTTTTTTATAAATTATTGAATATAATGTAGTTTAGTTAACATAACCATACGTATAATTTTGAAACACGAGGGCCGCCGAACAACTTACCATGTTTAGTAATAAATGAAAATACTAGTCATTTGGCCAAACCAATCACTTCTTCCCAATTGCCTGGAAAGCTTAGAAACGAATTTCAATATGTCGCGACCTTTGCCTCTAGTTTGCGCCGCAACTCTTAAATTCTATCACAGCCATTTTAAGTTTTTCAATGTTCTCATTAATGTTTTTATTTATAACAACAAGAACGCAAGCAAATTATATTTGGCAAATTTTTACAAGTATCATTTATTTGTTCTTAAAAAAAATGAAGATGGTAAAATCACATTTCCCATAAAATAATCAACATCGCGGCGAAGTGACTGTTCCTATCTATCCCCTAAAAGATTTATAACGAAGGCGTTACCGCCTTTTATCTTCATCTGAACCGACCCGTACCTATTCCACTCTACGTCTCTATCAACTGTACTCGTCCCATTTTTACTGATTTTCTCTTCACCTGAATTTTATTTTCGATTGTGTTGTATAATTTATAATAGAAAAATCCATATGTTTAAATTTAATCAATTGCCCTCAATATAAATACTTCGTTTGTCTATTTTAATTTAAAATATACACATAATGACAATAGACGAGTTCATATAATACAGTTAATAGTATATTGTACAACAAGGGAGGTAAGGGGGATTTTGTCAACGAGTGTTAAAACTCGCGACAGCCGCAGGCTGGAGAGAGTTATAGACACGAGTTTACAAAATCCTTACCTACTGAGTTACACACAATGTTTTTCATCACATTTGAGAGGAAAACACAGAGAAAAGAAATCATAAGGCAAAACCTTCAATGAATGGCGGTGTTGTACTGCTCGTTGTTACGCGGCAACGCGGTCAAGCGCAAATCGAGATGGCCGTCACAATTTCCTGCCAGATTGCAAATTATAACGATTTATCTACGTGAAATGTACAAAATAAATGTAAAAGATACTAAAATCATTGTAAAACATCAACAAAATGCGTTTTTCATACCGTATAATATTTTTTTATAGCTTAATAGTCAAATTTTAGATGTGCAAAAATAATCCTTGGCTGATTGAAACATCCTTTGCTTGAAGTATTGTACGGATTGTATTAATTTTGTAGTATCTCAATAATACCTTCTAATATTTAACTTCACGGACTGGCGATCCTGCACTCTGTTGCTATAAGACAGCGACAATCCCTTATTCCGATTTTCAACTCATCAAAATCGTACGTTCTATCTTCAGTTCACTTGCCTGGAAAATGCACATGTTAACGTTATAGGGAGACCTAAAAGTCTCGTGAATCTGTAAGATGCGTGGAAAGACTACAACCTCTGTTTGTTTCTCTATTTTTCTAATGATCTCTATTCTAAATTTACTTTGTTACCTTCTGGAAATATTTCATGTTTTCTTCCTGACAAATGTAGTAGATATGCTCTTGTAATCCTTTTTATCTGTTTACTGGCGTCTGTCTGTAACTGCAACGATTTATGTTCAAAATTAGATTCTATTTCTCCTACATGTAATAAACATAGTATTGATCGATGCAGTTCGCAACGGCGAAACTTACCTTTCTAGTCTACAACATTTTTAACTATTTGTTTGCAGAAAAACATTGAATTAGTTTCATATTTTATTTTGACATATTTGTTTATGATTGACATCACCATGTCAATCAATATTCTTTGAAAGTTTTAAATTGACTAAAGAGTTAAGTACGTATACTTTTAATGTAGGTTTATTAGTTTTAGACCATATTTTATAATTGGCTAGCGATAATATTTAAATTTTAAATTTAGTTTTCTTAAATTCTCAAACATGGGTATATAAGCGGCCCTCATGTCAAATCCGGCAGTGATTATTTCGTCGTTTCCTAAGAGATAACGAGTTATAAAGGGTCCGTGCGGGGCCAAGCCAGGCCCCGCACTCTTCAAGAAAACCCTCTTCACGTCCTCTCCTTCTTTCGGCAAGCTGCGGGCCGTGCATCCACCTCGTGAGCTGGCCTGTCTGCTGGGGGCTCCTACGAACGCTGCTGGTTGTGCCTGGCGCTCGGGCGCGTGAGCTCCTACGAACGCTGCTGGTTGTGCTTGGCGCTCGGGCGCGTGAGCTCCTACGAACGCTGCTGGTTGTGCCTGGCGCTAGGGCGCGTGACCTCCCTGCGAACGCTGCTGGTCGTGCCTGACGCTCGAACACGCAGGCTGCAACACTGCGCTGAGACGTAGATCTGCGCGTCGCCGACGCTTGCCGCTGCGCGTCGTTACTCCGCATCATCATTAACCGCTGCACGCCTTTACCTCGAGTCTTCCCACACGTTGCGTGCCGCTGCTTCGGGACTTCGGATTACCTGACTTATAATTTTTTACATACCTCGTACCATATCGTCAAAAAGAGCCGTATAATAAAGTACCTACCCCTGATTTACTTACTTATTTTCATTTCATCCCTTCAAATTCTCTTCACCCCTAGGTTAGCGGTTACGTACTCTTGCAAAAGACTCTTGTAAGAGTACGTAACGCTACAATTTTTAAAACTATTTTAAAAATCATTACTCCCTTGGGAATAAAATAGTACATTATTCTTCAGTACACAATACGCATAGACACAATGAGACCTTTAAACAGCAAATTCGATGAAAAGTTTGTTGTCATAATTATTATTTTTCGGCATCTCACTATTCACCCTATCCATTCCTATCCAACCAGTGGCCGTATCATGGTCGTGTTTTTGTCACTTGTCATATCTTGCGTTACTTACATACTTGTTAGAACGTGACGTGACAGATATTGTGACAAGTTAAATATAGATAGCCGTCCATCTTAGCCTTACTGGTGTACAAGCTCCTCGAGACACCACGAGACATGCCGAGAGATTGTACCTACAATCGCACTGTTGTCTTTTCGTCTCACTCTTACTCGTCTCTAGGCTTGTGTCGTTGACAAACTATGAACTGTTAGGAATAAAATCTCATCAATGACCGAAATGAACTAAATCTTTCCGTGCTCTGTAAATCGGTCTTTGCTCATTTAGTTCAGTATAGGATCGGCGAGCGCGAGCGGTTCGGAACGTGAACGAGTGCGTGACTGCGCCGAGCGAGAGCGAGAGCTACTTTTTTTTTTTTTTTTTTTTTTTGTCGGAGTGGGGAATGCGTTACGCACCGTCCCCCCAGCCGCGGGAAGGCCTTGAAGGGGGGGTGTGTGGGACTCCCTCCTTCGGCCCCCTCTCTTGTCGAGAGGGAGGGAAGAGGTTTACCCACTAAACCCCACTCCGGCGTTTCGCCCTCTGTGCCGTTCGCGAGGGCGTCATGGGATCATCGGGTCTCCTCTGTCCACCATGGCGCCCTCCGGCAGCCCCGAATTGTCACAGGGCATCCGCACAGGTTAGGGAGAGAGGGATCAGAAACGCTTGATCCCTCCCTCGACGAGGTTAGTGGGGCCGGTGCAATGCGGGTCCCGTACCCGCTAGCCCCACTAAGGGTCGTGGCGCAAGAATGCTCGTCGCCTTCGACCCTGCCGTCTTCGACGGAGAGGCAGCGCGTCAGCCGCAGCTTCGCGCTCTCTCTCCGCCGCCTCCTTCTGTGACATGACGTCTTCACAGAAGGAGGCCACCGCATCCCATCTTCTCTCGCTGCTCAGCATCGCCCCTATGACGCTGTGCAGCGAGAGGTCCACCAGTCCTGTGGCTGCGACCAGCGCAGCCCTTTCCACGGCCCAGCGACTACACTCCTCAAGGGTGTGCTGGGCCGTATCGTCCTCCACACCGCAGTCCAGGCACTGGGTGCTCGGCTCTCTCCCTATCCGGTGCAGGTAGTGTCCAAAGCACCCGTGCCCGGTCACCACCTGAGTCAACCGGTACGTGAGGACCCCCCTCCTTCTTCCTAGCCAGTCCTCCATGACAGGAAGGATGGCTCCTATGGTTCGCGTTCCATAGAGAGGCCATCCTCCAGGGCGTCCCTCCATTGTTGGCGCAGGTGCTCCTCAGCTGCCCGCGCCGCTCTTTCCTCTTCCTCGGGGTCCGGCGGCTCTCCCCGGCTCCTCGCTGCCACCCTCCGCTGGTACCTTTCGGCTAGGACCACCGCGTCCAGCTCCCATGGGGGCGTGCCAGCGAGGAGGCAGGCTGCGGCATGGGAAGTGGTGCGGTAGGCCCTGACTGCCCTTTGGGCCACCACCCTCTGGGGCCGACGGAGTAACGCCTTGGTGCGTTCTCGCAGCCTTCCGGCCCAGATTGGCGCTCCGTAGAGCGCCATACTCCGGACGACCCCCGCGAACAGCCGCCTGCAGGGGGCGTTCGGCCCTCCCAAGTTGGGCAGCAGATTGCCCAGCGCCGAGGCAGCACCCACGAGACGAGGAGCGAGTCTTGCGAAGTGCTCCTCAAAGTCCACTTTCTGTCCAGGACAAGGCCCAAGTATTTTATGTTGGCCTTGACCTGGACAGACTGGCCCTCCACCCTCAGCGCCGTGTTTGCCTGTAGCCTCCACCGCCTCACGCCCCCCAGGACCATGGCTTCGGTCTTTGCGATGGCGACCCGCAGCCCGAGGAGCCCGATGCGGTGGACGGTGAGCTCCGTCGCCACCGCCGCCCTCCTGAGAACCTCCTCCAACTCCCGCCCTCGCACAGCCACCAGTGTGTCATCCGCATAACACAGCGTGACCATGTAAGGGAGTTGTGCCCCGCGGAGGACCCAGTCATAACCGAGGTTCCACAGGAGGGGCCCCAAGACGGACCCCTTTGGAACCCCGCAAGTCATGACCCTCGCCCTCCGTACACCCCCCTGTTCGTAGAGCACCACCCGCCCCGTCAGGTAGTGCTCTACTATCCTCCTTAGGTACAGAGGCACCCCGTGGTAGCGGAGTGCCTCTGCGATCACCGCATAGGGGAGGGAGCCGAACGCGTTAGCGATATCGAGAGACACCGCCACGACTCCCTGTCCCTGTTCTTCCGCCAGCTCGCTAAATGCTCTGAGGGTTCCCACGGCGTCCAGCGTGGACCTCCCCCCACGGAACCCGAACTGATTGCCGCTTAAGTTCGGGCCCGTCCCTTCGAGGTGCCGCTGGATGCGGGAGGCCAGGATACACTCGAAGAGCTTCCCGGTCTCATCTAGCAGGACGATGGGGCGGTAGCCGGCTGGGGAGTCCGGCGAGCGTCCTTGCTTCCGGAGGAGGCATAGTCGTCCCTCCTTCCAGAGTCCCGGGAAGGTCCCCTCGACCAGGCAGTCCTCCAGGAGGGCCCTGAGGCGGTCTCCCAGGTGTTTCAGGGCCAAGAAGAGAACTCTCCCTGGCACTCCGTCCGGTCCCGGGGCCTTGCGGGTAGCCCTGACCCGCTCCACTGCCCACTCAAATTCGTCGTCCGTGACTGGGGGGATGATGAGAGGCCCCTCTGGGTGTCCTTCCGGGGGGGCCATCACCGGCGGGACGAACTCCGGCGCCTCAGGGAAGAGGCCCTCTACCACCGTTTGGAGGAGCTGTGGCTCCATAGAGTCCATGGGGGGTGCACACTGCAGCTTATTGCGCACCATTCTGTATGGGCGCCCCCACGGATCTCTATTAAGAGTTGCGAGGAACTCTTCCCACCGCTCAGTCTTGGCCCTTTCAATGGCTTTCCGAAGCGCCCGTTTCTTTTCCCCAAGGATGGTGTGGAGGACCCCCTCTTCCTCCCGGGTGTGCCTCCTTCTTCGGCAGCGGGTATAGGCCCTCCGAGCGGCATTAGCAGAGCAACACAAAAACGTCAAGTTTTCATATTAGGCTTCGTTTACTTACAACCTTTTGGCCCGGAATGTTATTATCTGAGGACTATTCGTATCATTTTGACACTATTCGTTCCCATTCGTTTTGATCTTTCCGACCGTAGTGGTCGCTGGTCTGACTGAACTAAATAAATGAGCAAAAGACCTAAAAGAGCGAACTACTTCGTGGGAGCGATTGAACGAGATCGGAGCGCTCCGATCAACGAACGAAACGGGACAAGTCTACTCGTCTCGTTTCGGGGCGGCTTCTCGCTTTTACTTATCTCGTCTCGCGAGTCGCGACTCTCCGATTAGATTGAAACGGTGACAAGAGCAACTTAGCAAGAGAGTCTTGAGCCTCGATGACAATATTTGTGAACAGTATGCTTATTCTTCCTGTATTTAGGTACATATCGTTCGAATATCAACTTCACAAATACGGTAATGCTCGAAATCTGCTTATTGTGGATTCTGGTCAAATATCTTTATTATCATATTATTCATAAACCGTGATTATTCTGAACCAGACGAGTTAAACGATTTAAGTACATAATTCCTCCTATATTTAAGGACTTTCATTATTCAGCAAGCAATTCAATTATTTCCTACTAAAGAATTTTCATAAAGTAATAAATTTATTACAGCTTAGCTCTGAAATTTAATTTGCAGAGTCAAACGGGTTCGCAAAGTTTTATTAAAAAGTACACAACTTAAGTCTTCGCTTTCAATCTAAACATATTTTTAATATTGCCGACGCTAAAAAGTCATCTGCATTTTATATCAAATTAACTTGATTTCGCGATGTTTCGTGAGAAATATGAGTCGTGTTTTTAATTTTATATGCGCATACATTTCTGTTTAACTTTGATATTCCGTAAATTATGGGTTTAGTGCCTATTAAACCTATTATACATTTCTATGCTTAGAGTTTATAATTATATTTCTATTGAGAGAAAATACAACCAGTTTTCATGTTCGTTCAACAAGTTTTTTGGTTAAAATAGCGCCTACGTGCTCTTTGGTTCAAACAACAAGCTACTTGTCATTTGAATCGGCAATATATTTGAATCAACAAGTCGATTTTATAAAAACAACCTGACACATATTGTTTTAAACATACGTTTGGCTGATTCAAACGGATAAACCGCAACAAGTCGAACTTGTTAAATTCACAATGCAAATTTCTCTCAGTGTATGATTAGTCATTAAACATGTAAATAGGGATGTCATTTAAATATCTTTTTAATTTTTTGCGTTTATTCCCTACAAAGCCGGGGCTTCTAAAAATAAAACTTCCAAAATGTTTTTTTTTTTTTTTAATTTTATTTCAGGGCACTCTACTTCAAATAAGAACATATTTTTTGTTTCCTTTTTTATAAGAAACGGCTTAGGTATTTAAACAGATATTAATTACCTGCAGACAAAAACAGAAAGAACGGAATAAGTCGGAGAAAAACAATTAAGTAAGTACTACAATTTAATGCGAAAATCCCAGGCTCAGTTAATTCCAATGTAGGTTTTACCTCCCGAAGTAACTAACAGGCGAATGCACCGTGTATTTTCCTTTAAAAGTACGGCCATTGCTGTTCGAATGTTTTATATAGCTTTCATTATGTTTCTTCTTTGTTTCAATAGGTGTTAGTGAAGCGATTGAAGGGCGTATTTCCTAGCAAAGTTTCCGTCAGTTATTGCCATTAGCCTGGTTGAACTTTGCGCTCTCTCTGTTACGTAATTTTATTCGCACCGGAAAGTTAAAATTTTCAAACGTTTAGTAACCAATAATTCAAGGTACACTGATACTGTTGATTAAATCGAAACAAATGTAATGTAAATCAATCATAGTGTACCTACTAATATTATGTTCAGTAAAGTTTAAGTTTATTTTAATTGTAACTTATTTAAAATGTAAAATATAATGTACCTACCTAGTTCATGTAATGCATGTGAATTATGGCAATAAATGTTTTTTTTTTTTAATTTTGCAGCTGCCGCAAACTCATTTTGACATTATTGACAGTAATAAAGTATGCTCTATTATCGCATTGCTACTTAATGGAGCAGTGTGAAAATCTTTACAATACATTTCCAAAACAATGATTTAACCTTTACGATTATTACACATAATTATTAATTAAAAGTGCGTGAAGCCATTGAAAACAGAAACGTCGCTATTTCATTCGGTACGAAGGTTTTAGGATCTCATCCACATGAAATCCTGTCATTTATTAGTGTAAGCGGAAAATAATATCGACAATCGATAAATCGAATATCGTCAGTGTTATGTGTCGACAGAGCAATATCCTTAGTGCGCAAACAGTTCAAATTGATAATCAAGACCATGTGGGTAGTTCGAAAAACTCGCGCGGCTGTCAGAAGAGGTGTTATGACATTTCCAGCCAGTCTTCTCCAAAACCACGGGGACAACGCCGTCCCTGAAACGTTGGAGGTCTAAATTGAAAGAAAAATAAAAGAGTTGGTATGTAGTCATACGCGATTATTAAGTAACGATTTAAAAATAATTATTAAAACATTTCTACAGAGTGGGGCCTGTAACAAAGGCGAAGAATTGAACTGTAAGCTATTCTCCTTATACTGATCAACATTTGTTCAGTGACTTTTAAAAATTATGAAGTCTTAAAATTTTTAATTTTTCATACAAAATAAACATTAGCTCCAATGTACGCCATTATTGTTGACATTGACGTTGTCTGTCACACTTTAGACTTAACAGAATTCGCAATACATTACCTCTTAGAAAACACTTTCAAGGGTGATAAAAATCTAAATACAAGTTATTTTTAAAAGTTGCCGAACAAATGTTGATCAGTATAAGGAGAATAGCCTAGAGTTCAATTCTTCGCCTTTGTTACAGGCCCCACTCTGTATATTCATTATACTTAAACAATTGGAAAATAAAACTAGTTCTTCATTGACATGTTTCATTCCGTTTCGCGAAGCATGATGATGATGAATGATCAACGGACTGAATACGTCAAGCGATTATGGACGAAAAAATACGTGAGTGACTTGTTTTGTTGAGATGAATTGTTTCATAATAATGACGGCTATTTTCGTCACTATGCCTCCCGGCTCGCTGCGGTAAGGCGTTCATCCATACGGCTTGGAACATAAATGGTCGCACACTGTGCGCTTTCAAAGGAATTTCCTTCCTCGAATACTCAGGCTCTGTGAAATGAACATTCTGTCGTGGTTTTCTCGAGAGTTTTTCAAACAAGTGTGCTCTTGCAGAAGTTTGAGACTGGTTTTATTAGTAAGAACTGAATTTTTATTTATTTATTATATTTTAGGTTTGTTAAACGACGTAATGCTATTTTTGGAAATGAACGGCTAGTAATTTTAAAACTAGTGGTAATGACCACTCGTTTTCGATTCTGTTAGTAGAATTTAAATCGCTAGTAGTGGAAATATTATTGAACGAATTTCCCGAAATCGAATGGCCGAGATTCAAAAATCGACCCTCTGGCTAGGTATTAGGTATATTATAATCGATTTGAAATGTTTTTGTTACACAGAGTGTGGCCTGTAATAGAAGCAAATAGTTTAAACATAGACTATACTCCGCAACCGATGTCAATTTTCAACTTAAAAAAAAATTTAGATCTTTAGACTTTTTTCATAAAAATTCAATGTGCGCCATCATCGGTTTACTTGACGGTACCTGTCACGCTATTAAACCTGACAAAATTCGCAGTACATTGCGTGTTAAAATAAACTTTAAAGTATGTTAATAATTAAAATACTAGTAATTTATAAAAGTTGGTGAAGTAATGTTAATCAATTTGATGAGTAGAAGCTACAGTTCAATTATTTGCTCCTGTAACAGGCCACATCCGGTATTATGCTGTTGCATGCATACTACCATACTAATATTATAAATAGAAAAGTGTGTGTGTCTGTTTGTTTGTCCGTCTTTCACGGCAAAACGGAGCGACGTATTGACGTGCTTTTTTAAGTGGAGATAGTTGAAGGGTTGGAGAGTGACATAGGCTACTTTTTGTATCTTTCTATCCCCCCACTTCCCTAAAATGGGGGGTGGAAGTTTGTGTGGAGCATTCCACAATTTTCGAATTTGACGCGAGCGAAGCCGCTGGTAAAGGCTAGTACAAAATAAACCTCTATGTTATTTAGCTGACTCATAGGTATTCTGAAATACTCCTGCAATACTCCGTAGCCCATAATAACATCATAGGTTTCTCCGTAACTGTAAGTGAGGAAAACATATTTCTTTGAGGAAAAACAAAGTTTGCAAAGCAAAGGCGTCTAATGAGATAGGAGTCTTGCTCATATGATATTCCTGTAATTTTCAGACATTAATAGGTTATAGTATGCACTAACCATTAAACAGTCTGTACTTACTTACGTTGTCTGCTAACTACGTTATTATATAATGAATTAAATGTACCTGGAATAATTAAACTTCACAATAATATACATACTTTTTACTTTAAAAACAAAAACAGATAAAAAAAAGAATATTAAGATTATTAAATTTCTATTTATTTATTCGTATGGCATACATGTTAGAAAATAGAAACATAGAACGTGAAACTTTACTTAAATATCTAGACTAAGAGCAGTCAGCCATTTCGTGGCTTCGTCGCACAGGGTGATCAGGTCATCGGGAGGGCCGGCATAGCGTGTTATAGGGCAGTCTTGAACTATGTGCTGGATGGTTTGGGCTTCCGCACCGCAATCGCAGGCTGGAGAATCCACCCACCCACAGCGGTGTTTGTAATAGGCGCATCGACCGTGGCCAGTACGAAGTCTGTTAAGTTAATTTCTATTAATGTAGTTAATCGATTTGTACTGAAAACTTTAGCCAAAATAAATATAATTATATCATTTAATAAATTAAAGACTTCGGTAAAATAATAATAATTTGTCAAAGAAGTTTAATTTTTTTATTTAAATGAAAAAACAGCGAAATTTTTTTCTGAAACGTCTCAAATATTCATCAAGTTCAAATCGAGGGAAGCAAAATTCAACATTATACGAGTATGATGGTATGAAAAACTTGAGTTAGCTAAAATAACATTTATCAAAAGTAGTAACTTAAATAATTAAAATACTGTCAAAAACCCAAATACAAAATCGTATTGCAATAACACAAATATCTATTGGAATTACCGGTGAGTACAAAAGAATTTTAATCACCCTCATGAAGGCTTTTGAATTCAAATGCTTCTCCCAGTTACTTTTGTTCTGTAAATGTAAGGTTATAACAAGGTAAATTTACGCTCCGGCGATTCAGTCACACAGTACAAAATGAGAAGGTAAGGTTTGTATACCTCCATGAATCTGAATGGATGAATGAATACATTAAAGTTGTAAATACAAAATCGTTGACGCTGCGTGGCGATCAAAAGGCATTCTGGCTCTGTTGCGCCACTATATAAGAGCGATAGGGAGAACTAAATAGATAATACGAATACGCTTGCGAAGCGTAAGCGATTATGGTGTTGGCTAAGTACCCTGTTCGTTTGTTGTTGATTGCTTGCGATATCTTCTCTTGGAAATGTATTTATTGTGTAGGTAGCCTTTATTTTCATGTTTGTTTGCATGTTCATTACACTAAATTCCTTCTTCTGAAATGGGAAAGGAATTTTTTTTTTATTTTTTTTCCATAATAATAATATAAATTGAATTGTAATATGTTGAATATTTTCGTCTTTAACACGGCAAGACAAATAAATGTTGACAGATATAGTATGTTTCTAAATAAAAATAAAAATACCAAATTTCTCTATACTAAACTCAGTTTGGTAATGGAATTCAACAATGGTTATGGTTTTTATACATGTTAGCCATGAGATAAATAATACGTTGTGGGTAGACGATCGTAGGACACTTCGTTTAGGTTAGTAGGTAGAGTATGTTTTACGATTAATGGATTGTAAAAATGACACAATACGTAACCTTTGTAGCATAGGAATATATATGTACGACGTCGTTACCTAAGTTATACTAAGTTATCTATGCTAGGTATTTTAATTAGTTTAAGCGTATTTAAATGAACTTCTAGTAAGTTTTTTTTAAGATTTTGTTGATTGCAAACAAGAATATGGTCGGCCGGAAGGCAAATAGTCACATTAGCCTACGGACGTCTGCAATTCCAGAGGTGATTTCTGACCCTAAAGTTTCAAGAAGATCAAATAAGCATGTATCAGCAAATGAAATCGAAGTGTCGTCAACTCGTATTGACAGGAGTATTCAAATTTAATTAAGTATTAGTTCTGAATTCGGCGAGGACCTTATCTATGTGTCAAATGTGTCATTTTTTAACCAAAAATATCACAGTATAATACTTTAAGTTCTCGCGCTTTGTACACATATTAAAAGTCATAGACAGGTCGAAAGCGATTAATTAACATTATTTTATCTTTTTTCCAACGTTTCGGCCAGGTTGCACTGGCCGTGGTCGCGGAAGACAACCTAGTGTTAATTAATCGCGCTCGGCCTGTGCGTGACTTCAAAAATAGTTCACTTTTGAGTGTTTGATAGTTAAACCTCAGAAACGTATTTCAAGTAATTAAATAGTAACGTAAATTCGACAGAATGTAATTAATAATTATGTCCATAATACTTGATACATAACTTTAACTGAAGATAGTCAATATCCAGTCCTTCGTTACATAAATACTTTCTTGTCACAAAAATGCAAAAAGTTCATATAAAACTTACAAAGGGAACGAGAAAATTGCCAAGAGGAGAGGTTACGCGACCGCCACCGTTATGGGTTCTGCGCCTCAGGCGAACCTTTTCTAAGCAGGATGTTCTATTTGTAATACTTATGACAAAGTCTTTAATATTTTATACACCCAGGTTTATACTCGTGTTACTTAATATGAAAGCTCTATAATATTAGTTTCAGAAAATAGCAAATAAGTATTAAATACTGTTCGATTTAAATTTTATTTTATTATTTTATTTAATAAAACATGGCTGCCTCTTTTTTTTTCGAGGATTATTTCACCATTAAAGTCACTAATTTTAGGAAACAAATAGTTACCTATGTATTATTGTTCAGAATATGCCAAAACATTAAAGCTTGAGTCACTCAACTGCATAAGTCATCTTGTTGAGAAAGCAAAGCGATGCGATTTCTAAGCGGTCGTAGCGGCGCGGCCGCGGCACGGTGTGAAAGAAACAAACCTTTGTTATTATAGAGGTATTAAAACTGAATATAACATGAGTATACATGACGCAACGCTTTATTATAAGGGTTATTTTTATGTTGAGATTCAGAAAAGATCAAGCTTTACAAACATTGCTATGATTTGGTATTTGACACTCTTAATTTCAGGGTTGGTTGTGGGTTCTGGCCCCACGTTGGGCGCCAAATTGTCAAAGTATGAAAATTATAAGAATCTGAAATTAGAAACCATACCCAAAAGAACAAAACGACCGTGTCCACCGGTAATTGATCCGGATCTTCAGCTTAATATATGACTAACGTCTTAATCTAGAGGCTACCCGGCCGCCGTGATGCTCGTTGAAAATAATTATCTATGTTATCTCAGAAAGGCAAGGGATAGGTCGCTTTATTCTTTAGTGTATGATATATTTTTCAGTTTATAATTTTTATAAATCTTAATAATTTGGTGCCCAACGTGGGGCCAGAGCCACGACGAGCAGTGTGACTACTTAAAAAAATCTAAAATATTCAAATAAATATTATAATTAGATTTGTATCCTAGAAGTATGAAAATAATTTAAAAAAATATGATGCTAATACATTTCACGACTCTCATATTTTTGAACAAACTTTATCTAGAAAACAATATTATGAAATGTTCCTTTATTAACTATGCATATCAAAATATAGAACAAGTAGTAGTTTTCCTAATGGTATGTATAGTATGTACCCATGCATGTAGTAGGTGGCACAAAGCTTTCACGATAAGATGGCTCGCCAGACACTTCCATGTTTGCGTCATAAATTCCGTGGTATCGCGCTGTTTTGCGTTTACGACTAGACCGCTCACGTAGTTAACTTCTCAAAGGAAGAGAAAAGTATCAATCAAGAATTATTGTTTTTTCCGCACCGCAAGGCTTTGCCTTTCGTTCGCGTTTTATTTAACCAAGAATCATCGTTGAGACTAAACTACTTTTACTTTGGTATAAAAATGAAAAAGTAGCTATTTTACAATACTTTCCTACAACTGTGACTTCCTGAAGCATGCACAGGACCGGTGACGTGGGACAAATTTCCGCCTCAGTAAACCATTTTCGGGGCAGAATAGAATTTTCCTTGTTTTTATTCAGTTTTACTTATATAAGGAAGGTAAACAAAATAGTACATTCCGAAGGTTTCCTATTTTAGGTTCTGCGCCAGCGAGTTTCTCCTTTTATTTTCGCTAAAATAGATCAGACGTAACCGTAACCGTAACCGTACTTGCTAAAGAAAAAATCGTGGTTCAGCAGAAAGTACGGGAGGCCATTGAGATAAGTCGTCATCCGAATTTTAATCGTGACTGTGGTTGGTTAGTGCCCCTAGTTGGAAGACGGTATTACGTACTACGCCGGTAGTCCGTGTGGATGAGCCCTTAGCGAATGACGTAGTGAGTGTAGTGTGCAACCCAACAAATGACAATTATGCCGAAAGTGAGGGTAGTTTCGCACCGCCCCTGCCGACGCCGACCCGCTCGCCGAGCCAACGGTCGCAGCGAGCTGCGGCCCGCAGTCTGCGTCGGGATACCATCGGCATCGCGCGTGCTCAATGAAAATGCTCCTCGTTACGGAGCGAAACATGTCGAGCTACCTTCGACAATTTTACGTGAGTTACCCGTTTTTACATGTTTAATAGATCAGACGTATCAAAGCTTGGAGCGTATTCTAATGAATAATCAGACTGGAATCGATTCGTCGTAAAAAGTCCTGTTTAATTTTGATATTATTGATTTTCTATATTTTTAATAATTTTACACATATAAGCTACACGTTAACATTAACAAAAATAGGTGAACACGACTCTAATATATTATGATGACTTGATGAGCATAAAGCGTGGTGAACGATGAGCGTAAAGGTGTCATACTATTTATGTACATTCGATCAGTGAATTAATGTTGTCGGCCGAAAATGTGCCTCCAAGTGATTAGTTCTTAGTACAATAATATGATTCAGGCTCAATTAGACGGCAACCATATCTTTACGTTTCAAATTAACGGTAGTTACAGCTTAAGTATTTCACATTCTAAACGATTATTATTCCTAAGCGTAATTTTGTTGCACAACGTTCCATTTTTCATTAAACACCAAATTGCCTTCGGTCCCGCCTCGCATCATCAATAATACCTTGTAAATGGACTTGGGGTGTGTTTTGACAACGCATAAGCTACTTTTCATTAATTTCTGAGCGACATGCGATATGCGACTTTAGCTCAGCGCGCGCGTTTCCATTGTACATTTTAGGGTTACGTTAATTTTTATGTAGCAATAAAGGTAAAACTAAAAACTATAATCAGCCATCAGCGACGTTTATACAGGAAAATGTAGGAAACGTAGAAGTCAGTCAACACAATCAACCATGGTAATTCAGTAATTTATTGTAAGCAATTTTATCGTAACAGTATTTTTGAGATTTTCGTCAGTTGTGTTTTTTGTAAGAATATTTTGTTATACTTTCCGCCAGGACTTATATGATTTTAATGTAAAATTACAAATAATACAGTCTAAGTTTCTATCGTAAAACGTATTTTTTACATATTTCATGTTAAAATAAATACGTACATATACGGTCAACCGGGGTGGCTTTAAAACGCAGGGGCCACTTTGAGCATATAGTTCGCGTTGGCAAGTTATTTCGCGATTTTCTATGGTAGTTTTACTGCAATATTTATTAATCTAACTAGTTACATGAACAATTTCAGTAATCTTAATTTTACAGCCGTTCAAATACCATCAAAGTAACCCCAATTTTTCCTAAAGCCACCCCGGTAAACGGTATGTTTAAAAAAAATATATTAGAGTATCTCGCAATGTAACGCAGCTTTCTGAGTACGCAATGGTTAAATAACACGAGACTGTTTAGGTATAATTAAAATATATTAAATTTATCTAGGATGCACGTGCATCCTACAGTAAACAAATAAATCAAGTGACATGGTATTGTCATGCAGACAAAAATAAGAACAGGCGAAATATAAAATTCAAATACTATGAAGCATAGACATGCTTGCTGTAAGCCAGTAACATAATAGGTAACATGCAAATAGTAATATTATAAAAATACACATTACATTTAAATCTAACACGCCCTCTTAATGTGTATATTATAATTATTATCAACACAGATCAGAAGGTAGTGAAGTACAAAACATAATATTAAAACAAAGAACATATTCCTAGACCGGACATACACTCGTAATGCTTTACTTTCGGTAAAGCCTTAGTTAATATATCTGCCAACATGAACTCAGTTGGCAAATACACCAACTTAATCTCCTGATTTTCCTTTAAGACATGCCTAAGAAAATGATGGCAAGTTTCGATATGTTTCATTGGAGGAAAATATTTTATCACTTTTATTGATGATTCTTCTAGATGGTGCGAAGTGTTTTTACTAAATAAAAAGAGTGAAGCGTTAAAATTCTTCAAGATTTATAAGAATCATGTTGAAAATTTGACAAGCTAAGAAAATGTTAGCCGATATTAGCGCTGGGGGCAATGTCTGCAAACTTAAGAGATCATTATATGGATTGAACCAAGCGGGACGCCAGTGGAATGCCAGGTTAGACGACCAACTTCGTCGCATGGGCCTGAGATCATCGTTAAATGAGCCATGCTTATATTATGAAGACATTGACGAAAACTCCAAACTTTTTGTTGCGGTGTACGTTGACGATATATTAATAGCTTCACAGAATAAAGTTTGCATAGAAAAGTTCAAAAAGCAACTGGCCAGTGAGTTTGAACTCAAAGACTATGGCGATCCCAGAAACAGAAATGTGTGACCACGAGCACTTCCGAATCGGAGTATGTTAGTTTAGCGTCAGCGATGAAGGAAGCGATGTATATGAACAGCTTGCTAACTGAAATCGGATTGGGTAAGTTTGCACAAGTAACCTTAAATGTGGATAATCGGGGAGCAATTTGTCTAGCCAGTGATCCAGTGTTTCATTCCCATAGCACGCAGCAGCTTTATTGTCTGAAATACAATTAAAAGTTACAAGACCATAATTATAATTTTGTTCATCGCGATTAGACTTCGACACATACTTATCGGCACTGTCTTTGTATCGTTCCCTGTTGTCATTTATCTTACATTCATAGGCTTTGTGACCATAATCTTGACACTTCCAACATTTACCTTTGAAGTAAGATCTACTGGCACCTGCTCTATTCAACGGCTTAGGATATTTTCCTTTTACAATAAATGCTCCATCGTCTAAACCATTCTGTCTCCTTGAAGAAAACTCTTCAATAATTTTAATCTTTAAGGCCTCTGGATCTGGCAACTCATCCCTGGATTCAATAGCGCATCTAAAATTTTCAAAACTTGGTGGGAGACTATAGAGAAACATGATAGAGATTAAATCATTATTCATCTCAATCTTCATATCAGCCAGCTTATTTCTGACGTCAAAAAAATGCATGACATGTTCCCTGATATCACCATCTTCCTGCATTTTGTGAAGCAACAACTGTTTCAGTAACGTCGCCTTCTTAGCGGGTCCTTTGGAGGCATGCACACTCTCCAGTTTCAGCCACACCTCTCGCGACGTCTTACAATCACGCAGATGACGTAATTCACTAGGACTGATAGCAAGTATAAGATCAGACTTAGCTTTTGCATCTCCAATGTTCCACTTCCGTGCTTCCTCCACCTCGGCGGGCTTTACGCTACTTCCATCCACGTAGCTCCATGCATCATTTTTTATAAGAACCGCTTCAGCCTGAATTTTCCACGTTTCATAATTTTCTTGAGTAAGCGGCTCTATTTTCACAGTAGTACTCATTCTGTTGACCTCTCTACGCCAATCTTCACTTCCGTGTCAACCGTACGTACCACAAAATACGTTGACCTAAAACTGACTCGACTTCAATTTTAAATATACCTAGGGCTCTCTGGGCCCATAACCATTGTAACGCAGCTTTCTGAGTACGCAATGGTTAAATAACACGAGACTGTTTAGGTATAATTAAAATATATTAAATTTATCTAGGATGCACGTGCATCCTACAGTAAACAAATAAATCAAGTGACATGGTATTGTCATGCAGACAAAAATAAGAACAGGCGAAATATAAAATTCAAATACTATGAAGCATAGACATGCTTGCTGTAAGCCAGTAACATAATAGGTAACATGCAAATAGTAATATTATAAAAATACACATTACATTTAAATCTAACACGCAATGGAGGAGGCACACTGTGTCTAGGCATGTCACTGTCATTCATATATGAGAGAGAGAAAAAATATATCATGTTCTCGCACTCACGTATGGACTAAATAATGGTGGCGCCATCTGTCATAAGTTCATAACCTTTGAGTGTGCCTCCTCATTCCCATGTTGGAGGGTATTCCGAAATGGGAATCCAATTGAGACAGGATTTAAAACTTCTTGAACAATGGTGTAGGTTTTGAGCCGACGTAATGTTGTTTGACGTTCAAAAGCGCCTCATTAATGCCTACTTGAAAAATGATCTTATATTTTCAACGATTGGTAGTGTAGAAAATTAACAAAATTATTGAAATAAGGGGCATAAGTCGATTATCATTAAATACAATTACCATACTTATTAATGCACTAGCTTTAGCCCGCGGCTGCGCTCGCGTTAAATTCCAATATTGCGAAATGGTCCACACATACATCCACCCCCCGTTTCAGGGAAGTGGGGAGTTCGAAAGAGACAAAAGTAGCCTCACTATCTCTCTATCTTTTAACTATCTCTATTTAAAAAAAATCACGTCAATTCATCGCTCCGTTTTGCCGTGAAAGACGAACAAACAAACAGACACACGCACTTTCCCATTTATAATATTAGTATATGATGTATTGATTCAATTTAGGTTTTCCTGATATTTTGGATAAAGGAGCAAAATGCAGATACAATATAGGACCAATTTGATAAATAATTATGAACATAAATAATAACAAACTACTTACTACTGCCCGGTATTTCGTCTGCATGTGATGTTGATTATGGTAATTATGATTTATTATAATTATGATCAATGAATTTGAAACTGTCTGGACACCGAATCCATTTATTTATTAAGCCTAAACGGGCAGTATTGAGGGTTGGTTGCACCAAACCGTCCCGTCCTTTACCGATCCGTTACCCTTTATTTATAGAAATTTCCATAGACTTTTACTGCGTGACGTTGATGTCTGTTAACAACTGTGGTTGATGCAACAGGCCCTTAGTCATATTATTTATTTATTAGGAAAACATTTACATGACATTACAGTAAACCAATGCGTCATGAAACAATATATCTGATATTATCGACCTCATCATTATCCTCCTTGCATTATCCCGGCATTTGCCACGGCTCATGGGAGCCTGGGGTCCGCTTTGACAACTAATCCCAAGATTTGGCGTAGGCACTAGTTTTTACAAAAGCGACTGCCATCTGACCTTCCAACCGGAAGGGTAAACTGGACCTTATTGGAATTAGTCCGGTTTCCTCGCGATGTTTTCCTTCACCGAAAAGCGACTGGCAATTATCAAATGACATTTCGCACATAAATTTCGAAAAACTCATTGGTGCGAGCCGGGGTTCGAAACTACGACCTCCGGAACGAAAGTCGCACGTACTTACCGCTAGGTTACCGCGCTTATATATCTGACATTATATTACCACATAGGTATATCTGACAGACAGACAGCGATGCTTTAATATTTGACTGTGTCATTACATGAGCCATATCACACTAGCTAGTTGAAAGCGAGGCGAGCTCGTATTGGGTTTGCTGCACGCGCGCAATATAGTGTCGAAACAATTCCAACCGCATCCACTGCTAACCACACATATTATAAATCCCCAAAATAATAAAGTTACCTACTTGATTATAATTATAATTTCCATGATATTTTATCATAAACTTTCTTTCTTAGCTAGATCATACAGAGAAAAAAAAACTCGAATAGCCGCCTACATTAATTTTCTTAAAATGTTTCGTTTAAGTTAAAACATTTAATGAACCCAAAATAACGATTTCACCCCCATTAACTTACATTTATATATAATATACATATTTTCATATGGTAGACTTTCGGTTTACATATTATTATTGTCAAATACATTAATATATTATTATTAAAAATATTTAGAAAAAACTGACGGAATACAGTGAAAAGGAGTTTTTGCTACATAAGTAGAGGTTATTAAGGTAACCTCTTTGTTTTGGTAACGAAAATATGATAATGGTGTTGTTAAAGCAATAATCGAAATTTTTAAGAATACGTAAAAAATCATGGAGATAATAAAAGTAATTATTTAATGAATGGATACCTACCCTTTCTTTCACTTGTATCCAATCGAGATAGTTAACCCAAAATTGGTTTAGAATAACTAAATTAAAAAAACCGGCCAAGAGCTTGTCGGGCCACGCTCAGTGTAGGGTTCCGTAGTTTTCCGTATTTTTCTCAAAAAGTACTGAACCTATCAAGTTCAAAACAATTTTCCTAGAAAGTGTTTATAAAGTTCTACTTTTGTGATTTTTTTCATATTTTTAAACATATGGTTCAAAAGTTAGGGGGGGGGGACGCACTTTTTTTCCTTTAGGAGCGATTATTTCCGAAAATATAAATATTATCAAAAAACGATCTTAGCAAATCCTTATTCATTTTTAAATACCTATCCAACAATATATCACACGTTAGGGTTGGAATGAAAAAAATTTCAGCCCCCACTTTACATGTAGGGGGGGTACCCTAATAAAACATTTTTTTCCATTTTTTATTTTTACACTTTGTCGGCGTGATTCATATACATATTATTTAAAGTCACACACAGGTCGAACGCGATTAATTAACATTATTTTTACCTTTTTTCCCAACGTTTTGGCCAGGTTGCACTGGCCGTGGTCGCGGAAGACTCCACCACCACGCCACGCGACCACGGCCAGTGCAACCTGGCCGAAACGTTGGGAAAAAAGGTAAAAATAATGTTAATTAATCGCGTTCGACCTGTGTGTGACTTTAAATATGTGTACAAAGCGCGAGAACTTAAAGTGTCATATATATATTGGTACCAAATTTCAGCTTTCTAGTGCTAACGGTTACTGAGATTATCCGCGGACGGACGGACGGACGGACGGACGGACGGACGGACGGACGGACGGACGGACGGACGGACGGACGGACGGACGGACGGACGGACGGACGGACGGACAGACAGACAGACAGACATGGCGAAACTATAAGGGTTCCTAGTTGACTACGGAACCCTAAAAACGACCGAAGGGAGTGTTTTAAATCGCCACGAGTTACGAATTTCTTTTAAGCACGTGTATCGTACGACGTTTTTCAGTACAGATGGCCCTCCGAAGTTTCGCCCTGAGATATCATGAACCACTTCTCGCATTAGTGCGTAAAAAACACCATCTGTACCTACTGAAAAACGTAGTTCGATACAAGTGCGAAAAGGAAGTTCGAAACGAGTGGCGATAAATTAAAACACGACCGAAGGGAGTGTTTTAAATTGACACGAGTTTTTTACGCACTTGTATCGTAATGTACTAATATACTGTACCCAAGTGAGTGCTGTTCATGTTTTCACATCTCCAAACCGTTACAGCCTTGCTCTAAAAGGTTTATTGGGCCTACCCTTTGTAAGGTACGGTACAACTGTCACAAGCTTGCGACGAAATTGCGGTTTTTGTGCCGACAGGTGTGCGTGTGGCGAGTACGTGCGTCCGCACATATACATATGCATAGGACAACTTTGGTTTTCATCTGACTGATTTTAGGGTATAAGCGGTAGCGTATAACTTTGGTAAAGAACGGTTGGCGTTGAATGATTGTCAAACAAGAATAAGAACACTTGGTTGGTTGCTATACTGATATAGCAAGTAGTAAATTATACTACAGATAAGTTTTCCGTGATCATGATGCATGCAACTGCGTCGAAATATCGGGAGCTCTACAAAAATCAAAAAGGTAATCACGGTCTATATCCCGGTCAATATAAGTCTAATGAAAATAACCGTGAATCATTCAAAACTCTTACAGATACAATATTTAAAAATACGCATCTATTTGTAGGTAAACAAATTCAAATACATTTTGAATAATAAAATGACACACAAAAGCCACTGTCTATAGAGGTTTATGTATTTCAATCCGGATAAAATTTTTAGACACAATGCGGACTTTTCAAGTTACATATTATGCAATTCTACCAACAGACCAAATTTGCGATAACTGACAATATTTTAGCGCAACGTGTTGAAAAACTCGCTAAATATAAAAGTATTGTATATGATGCCTTCTCTCAACAAAATAAGAAACCAACGCTTTGCAGCACGGATAGTCCTCTACCTTACCCGGTGTCATTTCACGTCACGAAGGAAAGCTTTAGAGGATAAACACTGGCGGCCTCGGTGGGATCCTCAAATGATACGAGCATTACGTTTTTCAACATTAAGAGAGAAATATATCCTTTACAAGTCATATAAAGCTTTTAGGGTTAAATGTATGTTATATTCCAGTAGGAGCTTAGAAAGTATGAAGTATTTTAATCATGGGGCATTTATCTAACAGGTTATTTAGAAATCAAAGCTTTGGGGCAATTTTTGTTAAGCTATCCTGCTACATCCTTTATGTTTGGCAGCTCAGATGGGAGATCATGCGTGGGATCAGATCATAGTGAAATGTTCCAATTTTAATTTTTATCTAATAGCTTGAGATTAAGATATTGACTTACTCCTGGATCCCTCCTATTAAGATATTATTTTAGTAAAATAAAAAAGATTGAGTTACTTAAATCATAAATTAAAGTGGTTTCTCTAATTAAATTGGCTGACTAAATTACACTTTTAAGTATACCTAGAATTGCTCATAAGTAGTACTTAAGTAGAAAAACTTTGTAAAATCATAAATGCTCGACAAATATCTTGAGCTTAAATGGAAATTTAAAAATAAGACTTCTTTAATAAAGAACTTTAATATCAAATTTCGTTACGCTTAGGTTCAATACAGACTGACAGAATTTTGATAGCTGCGGGCTTATTTCGTTCCTCAAATGGAACCAGCTGTCTTTTCACTTGACAGTCGAGTCATAGTTGAAATGCGGAAATAACTGTTATCGCAGCTACATTCTGAAATATTTAATGTACCTATATTAATAACACTTTCTCGTACTTAAGTTCTTTAAAAAAAATTACATAAATTAATCAATTCTAGTAGATAATTATATTTAAGAATACCATATTAATACGTAAGTACGTAGACCGTGTTTTTTTGGTCCCTTTACAGAAGCTACCGGGTATATCGTTTTTTTTTAATATGTAAATCTACAATAGAAACCGATAACAAATGAATTAGGGCCACTTGTACCAATGTAAATTTTATATGGAATTTGACAGATGACAGCCCACTAACCCTGAGTTAAGTGGTTGCAAGTGGTACCCACTTGCGCCAACTACTTAACTCAGGGTTAGTGGGCTGTCATCTGTCAAATTCCATATAAAATGGTGGGTTAACCTTCGGGTTAACCCGCCATTTTCGTTGGTGCAAGTGGCCCTAAGTGTAATAAAATTTTAGAAATAACATAAAAGTTAGCACCAAGCAGTTACTTTTCAAAATAAATAATTTTAGAAATTATCAAAGGTGCCATTTACATATACTTATTTACCCGTCAAATTTATTATTTTAATAACTGTGTAACATTAACAGTCAAAACCCTAATTTTTAGAGAAGCTAATTGTATTTGACCTAAATACCCTTCCCATAAAATACATATACAGAAGTTGATAAAAACGAAAGCTCAAAACTTAGATGCCTCAATTTTTTCCAGCTGGAAGCTCGCAACCAGCGATGTCGAGCAAGGTGGTGACGGTGCCCGCAGTGGTGGGCGGCGAAGCTGATCTTCCTTGCGACTCGCGGCCGCCGATGCGGAACGACAGTCTGCTGCTAGTGGTCTGGTATCGAGACGACAATCCTGTTTACAGGTATGTGTTTACCGTATTGGACGGCTATATAATTTTAATCAAGATACATTTGTTCAATATTATTTAACTAACTTAAATACTAACACAGATTTCAATATATAATTCTATAACACATCATCTTAAATTAACATACATAATAATATACTTTATGATCAAACACAATTACACAAAAAAAAAACACAACAACAATCAGTCAAACAACCCCCCACGAGTCATTCCAGGTGCAAAGGTTCCCAAGACGCTAGCTGCATTTCCGCGCTGGACCGCGATCGATAACCTCTGCACCAGGAATGACCCGGAGCGGGGATCGAGCCCCCTCTCCCTCAGGCGACTGCCGAGCTCCAAAAAGAAGGCCCGAGGCCCGAGCCTCAGAGCACCAACACCCAGTGGTCTCCACCGCGAACGGAACAAACAAGTAACCCCCAAGCACGAATATTTTTCGCGTTTTTTAATAGCAGCCGTCTCAGCTGCTGCCCCCGCTAAATTCACCGTGCGATTGACATGGGAAGCAGCAAAAGTGCTGACGCATGTGGCGTCCCATAGCAGGCACTTTCCTCTCTCCCACGGCACTAAGGTCAATCTATCCAGCCTCTTGCCATCCGACCGACTAAGCCCCGGGGGCTCGAGCACACAAGGCACATTTGCTGAGACGAGCGCCCTTCGAATGATGTCGTTTAGGGCATGATGGCGAGGAAACCTTCCAGCACATCGACAACAACTCAACGCGTGATGACCATTGCTCTCTACCATGGTGCCGCAAATACATAAATGGGGCACACAAACATCGCAGCCCAAGCGCAGAGCAACAGCCACCCGCAACGAATCATTGTCGAGAAGCGTGCCAAAATGAGGGGAAGGAAGCGCCTGCAACCACGCCCCAGACTCCGGTCTCGACCCCGCAAGAAGCCTTGCCCTATCCACACCCACAGACCTGCCCAACAGGCCCTCAAAAATCCGCTTCACTCCAACATCGTCCCATAATCGTTGGGATTCCGGTCTTTCAGGCACCAAGCCTCCAAAGCAACGGCAGAGTACGGTATGGTTACGCTGTTAGCATCCTTTCCCAAAATTTGAGAAACCAGGCCTGCAACCGCACCCGCCGATGCCAAGAACACCGGAAGACACACGTCTCGCCGGATACCTAGCCCACCAGTCCGGATTGGCAAGGACGCCAGATCCTATTGGTCAGGATTGAGGGAGACGTTAAGCAAGGACTCTACAGCCTCTTTTAAGACGATTTCAAAAGAGTCCAGCTCTTCAGGGCAAAGCCAAGAAGGAACGGTCCGCAAAAAGTACGTCAGTTTGGGAACCGCGAAGGGCGAAGGGCCACGTGCGCCGACAACTTCTTCAATCTACCTCCAGCGGATAAAAAAAGCTGCCTTCTCACCTCAAACGCATCGGGAATGGCCTCCTCAAAAATAGAGGACCCCAAAAGGGTAAAAGTCCCAGCTGACACCTCCTTGAGACCCGGAAGCAGGTCACTAAAAACAGGAAAGGAAGCACGGGAAACGGACCCACACGGGAAGAACTCGCACTTGTCCGCGTTTACCTCCAGACCCAATCGTTGAAAGCGTGGAATGAGTGCAATAAGGTCCTGCTTCACGACCTCAGGTTCACCCCCCAGAGTACCGTCATCCAAATACCATATATTCAAGGGAGAATGAAGCTCCGAAATCACTTTCTTTATTCCCAAACTGAACACAAGTGGACCGAGCGGATCCCCTTGCTGAGCGCCGACATATATAATAGGTACAATTTTTGAACATTAGGTAAGAAAAAGTGCGGAAGTTGATTGCAAAATATCTCTTAGCACGGGTAAAGCGGTTTACAGTACACGTGGTACCTTTAAGTTTTGACATACAGTCAAGGGTAAAAATATAGGTGTACATCTTACTCATAAATATGTCCCATAGCATCTTTGACCGGTGTAATAAGAGCGTAGTACCATATTTATGAGACATTTTTTTCGATATATATTTTTTCACTTGAATTTAATTTTACTTTTTGCACTTGAATTTAATTTTACTTTTTTAAATCGACATGAGTTGCGTATTACTTATTCGCACTTGTATCGTACCTACGGCGTTTTTGAGAATGGCCGTTTAAAATTATGAATGTCATACTTGCGCTATGAGCTATCGTACCAAAACGGTAATATTGCGCCATAGTAGGTATATCCCGTAAATTATAATGTTAAACAGGTATTTTTAATCTTAGAATGTAGGTACGTTGGTTATTTGGCTGTGATCAAAGATTCGAATAACCAAGTGTACTTACGCACTTCGACAGTAGCATGCACGGAGTATAAACAAGGAAAATGTTATCCAATCCGCATCTTGACTCATCTTAAGGAGATAAAATTTAAGGGTGCATTTGAAAATGCACCTGCGAGCAATGTTAAAATACATGTGATCAAATTAATACAGTATTTAGCGGCATTAGTTACGGTACCGGGCAAAGTAAAAAAAAACACATTTTTTATGTCTACACGACTTTGATAATACTATACGCTAAAGTAGTGGATACATTATCTTAACTCTATCCATATTCTTATAAACACCTTCACTGTACCTATACAATAAATTATATTTATATACTTAAGTATCAATTAACGAAAGTACGCTTTGGTGCTGGCTGTCATTGGCCGTGCATTAATTATGCATTACTTAGCACAACAACATTGACCAGAACACAATATCATCTGTCAATAGTTTACTAACTGAAATTGCCCGAGAGATCCCTATCGTTTATGGCTGTCAAAGCATTCGAGCGACTGAGTGGTTGTTTATCTTACTAACTGTATTGCGTTTTAGAAAAAAAGTAACGATTAGTAAAAATGAAGGCGGAAAGTTCTAATAAAAGAAAAAAGTTTTTAGTTATGGAAATTTGATACGATTTTGGATGCGAACCTTCATTTTTAGGGTTCCGTACCAAAAAGGTACAACAGGAGCCCTTATGGTGCGACTCTGTCCGTCTGTCACATTACTAAATATTTCGAGAAATACTAATGCTATCAACTTGAAATTTGCAATAGTTGTAAACATTGTAAACCTCTACAATTAGAACGTATACATTTGAACGTATGATTTATTAATTTTAATTGTAGAAAATGGCCAAAATGAAAGGGGGGTAAACAGTAAATTTCAAGCTATGGGGTATCGTTAGATTGTTGTGGAAAAAAACGAATTTTTAAGTAAAATGTAACCCCCCCCCTCATCTCCGACGAAGGTTTTATGCTAAATATTACAGGAAAAATATAATCGTGTTTGTATCTTGAAAACTATTTTTTTGAAAACTTTAAAACTCGTATAACTGTGACATGTTTTAATTAAGTACATTAGAAAATTACACATTTATCATCTAGTTTATTAAACAGTTGAAATATCTGATTGTGATTTCGTGTACCAGCTTGCACAGTTAAACACATGTAGCTGACAGTCGTACCTAATAAATAAATCCGCAGTCCAATAAATTTTAATAAACAGCGCTGGATTTTGTACTTAGTAACATGGTAACAAATCCTCATCAGACAGAGATTTATAGTAGCAAGTTCGATGGCGCTGCGGTAGGCATTTAACGAGACACGTGCATAATATCACATAGGCACCTATTAATGAACGTGAATCGCCAAGCCTGATTTACGTGTAATGGAATAAGCGTATTCACACACGTGCCTATTCAAACCGTGCGTATAAGATATGAGCAAGATGTCGCTGCGATACAGTACCGATCTGCCAGTGACAAAAGTGACGAACACTTTCGAAACCGGGCTCTACGCGGCGCTACGACATTTTCGCTACATACGGGGAAACCCATGTAATCGGCTACGCTTCTACGAGCGGTGTGCCCGACAGTCGGGTTCTTGGTAGCGAAAGTGTTAATTCTAACTAAACTTAGATATTATTATTATTCTAGCACGAACGAAGCAACGCTATTGACTTCTCGCGATATGTTCATTCATCTCAAGATTTAATTATCAATAACTACATTATACTAAAATGGTAACCAAACTAAACTAGGTATCGTTTGATTTGTCAAACTTCTTCGTCTCTTCAAAAGTAATCCGTATAAATTTAATGGAAATTTGCAACTTCCATTTATGTAAGATTACGTAGAGAAAATACGAGGAAATTATGAACGTTGAAACAGTAGAATTGTTGATTGTTTTTAGTTTGTCAAGTGTTAAGAACTTGACGTTAGTTCTAGAAAAAATCTCTAGGTACGACACTGACATACGGGATGTTATTGTTTACGTAATCCGAAAATTTGGTGCAATATTTACAAAAATTAAAATTTAGAAAAAACCTCCGAGACATAGTGGACCGATTTTCATGGAACATGACTAAGAACACCTACTAACTTGACTAAGCTTTCTTTTAAACAAAAAAAAACTAAATCTAAATCGGTTTATCCGTTCGGGAGCTACGATGCCACAGACAGACACATATACCTACAGACAGACAGACAGACAAACAGACAGACAGACACGTCAAACTTAGTATAACATTATAACCTCGTCGTTTTCGCGTCGGGGGTTAAAAAGACCGTTGCTAAAAAGTAAGTGTCTTCACTTCTTATTTTCTTCTATGTATTTCCACTGAGCATAAAACTTTTCAAGGATGAATAAACTATTATTTTATCTTAAAGTCAAAGTGAGCAGTTTTATTAAACGTCTTAAAGTCTTTTATTGCATTTTTTGCAATAGAAAGCTACAGAATATTGCAGGCGCTCTCTGAAGTAAAGAATGCAAAATGCGTGAGTGTTGCCTCTGATAAAGATTCCGAAGATGTCGCTGAATATTGTATTTTTTATTACATAGTATTGGCGTAAACTGAAAAACAAATTTAAAAGTATGTATAGACTGTGTAGCATAAAATGTTACACATGTTACTTAGGTACCTATTAATCTAGTGCTAATAATACAATGTTTTTTATTGTTAGTGAAAAGAAAGAGATAAGTCTCATTTGCAAAGTAAATTAATTACATAACAAAAGCGAAGTTTTTGGACTAAATTTTGTAATAGTTTTTAGAAAAAATTCATAATTTGTAGCAAACATGCCTATTGGCGTTTGTAGAGGAATAAAGCAATAATATTCGTCTACGGAATAATTATTTTAATTGCAACACAAAATACCAAATGACGAAATTTAATGTTATACAAAAACTAAGATTATTTTTCATAAAAAGTGTTTCAATTCTAACATTATGTTTAAGAACAATCAGTTGCTTTGAGTAGCAATGGAAAACTCGCGTGCCATTGAAATACAGATTCTCTCTCTAATGAACAATTAGTGCAATCAATCATCAACTAGTATCAACATCAAAACAACCAGCAAATTAACTGGGTTCAATCTCGGCACCTAATCAGGCGTTTAATAATACGTAAGCAATACAACAAGCATTGTGAACGCGTATGCATTATCCAATGTGGTGAAATACTCAAGCAACGCAAAGTACCTACTGCTATCATCTTTTAGTCCGTTCTGTCCTTCTGTACGTCCATGGATCCAATCCAATATTGTTAGTGCAATGTGGAATGAATACATAGCAGCACGGTTAAATAAAAACTGTCAAAGTAGCGTACCTCAAAAATATAAAAAGTTTTTGGGTTCAATACAATAGTGTACGGTACGATGGAAGTGATGGACAAAATTATTATGCACAGATATTGCGTTAGAATGTGTACATACTCGTAAAATAAAATTATAATACTTGTTTCAGTTTAATACAATATTTTTATCGGATAAGGATTAATTCATAATAATGTAACTTAACACGCTCAGTGCCAGGGCGTGCTACGCGCTGCGAGCGTAGCCGATAAGATGCAAAATATCGTAAATAAAAAGCGGTACTACAAGTAGAACGCTTGACTGCCGGTATCCTGGCAGTAAATGTGTTAATATTTATATTAAAGATGCCAAAGTGTGTCAGTCAGATTGTTTGTATGTTACCGTTTATCGTTTAAGCCGCATAACCAATTCCAACTAACAACCTTCAATTTGGTAACCTCCTAAGACCCAAACTCATGAAAATCTTATGTTCTTTTTAAAGACACTCAAGACTTATGAAGGTAAGTAGAAAGTCCTGGGTAAGAAAATATTATAGGGTAGTTTGTATATGTAAATAGTTTTGATCATCCTGACCTGGAATATAGTTTAGTGAATGATTTTTAATAATTGACAAATTATATAATAATTGAAAATAATTAAACACTTCTAGTTTAGACATTTCTTTTTAACCCCCGACGCAGAAACGAAGGGGTGTTATAAATTTGACGTGTCTGTCTGTGTGTTTGTCTATCTGTCTGTCTGATTGTGTGTCTGTCTGTGTGTGTGTGTCTGTCTGTGGCATCGTAGCTCCCGAACGGATGAACCGATTTAGATTTAGTTTTTTTTTGTCTAAAAGCTTAGTTGGGAATGTTCTTAGCCATGTTTCATGAAAATCGGTCTACTATGTCGCCGTCGGAGGTTTTTTCAAAATTTTAATTCTGTGGTTAGGTTATTATAGTAAATATTTCATTGCACAAAGGTTCCCATTGTTCCTAATGTATCCGATAGGGCCTGCGTGGTTTTAATACGCATAATATACCACAGTTTCGTTTTCTTTTAACCCCTTATTTGCCAAGAGTGGCCCTGAAGCTTTAGTAGTTTCATGTGCTCTGCCTACCCCTTTATGGGATACAGGCGTGATTGTATGTATGTATGTATGTATGTATGTATGTAATATACCTAAGTATGTATTAGGGTGGAGCGAAAAAACACTTTTCTGGAATTAACAAACCTAATAGTTATCAATCAATGCCCCTTAGTCTATGAAGCCTTTGTGAAAATTTTAAGCTTTTTAAATCAACATCTTCTGCCTCCGCATTAGGTTTGAAATTTTGAAAATCTCATACAAACCTGAAAATTCAACTTTTAGATAAAAAATGTTTTTCGGCAGTATTATGTTCAGTATACATTATTGATACATATTATTACAAGAAACTACCAAAAATTGTGAAAATAGCGTTAAAAATCGCCAATTTTCAGTATTTTAGCGGCTATTTTGGCGAATGAACTAGAGAAACTTTGGCGATTCTTGACGCTATTTTCGCAACTTTTTGTAGTTTATGATAATGATATGAATCGATAACATATACTAAACATAATACTGCCGAATTTTTTTTTTTATCTGAAAGTTGAATTTTTAGGTTTGTATGAGATTTTCAAAATTTCAACCCTAATGCGGAGGCGGAAGATGTTGATTTAAAAAGCTGAAAATTTGCACAAAGGCTTCATAGACTAAGGGGCATTGATTGATAACTATAATATTAGGTTTGCTAATTCCAGAAAAATGTTTTTCGCTCCACCCTAGTATGTATGTATACATACTTAAACAGATATTGAAAATGTAAGAAATTTAGAACACACAGTGTGTTCCAAATTCAAACAGTGATTACATTATTGCCACAGCGTTTTAAATAAATAAAAAAACTGTTTAACTGTTAAATTTACCTGAGCTTTGAGTCATGTTTAAATTTTAAAGTTGCTCAGCTCTGAGAAGTGTGATGTAACTTCCATTGGTAGCTCGAAAAGTACCTAGCAGATATTTGCGGCATTGCGAAGTTGCTGTTTGTGTAGGTACCTACTTATATACAGTTCGATGTAGGGTTATTATAAAACTTAAATCTGCAGGTAGTATATCTATTCGATATACCTTTTAGTCTAACTACATTATACAAATCGTGAGTCAAGCGAATGTGGTTTGTCAGGATTGTAGTAATCAAAATATGTGATCTCTGCCTACCACTCTGGTAAACAAGTGTTAGTACTAATAAATGTATGTACGAGTATGTACATCATAAGTAAGATGCAAAACTTGGAATGCTTACACGCGTTATGACAAAAAGTATAACACAATTTTGTAGTGAGCATGTTATAAAAAAATACCTTCTCTAGTTTTCCGATGGTTATTCACGTAGCTACCACGAAATTGTGTACATATATATAATAGGTACATTAAATTGTTCACCCGCAAATGGGTCTAACTCACGTAAACATAAAATATCATATTCTATCACGTAGCGTTCTATTTGGTGTATCTACAAAATTCAAGATGAAAGTATTCATTTTCAGTACCTACCTATCTTTTTTACCTGTAGCTGTAGTTACTTACTTTCTAACAATTTATACCTTTAGGGTCAATATAAAAAAAAATATACATCAGCAGTTCTCATAAAGTTTGTACAAAAATTTAGGAAAAAGTTAAATTTGTTTTTACTATTCCTACTTTGTTACAAAGATTTTTTTGATGAATTGAGAGTGTTTAGTAAGTAAGTTTTATTTCGTCATTACGGTTGTCTAGTATCTATATTTTCTTAATTATAACAATTATCATGTGTATATCCTACGAAAGTCTACTTATATTACTAAAAATGTTAGTAACAAAATAGGATCACTTAAAATTTTGAGAACTGCTCACATAGGTATATTTTTGGCTGTGTGTACATTAAGCATTTCAAACCATTTATTATTAAATTTTCTCTGACTAAAACACTTTTTATTCTGTCTATAAATTTGTATCCAAACTTTTAAAAGCGATTGCTAAGTTCGTATACTCATGTGTATTCAAGTCTCAAAATATATTGAGCCTAAAAAAATTCCCGTCGTCTCGCGATGCGCATTGCGGCACGATATTGTGACAAAGCCGGCTCGCTTGAGCGTCCGAAATTGGGCGCCGAGTTAAGTTACAAGTTGAGCAATTTCTACCAGATTGAAGTATTTTTCTTGGTATACTCTAACAATAGAAAAGTTTTCTATAGAACTCGATTGTTTAACAACGCGCTTTCAATCGATTTAAATTAATATGCGGCATGGCATCAGCTCTTGACATAAAATTGGGTCATTATGAACCAGATAATGCACTATACTTATACTAACTTGATAACAAAATTCGTTTCAGTTTTACATAATAAATATACCCAACTATTTAGAAATGTATCGCTTTAGCATTAAAATCGTTTAAATAGGGCATTATTCTAGTGTAATTATTAGTTATTTTGTGTTTGACACACGCATGTATGTTATTAATAAAAACATACCTTACATTTATTTTACAAAACAAACAACAAATTTTTCACATATTTGAACAATATCTGAGATTGTATTACTCAGACAATTTAATCACAAACGTAGCAAGCTTAAGAAGAATTGCGTTTAAAATCTCAACATTTATAGCGATAACATCCTCCCAGCGAAGTGACACGATGTTATATCATTTTTACAATGACCCAGATACCGCAAAGTAAATTTCATGCCAACAAATCCCGACGCTTAGGGGGTCTTCACACTGGCACCACAACCGGATACGGCGTCAGTGTGATAACTGCCTTAGGGTTCCGTTTTACAATTTATAACTTAGTGCCGTCTTCGGACAAGCTGGCGTTCCAAAAATATTGTATATCAAATCAACCATAACATTAAAAGAGGACACTCAAACTTGGGTTCATTTTTCATATCGTCTTTAGTGCGAATATTAAATTCATGGTCTCACAGGGGTTAAAAAGTCTCGAAAGTTACCAAGTATATTTGCGGTATTGACCTATTACAACCTAATGTATGTATACTTTAGTAGGGACTTGAATCCAAATCATTGGTCAATCGTTCGAGGACATTGTCACAGGGGTTAAAAAGTCTCGCATGGGCACGTAATTATGCAAATTCAAAACAAGTATATTTATAAACAAATCGGTACGGTAAACCTGTTCGTCGCCTTGTTTGCCCACCCAAAAATGTACAACTAATAATTATTGAAAGGTTTATTATTTTTGGCTTTTTAGTTTCTCCGTGTTTTGTGATTTTTGGGCTATTTTTTGTTAAAAAGTTTATTTATTTGTTGATTTTTACTAGTGATAGTGTTACATGTACAGTAGTGAAAGAATTACAAACTCAACCTTTCAGCTCAGCCACATAAAATTATTACCATAGATTACCTTTGAAAAATAGACTAAAAACATACCAAATTATTGATTTTCAGGATCCCATCATCAGACCCTGACTTGGTGCCAATCGTTCGATCAAAAAAAAATTTTGGACGATTCTCGGAGATATCGAGTAACATACATACAAAAATTAAAAAAAAAAAAAAAAAAACATTCAGTCGAATTGAGAACCTCCTCCTTTTTTGAAGTCGGTTAAAAATAGCGTATGCAATTATTTTTGACTACGATACAGTGGATTTGATTGGAATGATCGGAATGGACTGTTAATAATTATTGTATTTGGTTACCATGTTAACCCTAACAATACGTACAGTTCCCGATCTGGTACAACCAATATAAATGCGAATTATGCTACAAAATGCTACCACAAATGTGGTAGGCAGCGACATATTTTATACCTACGTTACATACTACACTAATAGGCTTTTACTATCTCGCTGCTTGATAACAACGGCTGCGGCATTGCGGCAGAGGAATCCAGCCACCGGTTTTTCATGCGTTCCCGATGTGGTACTCCATGCACTAAGGTTGTTAGAAAGGTTGAAAAATGTTTTGCGTTTGTTAGAGTCGTTATGACATCGGTTTTTGGCTTAACTTCGCCTAACTTGTAGGAACGGTTATTTATGTTTTGCTCGTAGTTTGTTTAATTTGTAATTATTGTTATTTAGACGATATGAACGAAACTTTTTACGGCCTTTTTGAGTTTAGTGCGTGGAGTTCCACATGTGGAACAGGAATTTTTTTTTTCTGACAAACTATTAATTGAGTATTTTTTTATTATTATTTCTTGAACGCTAACTCCAATTATTTTTTTTTACGCGAAAAAAAGTCATGCATTTTAGGGCTAACTAATTGGCTCATGAAATAAAACTAAATGGACGATCGACGCCCAATATTTAAGGAACCTATTTTAACTGTGATTGGTATAACGACCCCAAAAAAGTATTTACAGTTATGGAAAAAACGCACACTATATCCGTACCTAACTTATGTCGTGTTAAGGATCATTAATCTACATAAAAGCCATACCTATAAATATATGACGAACTTAAGCGTTCCCTCTTTTATGGGAATTTCGTTGCGTGTGTGATAATTGCGGGACCGAGTATTGTTTGCATTACATGTAGGCCACGTTAGTGACAAGGGTTATTTTATTTTACTCGACTATGGTGGAAGCAAAGGAGGGTTATGATAGAAACCGGTATGAAAAGAAAAGAAAATATTGTTCCCTCAATGCTAAGGATCGTGACATCATGTCATTGTGTTGAAGACTAGTTCTCTCCATAGGCGTCTGTTCCTCGCCAAGCGCATAGCCTCGTGGTATTGTTATGATATATTTCATGAAATAGAACTATGGAAACGGATTAAATCGAATATAATGAATTTGCAGTTCATCCCGACGTTTCGAATACTTTACAGCATTCGTGGTCAACGGGTGACTGAGGAAAAAATTACAATGTGCAAAAGCTACCCACATACAAGAAATATTAACGAACGATGACCACAAATAATATAGATTTTAAGGCAGGTTCACACACTATTAATAAAGCTAGTTATACAATATTCAAAAAAATTACTATTACTATGTTAAAAACAATAAAATTAATCAATTAATCTACACAAAATTGTCAAAAACAAACTGCAAATGTCCAACACCATACAACACAAATGCCTCACAGTCTTTGTCGTGCTTGTTCCATTATCAGATGTACTACTGGATCCCAAGCCGGTGGTAAAGTAAAGCCATCTTCTCTATTAAAGTTTGGATATTTCTTTATCTCAATGGCCTCGCGCAACATTCTGGGTATATACCGCTTCTCCTTAGCAAGAACCAGAGGCGCGACGCTGCTATGTATTTAGATGCGTTTGCTTGACCAGTTGCTGAATGTAAGTATTCTGTCGAGACATACGTCCTATTTTTAGGGTTCCGTGGCAAAGCGGTACAAAAGGAACCCTTATAGTGCCTCTCTGTCTGTCTGTGTGTTTGTCATATTACTAAATATTTTTGAGTAGGCTTAAAATGTAATATCAAATTTCGATTTCAAAATTAAACTGATATTTATTTTGACTGTATGGCCTTTTCTTTCAACAGATTCGTGTGACTATGATAATTTATGTATCCAGCACATGGTTGTTTATTTGCAGAAGCTTCACATATAACGTGTACTGTTCGCAAACAGCGTCAGTGCTCCCTCTAGACCTATGCATCCTCCTCGTAACGAGAAAACATCAAACTGAATTAGCGGTAACGTTATTTCGTATCTAAATGTTTTGTTTGCCAAACTTTGGTCGGTTCATTTAATTGTTATGGGCTCGTATCCTTGGCGAAATAAAACTGGAGTAAGTATGAACAATTTCTATAAAAGAGAATGAGGATGAATTTTATTTTGAAGAGTTTTTCGTGGTATTTTCATCTTGATGATGCTTGTGAAGGTATAAGAATAGTAGTCCGTTGCTTCTGGAAAGTTATGTATGAAAATGTTGGCATAATTAATGGAAGATTTTTTTTGATTGGGATATGTACATTACAGGCCGAAGTTATTTTTCATCAACCCTCCCCGTCCCTCCCCCCTCTGCGTCACCCCTCTTCCCCCCTTAAATAGCCGAAAATGCGGTTTTTCGCGATTTCTGACAAAACCGTTGTAGATACAGAAAAAGCGTGTAGGAAAAAAGTAATTCTTGATAAATTTACTACAAATCGTTTATTGACACTTTGGTTCTAGCACTTATAGGTTTCGCGTGATCCATCACGAAAGTTGGTCCTTTACTGCAATTTTCTTTAGTGAATGTTAAGTTATCTCCCAAATTGCTTACGAAATCTGTTTGATATTACTAAAATATTATAAACTGAAAATGAATTTCAGGGGGAAAAATCACTACCATGGGTGGGACTTGAACTCACGGCTGCTGGATTGATACTCCAGGGCTCTACCAACAGCTACCAAAAGCTCATCCCCAGTCATAGATACACTATATAGATCAATGGTACTCCTAGCGACTACTACCGTGAAAATATTACGTCTTAAATAAATACTGGAATTCCAAGACATATTGGAAATTCCACCCATGGTAGTGATTTTTCCCCCTTAATTTTATTTTAGTCATAAGTTACAATATTTTAGTTATATCAAACAAATTTCGACGATTTCGTATGCATTTTGGGCGAAAACTTAACATTCACTAAAGAAGATTGCAGCAAAGGACCAACTTTCGTGACGGATCACGCGTAAACTATAAGTGCTAGAACCAAAGTGTTAATGAATGATTTGTAGTAAATTTATTAAGGATTACTTCGTTCTTACGCGCTTTTTCTGTATCTTCAACAGTTTTGTCAGAAATCGAGAAAAACCGCATTTTCGGCACTTTAAGGGAGGGTAGAGGGGTGACGCAGAGGAGGGAGGAGTGGGGAGAGTTGATGAAAAATAACTTCGGTTTATAACGTACATATTTCAATTTAAGAAAACCTTCCATTAATTATGCCGTAATTTTAGCTAATTTCCCCCTGCTATAGGTCCTCGGGAGATGTTCTGTCATTTCCTAACAATAATATGTAAGAATAGTTTTGTCAGTGTAAAACAATTAAAATAATTTTATAGCACTGAAATACCTATCTGGTCCTTATCGTATCTTTATTAATAAAAAAATAACTTTGTAATGTTTTGTACTAAAGTAACTTATGTTACACTAGCTTAAATTTATAACTTTGTGCATACTTTTACACATAAGTGTTACCTATTAGTGGAAACTTCATTGGCTTATGATCCACCTAAATGTATGATTTACATATGTATTATATAATGCTGTTTGTTTTCCTTAAAGAAAAATAAAATAAATAAATAATAATTTGAATATTAGTTAGCAGATTGATATTGTCATATTTTGTAGAACAAAAGAAGGGAATTATTTGCCTAGCAGTGGAATATTGTAGGTAATGGGTAATAACCCATTAACGGCTGATTTTTTTTCATGTCGCCGATTTTGATAATTTTTAAATATATTACTATATTTCTTTCCAGGATCAGAGACCGAAAGTTAAAATTTAAATCGGACCAATAGTTTTGGAGAAAAATACTGATGCCGTATGGCACCTCTAGCCTTGTACCGTGTCAACAATTACAAGTTGTTATTTTTTAAATATTTATGTAACTTGTAAGTTTTACGTACATTAAGGATAAAGCCCTAAATCGTACTGGCAACTACGTTATCTGGATTGTTTTTTACACTATTATAAGACCCATCTAGGAGGTACACCCTCAGCGCATGGTACCAGAAAATGACTGATTGTTTAGGTAGATTCCAGACATAGCCAACTGCTTTATATTGATCTCACTAATTTTGTTCTAAACCGTTTGTGAAACAGTCTGAATATTATTAGTAACCACTAAGTGACCAAAATCTTCATCACAATGTAGCATTGACATCCTAATTGTTCTATAATGGCTAAAAACGAGGTATGTGAAGCTCCGGTGTAAGATTATACTATATGAAGCTTTTAATTAAATTGATACCGGTTTTGAGATTTATTAGCTGTAAAAATCATCATCCTACCACGCCACCATCCTATCTTAATCTCAACCAGTGTTGTTAGAAATTAATTAATAACCAAGTGGGTTGAACCTTGATATACTGTATGGGCAAGAGGACCAAGATAGATGTTATAACTCAAAACCTTACTTTTCTTGAAGCAATTTCACTAGATATATTGAAATAGGACAATAATAGTCTAAAACTGTAATCAAAACGCTAAAACATAAGAGGAATTAAAACATAGTACACGTAATATTATATCATTTGAAAAGACAACATACTCGGCTACTGATGCCGTACGGCATCGGCAAATTTTGCCGTGCGGAAGAATAGTTTTGTCAGTGTAAAACAATTAAAATAATTTTATAGCACTGAAATACCTATCTGGTCCTTATCGTATCTTTATTAATAAAAAAATAACTTTGTAATGTTTTGTACTAAAGTAACTTATGTTACACTAGCTTAAATTTATAACTTTGTGCATACTTTTACACATAAGTGTTACCTATTAGTGGAAACTTCATTGGCTTATGATCCACCTAAATGTATGATTTACATATGTATTATATAATGCTGTTTGTTTTCCTTAAAGAAAAATAAAATAAATAAATAATAATTTGAATATTAGTTAGCAGATTGATATTGTCATATTTTGTAGAACAAAAGAAGGGAATTATTTGCCTAGCAGTGGAATATTGTAGGTAATGGGTAATAATTAAAAAGTATTTTTTTATAAAACTGTACCTGCTCGTATTATGAATAATAGTATTTTATACAATCGTGATATAATTCAGAGCTTTTCAGTCGAGTACCATGTTTAGGCCACGAAGCTTGCTGAGTGGCCTAATAGTACAGTACGAGAGTGAAAAGCTTAATTTATGTATAAAACAAATAACAAACTTATACTAAGTAAAAAACAAAAACTTAAATATGAACTTATAAATAAAACTATAACTAAACTAAAACTAATACAAAAAAAAAACTTAACTATATGAACTTATAAATAAAACTATAACTAAACTAAAACTACCTATGAAATTAAAACCCTACAAATAAAAAATTGTGTCTAAATTTGAGCCGATTGGTAGGGTGCCCAGAAGGCTGGCAGCATTGCCGCGCTGAACGGCAATGCCAATGCGCTGGGCAAGGTAAGCCCCAGCCTTCCGGTCACCCGACGCGTCTATAAGACGTTTAGCCAGCTCCTTAAAAATGCCGTGTGCGCCATGACCCCACGGCCCAAGCGTCTCTACGCCAAAGGGCTCAAATATGTAGCCGGCGTCGATGGCTGCATATTTGCGCCGCTTAAGATGCTCGGCCGCATCTGCAGCAGCGCCAGCCCTAACCGAGGTCCCTGGAAGATGGGAAGGTGCGACGGTGTCCACGCACGTGGCATCCCAGACTAGGGGTCGACCCAGCTTCCAAGGAACCAGCGTCATGCCGTCTGGTCTCATTCCGTCGTCACGCGCTAGACCCGTAGGTTCTAGAACGGACGGCGCTCCGGTGGAGACCAGGGCTCGACGCAATATGTCGTTAAGGCTTGCGTGGCGTGCCGTGCGGCCGGCACTCTTGGTGCAAGACAGGCCGTGGGTTCCAAACTTGGACACTTCAACGCCGCAATGGCAACGGTGTGGCGTCACGCATGCCGCCCCCAAGCGCAGCGATACAGCGAGCCTAAAGGTGCTGCTGGTAAGCAGGGTACCAATATTGCTGGAAGGGAGTGCCTGCAGCCATGCGCCGGATTCCCACTTTGCACCAGCAAGGAGACGAGCTCGTTCTGCAGGGCTAGTGGCCGTTTCATAGAGATTATCACGTACTAGCATGCAGAGCGGCTCGTCCCATTGATGCTGCGAATGGCGCACCTCGGGCGGGTCTTTGTTGGGGCACGCAGCCTTCCAGCAATCCAGGGCTTCTGTCAAAAAAGGTAAATCGAAATGGTCAGGGTTAATTTTTAGAATTTTGCAACATAAATTTTGGATACTGTAACCAGAAGAAAGGAAGGCGGGTAATGCTAAACTAGAGATTTGGCGGATTTAGCAAAAGTTTAATTATATCACTATTGTATACAATACTTTTTCTATGAGTCATCATCTTCATCATCAATGGACTCAAACTCAAAATTAATGTTAATAGCGTCGTTCACCGTTGTATCAACATCGAATTACCTGGCAACCAATTGTTTGTAATAACCGTCTTTGATTGGTCGATAACGCGATAGATAAAAAGAAATGTGTTTCAGATGCAGAAAAATTTGCCAGGTATCGCAAATTAGTATAGAACTTGTATGAAGTTCTATTTTTAAAATTTTTTCAGTTAACTAAAGTGAAGTGTAATGAAATATTATAGTTGACTAAGTGTCAAAGACTATCCAACACTGAAAAGTCAGAACTTATAGTTTAGTCTGTGGTGTCCTAATTGTCAGATTAAAGTCGACGAGTAGAAAAAAATATTTTGTGAGTTCCTTAGTCAACTAGCAAGCATCGTTATGGTGACATGGCGAAACAATTTTTATGTGTACAAAAATGGACGAAAACGGTTTGCATGTGGCATCCCTTACGTAATTTGTCAAAAGATATCTTTCCCACAGGGTATACCCACACGCACGGTATCTACCTATATGCATGCACTATTATCTGATACTATGTCTTTTGTTGTCCGGTCTATACACAGGTGTATTGATGTATTCGTATATCTACATCATTAACCTTTTTGGTCAGTAGCTACGTAACGTAATGAAGCAAGTCCGCGGCAAACCATGCAAATATTGGGACCACTGCTATTGCCAACCCCTGCTTTTGCACAGCCATTCGCCTCGTAAACCAGTACAGTGTGCAATTCTTAAACAAAATACATTAAGGTCGCATTTAATACTGGATTACTAGACAAAGACTCTCGTTCAGCAATGAGAACTACAGCGATACCCTTTGTGATCCTGCTTGACTTGAACTGACCCTTCTAGGTGCCGTGTATCTTCGTTAAGAGCCCGTCACGATGGGTAAAAATTCAGTATCTGTCAAATTACCCCATTTACACTCACTAACGCACGTCACACTCACCAACATACTTTTCGCACACTACCGCAATTTACTGGAAGAGGTCAGTGACCTTAGTGAGTGGAACTTAAGACAGGTCTATAGTTTCACTGAAGATGAGTTGTAACGTTAAAATCCCATCAAAACCAAGAAAGGGAAATATGAGCCAAGTTCAATATTATATATGCCTTGGTTGTTGGCGTCAACGACAAAAGCAGTGAGATCTAAACGGGTGCCAAGTTCAATGGCAGTCCTCAAAATGTTTTATGACAATTGATGACATAAAATATCATTTCTTATAACTTTTATAATAGAATAGAATAGAATATAATTAATTTATTCGTTAACACACACACAAAATAAACGTTACAAATAATAAGACATAAACAAGAAGGAGATCCAACGAAATGGTCTAATCTTCCGATCAGACCACCCGGTGAAACAATCACGACAGGCACATATGTATGTCACAAAGAAATAAGAGCCAAATTTAATACGTTTATGTGAAATAGTTTTTGTTGTGAGGACGCCCATAGAGGCTCCAAATAGTTCGTGTAATATTACACACGATATTGTCTGCCAGTTCGGTTACTTGAACTTGGCTTGACACGCTGCCGCGTGTTTAGATTGCGGACAGTGTCAATTTAGTGTTACTATCTCACACGAATTGACTCCGATTATTTTTCAAAATAAATTTGTGCAAACACCATATAAAATCAAAACAACTCTGGTGTAAAAAACAGTGCTTCGTTTATTCTAATTATAAATGGTTAAACCCTTTTCCGAATTCACTGTTCCTGATCGGATTAGCCATTATAACATCCGTTATAAATGCACTGAGACAAAGGTTGAGGTTATGTATGAACAGAGGTTGACAGTCAGTTTACATGTAAAATTGTTGCCATATATAGAATTCTTCATTAAAATAATAATTTTCAAAATTTAGTTAAAGTTGTCTGAATCTAAGGTTACGTGCCCCGTGTGCAAACACCATTTAAAAATTATATTAAACGTAAGAAGTTAAGACATACAGAACAATTTTGTGATAAGATAATATATTATATATTACAATTAATAATTTCGCCATTTACGTAAATAATCGTTTATAGAATATAATTATAATGATTAGTTCTGTTAGTTTTTTCATACGCCACACTAATTGTCTCTTCGCGAAAGAGAATGTTACACACACTGACACACTAAATAATGTGACCAGTATAATGAAAATAAAGTCCAACGAGTTAAAATTAATTTTAAAAGGGTGGTATTTAAACGAAAATCAAAAAAATAACTTTTTTTACGCAAATATAGTCCAAATTCATATCAAAAAATACTAATTGAACAGCAAAATTTGCAACTCAAAATATTACTAAATACACTACAATATTATTCGTGGCGTGCATCTATTTTAACTTTTAGTAAAGCTTTTTCATGATTGCATCGCTAATAATTACTAACGCACAGTATACCTAGCAACGCTTTTTTTTTAAATGTAGCTTCTATTTTTACATAATATACAGCAGTTTAATCTAAATGACACAGCATTTTTTTCTAATTGCAATCAATTTTTTTATTAATTACAACATAAAGTGACCAGCAAAAAAACATAAAATTTAAAGCGCAAGCGCACAGAGAAGAAGAACGGCTTTTTTGACTGCATTAAACAGCTTTTACGGTTCAACGAGTGATAGTCCATACCTACGCAAGATGACGCGATTGGCGGATCGAGCAAGTTCTAACCTAACCTTACCCACTTTTATCACAAAACTTTTATTCCGTGAGGGTTACAGTTCTAACCGAACCTAACCCACTTTTCTCACAAAAGTTTGTTTCCGTGAGGGTCGCATTTCTAACCTTTTTTTTTTGTTGACGGAGTGGGGAATGTTTTTACGCATTTCTCCCCGCCCGTGGGGAAGGCCATGATGGGGAGGGTATGTGGGACTCACTCATTCAGCTCCCTCTCCTGGCGAGAGGGAGGGAAAGAGAATACCCACTAAACCCCACTCCGGCGTCGCACCCTCTAAGATGTTGTATGGGGACATTACGGGCTTGCACATTCATTCTTCCGCAATGTCCCCCGTCTTTCCCGACGTTAGGCCAGAAAACCCGCACCAAGGAAGGGGACAATCAGGGACGCTTCTGATTCTCCCCCCAGTCGTGTAAGGCCGTGCAATGTGGGCCCCAACCCACTGGCCCTATTGAGGGAGGGCGCCGTTTATTGCGAACTGCGCGCGTCTACTTCCTCTACGTCTTTGCCGATGCGAAGGCGCATAGGCCGCATTTTCGCGTTCTCGCTCCTCTGTCTCCTTCTGCGAGATGATGTCCTCACAGAAGGAGATGACCGCTTTCCACTTCCTCTCGCTACGGAGCATGGCTGCAACGACGCTGTGCAGCGATAGGTCCGTCGTTCCTATTGCTGCGGTGAGAGCGCGGCGCTCTTGCTCCCAGTGGCTGCACACCTCTAGCGTGTGTTGGGCCGAGTCGTCAGGGTCGCCGCACTGGTGACACTGGGGCCCCAATTCCCTCTTTATCTTGTGCAGGTAATGACCGAAGCAGCCGTGACCGGTCATCACCTGCGTTGCCCTATATGACAGGGCCCCGTGCTTCCTCTTCAGCCACTCCTCCATATATGGGAGGACTGCCCCTATGGTGTGTGTTCCATACGGACTGTCCTCCAGACTGTCCTCCAGACTGGCCTCCCATAGCTCTCGGAGCCTGACCTTGGCCTCTCGGTCTGCCCGCTCTGCCACTTCTGGGTCCAAGCGTTGTCCTCTAGCTCTGGCCTCCACCCTCATCGTATACCTCTCCGCCTGGACCTGGGCGTCGAGCTCCCATGGAGGAGTGCAGGCGAGGAGACACGCCGCCGCATGGGATACCGTCGAGTAGGCCCTAATTATTCTTAAGGCCACCACTTTTTGCGGCCGCCGGAGCAGGGATTTGTTTCCGCTCGACAGCCGGTCCGCCCAAATCGGGGCCTCGTATAGGGCCATACTTCTTACCACCCCCGCAAAAAGGCGGCGGCATGGGGCTCCTGGTCCTCCCACGTTGGGTAGCAGCCTGCCTAGGGCGGAAGCCACGCCCACAATTCGTGGAGCAAGTCGGGTGAAATGTTCCCTGAATTCCCATTTTCTGTCCAGGACCAGGCCAAGATATTTGATATTGGCCCTGACCTGGACAGATTCCCCCTCCATCGAAATTTCTTCTTTGTTGTCAGCGTCGGGATGCCCAGTTAGGTGTTTTGCCACTACATGCCTTTAGGTTTCCAAGTGTTTTGAAGTTCTCTCATCGTCACGCTTATTATCCTCCTATGCTCCTTTGACTCCTACAAAATTGCGCCTCTATGTGACGTTATGCGCCATTGGCTTTATGAGGAACTCTGCTTTGGATTGTCTGATAGATACTTAAATTTGGACAGCGACGTAACTTTGTCTTTGTCGTTTTCAGATCGCCCTAGCAAAAGCAAAATCGTCAAGCCGGCGGGCAGGCGCCATCCTTTCCCCCCGAAAACTACCGCTTCCGTCTTCGAGAGGGCCACCTTTAACCCAAGCAGGCGAATGCGGCCGACCGTCAGTTCTGTGCCAACCGCCGCCCTCCTCAGTGTCTCCTCCAATTCTCTTCCCCGCACAGCCACCATTGTGTCGTCCGCGTAACATATGGTGGACATGCGGGGAAGCAGCGCCCCCCTTATCACCCAATCATATCCGATGTTCCACAGGAGTGGTCCTAAGACTGACACCTGTGGAACACCGCAGGCCATTTCTCGTTCTGCTCGACCTTCTCTTGTTTCGTAGAGCACTACTCTCTCAGATAGGTAGTGCTCCACGATTGTCCTCAGGTGGTGGTACCGAAGTGCCTCCTTGATTACGTATATGAGAGGGTGCCGAAGGCGTTGGCGATGTCGAGTGATAACGCTACGACACCCTGCCCTCTCCCCGCTGCATCCTCACTAAATTTCCTAAGAGAGGAAAGTGCGTCCATTGTGGACAGCCCCGCCCGGAACCCGAATTGCCTGTCACTGACGTCCGGGCCGGTGTTCTTAAGATGTTGGAGAATGCGGCCAGCAAGGATACGCTCCAACATCTTCCCTACCTCGTCAAGGAGCACTATTATTGGCCGATATCCGGAGGGACTGTCCGGCGGGCGGCTATCTTTCCTGAGGAGGCACAACCTACTCTCTTTCCAGCCTCTCGGAAACAGGCCCTCCTTCAGGCAGTCATCAAAAAGTTCCCTAATTCGGTTTCCGAGATGCTTTAGCATGATAGGTAGGACTTTTCCAGGTACCCCGTCAGGCCCAGGAGCTTTTTTACCTCCCCTCAGGCGGATGTCTACCCTCATAATCTCGTCGTCAGAGACCCAAGGGAGTCGCAGTTCTAACCTAACCTAACCCACTTTTCTCACAAAAGTTTGTTTCCGTGAGGGTCGCAGTTCTAACCTAACCTAACCCACTTTTCTCACAAAAGTTTGTTTCCGTGAGGGTCGCAGTTCTAACCTAACCTAACCCACTTTTCTTACAAAAGTTTGTTTCCGTGAGGGTCGCAGTTCTAACCTAACCTAACCCAATTTTCTAGCAAAAGTTTGTTTTCGTGACGGTGACAATTCTGCTCCTTAGAAATAATGCAATGAATTAAGATATTGTAGCTATAATAATTATTAAATTAGCTGAACGTGAATACTTAAAAAATAAGAAAAAAGGATGTATGCTCTTCGAATTAAATAATTTGCTATGAAGACGGGTAAATTGCTGCGCAATTAGTATTTTTGATAAGATTGTTGTATTTTTGTTCCTAAAGGAATTTAATTGTCTTGCATTAGAGGAAAAAAGTAATGTCGTGCTGATGTGTATTTTGGAATAATCTGCATGACTAGTTTTGTTAATCATTTAGTTTATTTGCAGTGAAGTAATTAATTTGATGTACAGAAGTATATTATTGATGACGATAAATTGATAGGCGATTATTTTTTTGCTGTGCGTTTAATAATATCCCATTTGGGTTAAAACTCTTTCATTTTAATAAAGTTTAGAAGACAAAAAATACCTATATTTCTTATCATTGTATTAAAGTTACATATATTTTTTTATTTCTCAACAATAATAAGTAGTAAACAACACAAAAAAAAAACGATTTTAAACTGAGACTCTTTTAGACGTGACGATATTTATTTACCTTATTACTTTTGAATACATTCATAGCACTGGCAATCTTTTTTTATCCGTATATGATTTCCAGTGTCAAAAACAAATGTCATTGGAGCAAATTTGGCGACACGTCTGCTCCGAACGAGCCCGATCGGGTGTCTGACTCAATAGAATCTGTTCGCAGTTTTGACGTTTGTATGGAAAATTTACGAAAGTTTATATTCAACATTGATTTTATTAGTTCTCTTTGTAAGGAAAAATATGAAAAGGTAATAATTCTGTAGTCCAGTTATTTAGCTTATAAAATAACATTATTTTAAAACTAAAACACGGTCGTACATATTCAAATTTATGAAGATGCCGACAGGGGCCGACCGCATTTTAGTTACAACTTTAAGTAAGTATGTATCTAAAATTGGAAGTGTTTCCTGATTTGTATTACACACTATTTAACTCTAGTAATTAAAATAGAACTTGAGGGTTGTTTACTACCCATGTTAATTCAAATACAAAGGTTTAATCAAATACAGAAGCTTAACAGAGGACTGGCAAAATGATATACATATTTAATAAGTTTCTTGGTATTTGTCTATGGGATTACCGATACCAGTTGTAAAACAGAAAAGGGTAAAAGGACTGAAATGTAATTTGGTAAATGGTAATTAAATATACAGAAGGATTCCACGTAAAATTAGTCCAAACACAATAGAGACATTGATGAACTGGTAAATTAGATATTTAAGTACGATATTTATTTATTTTTGCTCGATTTTCCTAACGCTAATGACGTGTTGCAAGTACACTCAGCGTCAAAAAAATCGCACCTCTCAATCGGTTTCGTTCAAGCGGTTTATAACTCTTATATTACCTATATAAGGAAAAGTATAACTATGTTGCCTTATTTGAAAGGTAATCTAACGCTCTATTGGAAAATTCCATAAAATTCATGACATTTTTCACAAAAAAATAAAATTTTCAGGAAAAAGGAATCAACGTGCATTCAGGTTAAAATTAAAAAAGAAATCAAACACAATGAAATCAACAAATATCGAAAAAAATGACTTAAGACTTAAGACTAAACTTAAAACCTAGTGTTTCCTCCCTCTGGCCCTTCCTGTAGCTTCCAGGCAATCAGTTACGGACCTGATCAGTGTTACAATCCGTTTTTGAGGAATGTTGTCCCACTCCTCAACAATTGCGGCTTCCACCTCGTCGAGGGCGGCTGAAGCAGGATCCCGCGGCCAAACAAGCCGTTTTAACTCATCCTAGAGATGCTCGATGGGGTTCATGTCGGGGCTCGTTGCTGGCCACTCCATTATGGTGCATTCCGACCTCATCCGGGGATTCCCACACTGTCAAGGCAGTATGGCAACGGGCGTTGACGTGCATAAATTGGAAGTCAGGACCAACAAACTCAGCGTATGGCACCTCATGATCTTCCAAGATCTCCATAATGTAACTGCCAGCAGTTAAGGACCCCTTAAAACGACCACAGCCAGTGCGGGAAACGCAGACGAGATCCGTTTTGCCGTCGATGGAAATGCCGCCCCAGAACATGCACTAGCTGATGTAAGCTGATGGTGCAGACTGATGTAAACTGCTCTCTTTGACTCCTGTACACCCTCTTGCGTCTGTTGTTTGTGTAAATGAACCCCCTCGTCTCATCGGGGAACAGAACTTTCCTCCATTGCTGCAACGTCCAATCCTCGTGCACTTGGGTAAATTCCTTCTGGCAATTCGATGCTCTGGCTTCAATTGGGGTCCCCTGCCAACTCTTCAGGGTAACATTTTCTTCTCCAGCAATCTTCTTCTGATCGTGGAGACACTCACTGCAGTTCTTAGAGTTGTCCTAAGCAGTATCTGCAGCTCAGCAGCGGTCAGAAAGTTCCGCAAAGAGGCCGATACAATGTACCGGTCCTCTCTAGCGGTGGTGCAGCGTCTTCTCCAGATCCAGGCCTCCTGATGTAGCCACTGATCTCCAGGAACCGCAGCAAGCTTCGTCGCACCCGGAAACGGCTTATGCTTAGGCGTTCAGCAACTTACTACTGCCGTAGTCCGTTTAGGAGCAGTGGCACCACTTGAAATGCTTTTTCTGGAGTTGTACACCTTTTTTTAAACCACCGTAGATTGGCGATTATTATTTTTTTAGAAAGTTGTACACCTTTGTTAAAGGGCTTTAATTGTACTTTAAAATGATACCAATATTTATAGGTTACAGTCAATAAGATTAGAGCTAATTGCTTGAAACGAATTTCGCGCGAGGTGCGATTTTTTTGACGCTGTGTGTATATGACAAAATGAAAACAGTCCTGTTAACGTCACATATCCCTACAATGTCAGTTATTTCTTTTTTTAAATCACTTCTATAAATATAGTTTCATTATATTTTTAATATAGGCACATAAAGAGAGGAATAAGTAGACACACTGACATTTTATCCCGCCAGGCGGCGCCTGTGTAACTGCCTATATGTGTGAGAGAGAAAATAAATATCATCTTCTCGCTCTCACGTATGGAATTCTTTATCTGTGCAATGGACTAAGCTAGGTAGCTTTAGCACATTGTGATTTTTCCTCAGTCACCCGTAACGTTGACCACGAACGCTGTAAAGAGTTCGAAACGTCGGGATGAATATTAAATTCATTATACTCGATTTAATCCGTTTCCATAGTTTTATTTTTGGATTACAAGTAATTAGTCTGTTTTTACAATACATCATCCGATCCGATATCGGATGTCGGAAGGATTTCAATGGAAAAAATCCAAGACGGTGCCAGTAATGTATGGGATATCGGTCCTACATCCGATATCGGACCGGATAATGTGAAAACGCACTTAGCCTCATTATCATTACCTACTTCGATTGTTGACCGCACATTTGAATGAATAGTTCTTTCACACTGAGATCTAGATTTTCAGCTCATTCAAACCCGTGATATCCACTATTGTGTAAAATGCCACATAAAACGCTCAGTTGCCCGCAAACGCAAAAATAAACTTCAGTGCCGGGACGTGACTCTCAGCAGTGTATTAGTGTAATATAAGTTGAATGTAAAAACTTCGCTCGCTCGTTCGAATAACAATGTATGTAATGCTTTGAACTTTCAGTTAAATTGCAAGTTCAATAATGGAGCCGGGTATGTTCTTAAACCGTAAAAACGCGTGGGAACTGTTAATGTTATCTAGCTGTGTGTGGTAAAGTAGGGTGTATCTGGTGTTCTAGATCTGAAGCTAGCTGTAGAAGTAGGCACGGTGAAAAATCGCCTAAATAAAACTAGACCCTATTCAGAGTGCTGTGATCTTGCTTGTGAGCAGAAAACGTTGACAGAGCTCAATACAGTATTAGTGTCGTTAACGCGCATATGACATCTCTCAACCTCTGTGACGCCCAAGGGCTGCGATGAGTCCTAATCGTCGGGTGGACCGTATACTTGTTTGCCACTGGCAGAGCACGGAAAGTAAGTTAATTTGGTAGTAAACGTTATGTCTATTTAAAAATCTGTATTTTTGTACATTGTATTATTTTCAACGTTAAAGAACCCACAAGCTTTATTCTATAAATGTATTTTTATTGATCAACTCGAATACAAATTTAATCTCTCGAATGTCCAACAACGAGGCTGCATAGTCAAATCCTAAGGGGTTAAACTCTTTTCAATTTTCCTCTAGATAAACAGTATACTGAATTCCAGTACATCATTACTTTTAACGAATATCCTGCTGATATTCTACAAATATGAGTAAAGTCTATTTGTTCTGGCAACATAATATGAAAAAGTCCGTTACGCAGCTGCTATTTTCGGTACAAATGGCTCCGTTAAAGTTCAAAGAGATTTTTCCCGCAGCGCTGTTCGGGTTATTGAATATCATGCATTCAAATAGGCAAAGTTTTGAAATTTAAATTGTATATTAATTCACCCCTAACTAACCAACTAATCAATGAACAATGTAATACAATCTTGGAAATAGGCCATTTTAGCTTTATACAGAGTTTTTCTTTAGCAGATCTGGACATACGTATTTCAACTAGGTCAGGTTCTGTGGACGTCACTTTCAAAGGGTATCACATTCCGAGAATGCCACTTTTTAAAATAACTTACCATATTTGACATTTTTTAAGGCGTCACTTTTTTTTAGAATGAGACAGATTTCTTACATAACATAACATACATACAGTCATATATTTAATTATATATTATGTATACCTACCATACCTTGCTTGATCTAGTAAACACACCTAATTAGCGTGCTAAACTAACTCAATCAAACCATCTAGGTAGTCCGTCCCTACTCTACTTTTATACCTGGGCCCATTTCTCAAAAATGAAAGTTACAATTTACAAGGGTTGTCAATGTCTAGTATGACAAGTTGGAAAGAGATTTCCACTTGTAACTTGTAACTTTCAGTTTTGAGAAATTGGTCTCTGGTAGTCAACAAAAATATCTTGTTCCGTGATATTTAAATTTCAACAAAAAAAAAATACGGACACTCAAGGGCCAGAAGCATATTTCCTATCACAGATAAGTAACAATATCAGTACAAATACAAAATGTGATACGCTCGGCAAGTCGATTAACTTATTTCTTCTACCTAAATATAGTTGCACAAGCTAAATTGGCATACCTATTTTAGCGTTTTCAACGTTAGCTTGCTAATAAATGTTTCAGTAGGCTACTTCCCTTCTAATCAAATTATCTGCTTTTTCAGAACTGTCAAAACCAATTTGAACGATTTGCTAATTATGGAATTAATATAATACAATACAGTGGAAACTGGATAAGGGGAACCTAGGTAAGTGGAAAACCTCTTTAAGTGGACCCAAGTTCTCGGCCCCAGTCCCTTAGCAACGAATTACCTCTATAAGTGGAATTTTGGGACCTCTATAAGCGGAATCCATTTTTTCATAATTTTTTTTATTTTTACCTCTGGAACTGGAAGCAGTCGTCTCTGAAACCTCTATGAGTGGAAAAGCTTGGCGTTATAAAATTTGTATTTTTAATAAACCGCCACAAGGAGGGTAGTTTGTTTCGTTAATATTATGGTTTGTGTTTTAACTATATATTTTGTATGAGATTAGACTTCGTTCAGTTTGGTTTATCTGCGGTGCGGTGCCGTGCTCTTAGATAAGCAATGCCTAAGCACACAATCAAGTGTTTATCTCTTCGGGATAAATAAAAAAAATCGGATTTTTTCATTACAATCGGTATATTGTTTTATTTAACCATACTGGTTTCTCTTGCATAAATAAATATTAGGAGTGATTTTGTTTAAATATAAGTTACTCCATAAAAAAGGAAAGATATTGTTTTTATATAACAGTATTGTGGATTATTTACAGTATTGCTTTTTGAAGTCAAGATCACATACCTATTTTTTGTTAATTCATATCTACATGCATATTAAATAAAAGATACATATTTATTTGACCATATACGAGACGTCTATAAGCGACATTACTAGCATCGAAAACCTCTATTAGCGAGAGCCTCTGTAAGTGAGAAAACGCTTTATTTGAACCTGGTTAAGTGGAAAACTGGATAAATGGAAAACCTGGATAAGCGAAACTAAACAGCCGGTCCCTTGCAATTCCACTTATACAGTTTCCACTGATATGAAATCGAGTTGAGTGACACTTCATTCATTTACTTTAGGTATATAATTATTTCCATCAGACTTATTATCGGGTAAAAAAACTGTTATCCACGTTTTTCATAATAGACATTTATCTAATTTTATTTCGTGCACGGTATAATACTTTTTAAAGTACAGGGAAGTACCCTATTTAATTTTACTCAAAATTATTTAATTTTTCAACCGGCGGGTTTTGACGACCGGTCTGGCGCAGTCGGTAGTGACCCTGCCTGCTGCGCCGCGGTCCCGGGTTCGAATCCCGGTAAGGGCATTTATTTGTGTGATGAGCACAGATATTTGTTCCTGAGTCATGGATGTTTTCTATGTATATGAGTATTTATATATTATATATATCGTTGTCTGAGTACCCATAACACAAGCCTTCTTGAGCTTACCGTGAGCCTCAGTCAATCTGTGTAAGAATGTCCTATAATATTTATTTATTTATTTATTAAGTAACTGAAGTATATTATTGCAGAGGTAGTATCTTTTCTACAGGTTTTTTTTTTACATACCTACCTTAAAACGAAACGAACCGGGAGAAGTGGCGTAGTAGAAAAAGAGGCCTATACTCAGGCAGTGGGCGATCTCATAAGATGATGATACCTTAAAATTTACAAAAATAGACTAAACTTTTGATTTTGATATTTCAAAATTGGTATCTTAATGCACCGCCTACAATATTCTCTGCTTTGCCCAAAGGTTGACTGACTGGTAGAGAATCCCTCATGGCATTAAGTTCGCCTTTTGTACATTAAGTTGTTCTTTTGTGCAATAAAGTTTAAATAAATAAATAAACTTCTTGTAAATTTTCGCTTTAGATAGGTACAGTATAAAGGTACGTACTGAAAATTTAAATATCTAGTAGACATAACGGACCTATATTTAAAATCATAACCATTTTCCTAACGGAAAAAGAAGAACAATAATATTTGCCATCAAAACAGTTGTCTTACTGACCTAGTATTCTCAGCCATAGCCGATTAATTAATTATGTATTAGTTACGATCAATATCAACGATTACGAAATTAATGTTCTAGTAAAGTTTGTATTTGTTATGTATACGTGATGTATTGCGATAGCTGGTCAGTGAAGGTAGCTATCAGATCTCGTGCTGTTACGCGAAATGGTCTTAAAAGAAGACCTTCCCTCTATTTCAAATTCATGGAGATTGACGTTTACAAAATTTTGAAACATCAAACAGGTTGCGAGAAAAAGATAATTTTTGTCACAATTTTTTTTATGCTAATCGATCCGGTTCCTATTCCGGAATAAAAGTTTGTATGAGGCGAAAAAAAAGTCCGGCTAGAAAAGCCTTAGATATTGAAAACCTTTCCCATACCCACAATATTGTATGAAAATTGAAACATTTTTTGTTACATTTCATGTATTTGAAATTTTCTAAGACTTTTTTCGCGTAGCAGTTTGGGATCTAGTAGCTGTCCGCATTGACCCGCTATCAAAATACACCAGGGTGTATTTGTGGTGGTGGGTGGGTGTATACCTGTATAGTGTATATCAACTTTAATTGTGTTACAGAGAGTTTCGATACGATACAGTTTAGATTACTCGCCAAAGTTCAAGTTGCCGCTGTGCAAAAACAGATGATTCAGCGATTTAGCGCGGTGTAATGGTATTGGGGGACCTAAAATACCATGCTGAAGGCTTTAGAGAATTAAATAAATTAGATTGATTAGGATGTAGATGAATCTAAGGAGTCTGAGCTACTATATGGGGTAGTTGTAAGGAAAGGCACATGGCGATTTATAAAATTGAAATATATTATCGCAAATTTATGAAGGTATAGGGCGTTTCTATCAAAGAAATCTATAAGGCATTCGTTATATAAAATGAAATTAATAATCTATGAATGCAAACTTGAATACACTACAGAAATACGTACTTGAGGAAAACAATTTAGGCCTTTATCACTTGAAATATTTATATAAATTATAAGACAAAAGTGTATACAATACAAGTCAACCTATAGCCCATACCTTTGCGGGGACAATCTATTAAGTCAATGGCTCATGAAGTAAGGGAAAACCCGCTAAAACCCTTACTTCGCCTCATTAATGTAACGTCTACATACAATGTCTACATAACATCTATATGTTCTAGTCAATACAACAATACAATAATTCATTAGGAATTGTAATAACAGAATTTCCAAGACAGTTTACTCTAAACACAGTTTGAGTTATAATAAATGCACATGTTGTTTAATCTGTAGGATATAACAATATAATATCGGTCGTCTCGTTTCAATCCTTTGCGAAATGTATTTAGGTACATTAGATATCTCAGGAACTCGAATCCTGGTTTCAACAAATATATATGGAAAATATTTAACATAGTGGCGAGGCTCGAACTCGCACTAATATTCATCAATAAAGTGTCATACAAAATATGTAACACAAAGCTGAAAGAAACTAAAGAAGCATTATATAGTTACTTTAAAATACTAATTAACCGTCACAAGGTTATAGAACCTGCCCCAACAATAAATCCAGTTGCACTTGACAAAGATAATTAAATATTTATGTTGTGTTACTTAAAATACAACTTGAGATGTTTGGATAAAAGAGGTACTTAGCTCGTTTATCGCCGGATCCGGAACCACTGGCTTTATTTTCTACTATAACTAGTAATTAAAATTTAACAATTATTACAATTATATATGATCAGGGCACAAATTGAAACAAAGCTGGAAAGACTTGGGTCTCCCTTCGAGTCTAAAATCAGAGTGTCCTCAACTCTCGGCCTTCGTCCTAACTGGAGTCCCTGCAAACCCAACTTATTTCTAGTTACGCTAATATCAACTTTATTAACAATGATATAGGGATTTCGTCGCTACAATTATCCAATTGCGCCCACGCTTTCTCTATGGGACTTTATTCCTTCCAAGACTCTGATTAGTGTGCTGTCTCGCTCTCTCTTACTGCAGCGGTGCACGTTGTCTCGCTCGGCGTGGTCAGGGGCTTGAGAAGGACCCCCCGCTGTCACTTTTGCAACGAGTGGTACGGTCATGGTCAAATGCCTTGACACATGGGCTCCAGATGTCCTGGAAACAGTTTACCAAGGAGAGTAGACTTTGTATGGAATAATATACCATATTAGAATATGCTTAAGTTATAGGTTTGGCGTACGGTGTGCATTGTGCGATAGCGGTTTTTCTGTTGTTCCAGTAAACTCATAAATAAATCTTATAATGGGTTTTGTTTTTAAATTTCTATAGAATATCTTTTAACTAAAATATTGAGCAATCCGAGAATGGGAAACAGCCTGCTTTCTACTTTTATTGCCGCCCTTTTTTTTTCGGCTAGCCATTTTAAATTTATTACTTTTAACCGATGGCAATTTTAATCACCTATTTATAACTACTTAGTAAAGCACGTATTCACGTATGTGGAATACGGGTTGCCATCTCAGCGGTTACATGATATAATAATAATAATTGCTTGTGGCGAGCTGAATGGGAAGTGGCGTCCCTTGGGTCCCATGCCCCCGAGAGTCGGTCAGATCCCTCCCTCCGGCTTGCCTTCACTGGCCGGCCGAAGTGAACACTGAGCAGGGGTCGCAGGACTCTCACCTCTGGCTTGCCTTAACCGGCCGTCCAGAGTGGGGTGCCAGAGCTATATGCTCGCAGGGTGGAAGTGAAATATGCATAAGACGCGAGTTGGCACAGTGGCTGTTTCGTACAGACTGGGTAGAAAGCGGCGCACACCTCTCCACACCCTGAGCCGCTCACGCTATGTTGTGCCCTTGTCGCTCCGTGCGAGCGGCCGTTTTCGGGGACCCATATAGTGAGTTGGCGAGTCACCACCTGCCTATTTTGTCATGTTTTGTAACATATGAGTAAGGCAGGTGCCATTGGGAATCATTTTGGACGCCGTCCCGAGCGGTCGTGCCCGGAGCGAACAAATAAGCCTCATAAACAACTAAAAAGTCCAGCGAAAACAATAGATAGACCCATCGACAGATGGTAATGCTCTCGCCGCCGCGCCTACACCCAAGAGCTATCCCGCGTCGAACCGTAACACCCACGACGCTGCCTATCTATCTATTTCCGAAACCCTGTGTTTGAAAGTGTTTATAGTGAAGTCTGACAGTGAATAGTTATAATATCTTTTTACGTGTACCTATACGTTCGATGTGTGTTGGTGCGCGACCCGCGACGTGAGGACCGTACCCCTGCGACGGCACCAGCGGCCTGGCACGGAGCTGTGGCAGCGACGGCCCTTACCATCAACACCGCAGCAAACTTGGTGAGCCCGTTCCAACTCTGCTATGCCAAAGAACTAGGCCTATTCCAAGTGCAAAGAGACTCAGGACCTAAGTACAGGACGGCAGTACGGACTTACATTTAATCTCACTTATTTGCAGGAAAAAAAAAGGGTTACTAGATTTTAGAAGTAGATTAGTAACAGTCCCGCTCTGATCCTATATCTCAAGACTTTAGTAAGGGGCACTGCACGCTATCAGCAACCACACACATGATAGAAATAGACCCACAGGCCACGTACCCCCTAACGTTCCAGGCAACACCACGTAAGGAAAACCAACAGGGCACAAGTTACATACTCGTATAGATACACAAAACACATCGTATTTACAAACACACTCATACGCCACACACAGCTAATACACATACGACCGAACGCTATTATACAAATTCCTAACCACAAACCCCGCCCAAATACACTCACCACTCATATCAACACCATTCATATTAATATTTATTTACTTACATCAAAAGGAATACTCCCATATTATACTCGTAGGTTAGCCCTAAACTTACGCGAACCTAGACAAGCCCTATCTAACAATCAATTCCGCGGTAATTATTCAGCCTGGGGTCAAAATCACCTTAGCTACAGAGCACAGTATTTTCTTTATCTTTTGCTATATCCATTCCTCATTAAACCAGTAGGTTATTGCTGCCATTTCCATAATCGTAAGACACTCTATACTATAGTAAGTTTACTAGATTATCACATATTGAAATTTTATACACATATACTGAAACGTATCCTGCGCGCTAACTACTTAGTGTCCGTTTTGGTAGCCTTAACTTGCAACATCAACCAATAAGTAGATTACGGTGCTTAGTACATAAGACTGTCTTTTTCTCTCTTCATCAAATCGCGGTGCAATTGCTAAGTGAGTTCTGGAATTAGGGCTCTCTCACCCTTTCAACTTAAGCAAAGTCAAACCCTCTAGAACACATACCTACGCGTCTCTCTTTTTTTTTCTTACATTCTACGTTTTTGTTTGGGAAATAAGATAGTGCCGCCCGGCAAGTAAAAACAAAAAGAATAGCATAAAACTTTTTTTAATTCAAACGTATTTTACCCTATTATACACAACCGAAAAAAAAAGTACACATTTGGTGTGTACTTACAATGCAATACTAGTAAAGGAATTAGGCACTGCCATTAAAGCTCTTTTTTTTTAATGTAAGGGCGCTTTCTACTTGCCGGTACCATTATCAATAGTCGTAAATATCGGCTAGTTTAAAACAAAAAACGCATCATAAAACATGTGTTCGGTGTAAACAACGTAGAGAGATCAGCTTTGCACAACCATAGGGCTGCACATTAAAAACCCCGAACCATTGTCAGATACCCGGACAAAAAAAAAGCGAAACGGAATACCCCCGGAAGTATAAAAGAAAAGCTGTTGTTTTATGGCACATACCTTCAGCTGCTAAACAACGGACACGCTCCGCAATTGGGCAATATCACCACGACAAAGACAACAAGCTTTGCTAATTTTGTTGTTGCCCCAAAGGGCAGAGACCCTCGTATTTTTCTTTAAATAATTGTTCATTTGTCTAATTAGGCTTTAGGCTCATCAAAATATCTTTTCTTTTTCTAATTACGATTTATCATGACCACCATACAAGTAATACCCATGGAAAGAGATGGTAATTGTCTATATAGATCCATAGCAGACCAACTTAACAGGGTACTAGCCTCATCACCCGACCAATACGACCATCAAATAATTCGGAGCGAATTGGCTAGCTATGTTTCTGTTAATAGAGAGGATCCCAGAATTAAGCAGGCCCTATTATATAGCGTCACCGAAGCACATAGCAATAATGCCTATTCATTACAAGCGAGTAAGGATGAGATTGACACATACATTCGCAAGCAGTTCCACGATGGTTTTTGGGGTGGGGAAGATATTATTATTGCCGCATCAGAGTTTTTCGTCTTAGATGTGTACATCCACGGTATTTATCCAAACCAACCACTAGTCTACAAGGCACCGCCATGTCTTACAGCCCCGGCCAAGCCTATTCACTTATACTTTCAAAACCATCAATACGATAGCGTAATATTTAGTAACAACAGCGCAATCGTAAACAGTTCGATGCCAACCGCCAGCTCACTTGAAAACGCGGAGGGTATTCCTAGCTCCCAATCAACGCTGAGTATTAATAACTCCATAGAACAACAAGAAGCGGATGCCACAGGCCTTAGATTAATAAGACAAACGGTAACCAAAGCAGAGCCACGAGTTAACACATATAGTAACTTATCTGTTGCAACGTGGAATGTAAGAGGACGTGCCTCGCAAAATGACAGACTGAATATAGATCAAGAATTAGCCGGGCACCAAATTACCATTGCTGGTCTCCAGGAAACACACCTTGCCCGGGGAACTTCCTCCTCGAATAATTATGACTGGATTCTGAGCGGGGGGAAACGCGCACGTGAAAGACGAGGCATAGCAATACTTATTAGCAAAGCAGCTAGGTACGAAATTATAAACACATACAATAGACATGAGAACATACTAGCTATACATATTAGACTACAACTCGGAAATCAAAAAGATCAAGACATACTGTTTATTAACACACACGTACCATCCGACTCTACGACATGTTTAAGTACAATAGGGACGATACTAAGACGCTGCCCAAAAAAAGTAACGCCCATTCTATTAGGAGATTTCAATGCCCGCATTGGCAAGAATGATGTCACGCACCAGTCGCCATATATATGCAAGAAAAACTTAATTCATGAGATATCTAACTTTAACGGCACCCTTCTAACGAATTTTGTCGAGCAACACAATTTAGTGGTTAAAAGCTTATGGGGCCGACCATCGAGTAAAGTAACGTGGAGAATGGGAACTAAAGTCTCCCAAATAGATCACATAATATGCAGTCGAGCTAGCGCAACCATGTTTACATCCATCCAAGGTAAGTGGTCCAACAAGATCAAAACAAACCACAAACTTATTTGGGGAACGATCGGGAATCTAAACCCTACTCGCAACACACCACGACATGGGACCCAACCCAAGAATCCACTAAAAAACGAGCTAGACACTCGATTCAACTATAAAGAAGTTAATTATGAGGCACTTCAAAGCAAGAAACATCTCATAACTTTCCAAAAAGAAGTAAGTAAAAATCTCATATCTTGCTTAGATGCGATCGCGCAGGATAGCGGGAAAACTAACAAGAACCCCACCTGGGAGGACCTTAACAAGATTCTAATTAGATCAACAAAGGTCATTCCGCAGGATTGCAAAATAAGATCCGAACGAAGCAAGATGGCCCAAGAGCAACTACAAAAGGCCCTTTTTCTAAAAAACAAATTTCCGAATGTACATTTGTATACAAAAAACCTCAGCCTAGCAAGAAAACGGTTTCGCAAGGCAATAGAACAGGACGACGAAGAAGAATGCGCCTACTTCTTCCGAAACCTCAGCGACCAACATAGGGCAGTACGAATGAAAATAACGTACAAATACTTGCAAAAACACCGCACAAAACTGTCGCGATCGCAGCAGAAATACTTTATCCCGATGGCCCAGTGGATTTCGGATCTTAAAAAATGTGAAGGCCCGATTATGACGCCCATCGATTGCCACAATAGTACATTGCCGGACTCGGACAGCCCCGACAGTGAGACAATAAGTCGTATAATCAGGCGCATGAGAAACGGAACAGTCCCTGGCACAGACCAAATTGTCCCAGAACTGTACAAAGCGCCCCCCAGACTTTATCTCACATGTCACAAACATCATGAAAGATGCCTGGATTAACAACAAGGTTCCAGCAGAATGGGCACTCACCAAACAAGTTCCTATACCAAAAAAAGCCATCCCAAAGCTATAGGCGATTTTCGAAAAATATCAATTTGCAATGTAGGCTACAGAATCTATGCTAGTTTCTTATTAGAAAAACTGGATGCTACAATAAAACCACTTGGAAGTTACCAAGCCGCTTTCCTGGCTAATAGATCCACCGAGGATCACATCTTTACCCTTCGCCGGGTCTTAGATATAAACTGGAGGGAAGGAACGAAACTGTTTATAACGGCATTAGATATCGAGAAAGCATTTGACACCGTTGATCTAAATGCACTTAGGGACATTATATACTCTCGCACGAACGCCCCTCTCACCAATAGGATTGTAGAAGCATGCATGAACGAAAAAACATTTGTTTCCTGGTGCGGACAATGCTCGGACACGGTTCAGAAAGGTAAAGGGGTAAAACAGGGCTGCCCATTGTCTCCCCGTTTGTTCACCATTCTAATGGACGACGTACTTCGTACGCTCGAAGAAGAAGACGAAGACGTCAGACTAGACCAAGACAAAGAAATCCGACTGCCAATCATTCTGTCTTATGCAGATGATCTAATTATACTAGGCCAGTGTATAAACGTCATCGACCGTTTACTTGGTAAGCTAACAACCCTATTGGACTCCGTAGGACTCAAAATAAACGCAGGTAAAACCAAATTAATAATAAGAGACCCAACAGCAGGTTCGACAATCGATCAACAGATAAGATACCTTGGCGAGGTACCTATACAGCCATTAAAGGAAATGAAATGTCTTGGCACATACATCACCTCAGGTCATAACAGGAGAGCCACAATTAAGACTAGATGCGATCAGGCCGTAAGAAATTCAAAAATCTTGACAAAATTCATCAAGGAAAAGAAAGTTGAGTGGAAAATAGCGCGACTTATGTATAAAATGGTCATCTCCCCCGCCATGACGTACGGGTTAAACGTAACCGCCCTGACAAAAGCCAATAGAGCCCGCCTAAGACGGTACGAAAGGCACATACTCAAGGAAATGCTGCTTGTAGTCAGGGATAGCCCGAAACAAAAGATACACGACATCCTAGAAGGTAAAACGATTACCAAAATCATTAAAGTCCGCCGACTCTCATTCTACGGGCATGTCCTTAGACGAGAAAGCCCCCACCTTCTACACGCAGCGTTAAAATATAAAGAAAATACGAGGAAGGAGGGACGCCCAATATACACTTGGGAAGACTCCCTAAACCACGACATTCGTCACTACACTAACAGACCCAGATGCTATTGGGAACAGATTTCAGAAAATAGAAGTAGACTAAAGAAAGAAGCTGAGAGAATTTACAGGCAACCGGAAACGGACACGGAGTCAGAGCCAGAAGAAACAGAAACCGGCTGCAGCACCAGCACCACTAACACTCCCCAGGTGACCTAATACGCCGGAGTTTGAATTAGATACCACCTAATAAAAACGATATATTGCTACCACGACACACAACGAAGGGGAAGAAATAATTCTTGTTATAACAATTAAAGCAGTCACCTATCCTCACATACCTACTATTTATTACACACCAAGTATAGTATCTATTCACCCCACGCTGACTTTACGATGCCTTGTATTCGGGTCGGCTCCAAACTCCCGTCTCTCCTACTATCCTGACTGCAAACCCTACACTCCCCACCCTATCTACTGGGTGCTCCGGTGTCTTGGACAGGCTGCGGGGGCCTACGGCGGGGCAGCAGGGGTTGTTGCGCAATGAGTCGGTATGAAAACGTACTCTGTCTGATTCTGCGTTCGAGTCTTAGTCGGTGAGATGTGACGCAGACATATCCAACGACTCGCTGCCTCTTAGGCTCAATCATCAGAGTCACGTGAGCCTACAGTGCTATTTCGTAACAAAATCTCCTCCCCCTGTAATCTCCCCTTCCTAGTCCTTGCAGCAGGATCTGCTGGCTGGAGTTACCCCCTGAATCTGAATCTGAATCTGAATATGAGTAAGGCAGGTGCCATAGTTTTTCCAATAGCACCGGTTACCAATCCACTAGCAACTCAACATAATAGCCCGGTTTCTTTTTGTAACTTTATCTTACAATAGTTCTACACTAACCGGGGCTTGTCCTTGGGTGCATTACTATAGTGCGGACAGGGATAATCGCTGGTTTGTGTCACATTACATTTAGATTAAACTGTTCTAAAGGGCCTCTGCGCTGTTGGCTTCGGCCCTACGTATGCCTTACAAAGGTCCGGGACCCCATGGTCCCGAGATATGTAAAGAACAAACATAATAATAATAATCATTTATTTCAGACCAGGTCCATATACATTTAAAATATACAAAAAATTCACAAAATTTACAAAACAAAACATGTGTTAGTAATTAGTAATAAATAATTATAGCAATAAAAATATAGTTAAATATAGTTAAAAATATAGTTAATAATAAATAATATAGTTTACAGAATCTGCCCACAGTGCCCCTTTGCAGATTGTATCATAGCTCTGCTTAGGTAAGCGGTTAAGTCGACTGTCGGCTCGACTCTAACTTTAAGAGACGTCTTTCACAATAAAGCTTTTTTGCAATTTATAAAGGAGAAGCAGATTCTACTTAATAAGTGGGTCGAATGGATTTATTAGAGTTTGTAGTTTAGCAATTCCTTTACAGGTTATAATGGCTGTTTATTATACCCGGCAATATTTTCTGGCTATAATAGGTTGGTTATGTAAAAAAATAAACAACTATTAATAATTATATTCTACACAATTTTACCAAGAATTGTCTCAAAAACATTCTAATTCACCACAGAGCTGTGACGTCATGCTCGGAGCGAGTTGATCGGGCGATTCGAGCGATTTGCAACGCTACGTGATTACTGATTACTGTCAATAATTTATATAAATGTGCGAAATTTTTGGGTGAAATTAAGGTACAATTATTTTAATATATTTTTTGTTCTGTATCAACTATTTCAAAGCCTCCTTAAATGTTGTCGATTATAAAAATAACACGCTAATATTAATCATTCTATATTTTATTAAACGAACAAACGATAGAAACCGCCAAGTAATATAATGTAAATCTGCAAGTCTGGGTCTCACACGCTGGAATAGGATAATGAATAACGATCTTTCACGCTAAGACAATCGGAAGCCGAATTTACATCTGAATAGCAGCTCAAGACTTACGGAACTAATGCCAGCGGGTTATTGTTTTGGTTTAACATTTTGGAATCACTGGCGTTGAGAACTCGGTTTTGATTAATACAGTGAAATTAGAATCGCTACTTTTGAGATTATCAAATACCTAACTTAAAAATATTTCCTTTGTTCTTCTCAAGGTCGTAGAAATGAAATAATTGTACTTAAGTGTTAAGTTTTTTCTGAAATGAAATACATAATACTTATCTATATTTTTTACTGTACATTGACATACAAAAAGACCATTGCCAAAATAACCTTCAGTACAGGGACAAACGGCATAACATATCTCTCTTAAGCTGTACAAGTGGACTGTCACTGCGGACATTGTAGACCTTCATGATTGTCATGTATACCAGTTTCGAGAAACACCGGCTTCCGACATGTCAATAGGCCAAGCACATGATTGCCGCGAGAGTATGTCGCCGCGAGATAGATCACACGTCTTCTTCTAACTGTATTAAAGACATAAGGATGGGTAGTCTATCTCGCGGCGACATACTGGCAATCATGTGCTAACCCTGCTGAAGGGCGCACCCGAGCGACAGCTTACCGTACACAACATATCCTTCCTCAATTCTTTGCAAGGGGACATGCGCACACAGTCTTACTTCTCACTCACTATAGGCATCTACAAAATTAAACACACACATATATGTCAAACACTAAAATAATTATATTAAAAACATATACAGCCTGGAAAAAAGAGTAGAAATTAATAGTAAACCGTTTTGTATGTGGCAACTATTGAGTTACTTTTGTATGAGAACATTACTTATAAGTGTTGCTTTGATAAAAAAATTGTTCAGTTTCTACTCTTTTGTGCCAGGCTGTGTATGTTTATCTAACACTTAATACATTAATAAGTATTTAGCAAAAATTTCATTTAAAGCACAAGCTTTTATCGCCGACTGTGCCTTTCTTTCAACAGTCATCTACTGCTCTCCGAGACTTTCCTAAACACCCCTTACTCGATGCGAATACGACGTTCATGACATAGTTCCTATGACCTCTTCTGCTCCATCATCAGATCAGCTCCATGATACCATAATATTGTATTGTGACGTGATTTACATATGTGTGCAAAATTTCAGCTCAATCGGAAATCGGGAAGTGGGTCAAATTTAGCTTCTACGTTTTGACGCACATTAACATACTAACAAGGCAAGTTGAATAAAAGCTTGTAAAAAAGATGCAATCTCTATCTACCATTGTGTAGGTGATTCAAGGTCAAAGAACTTTCCCAGCAATTACGTTTAAAAAGCACAATTCAGAAAGGAAGTCTTATCGAAGAGTCAATGTTACATTTTACCGTTACATTATAACTATTTCAGAACACGCGATTAAGTTCCTCGACGGCTAATCACGAACAACAACAAATCTATTCACATACCGTTCAACCACAAAGGCCCGGCCGAAATTGATCATAGCTAAACTGAATGTTCCCGTATTGTGGTCAGGCCTAAGCTAATCTACATTGCAGTTTACAACGCACGAACCCCTATTGATCTTGTTGGTTAGTGTTCATAATGGTGGATGAAATCTGCTATGTCTATTGTTTGGACATTTACAACCGGATATTTACAGGTAATGCTTACTATATTCGGCGGCTTAGCATTCACACTAAAGGTCGTGGATTCCAAAATATGACTCCATGTGTTTCCTTAATTTCACATATAAAAATGTTGATTTGTATATATGTCGTATACACCGTGTTTTTTTTTGTTAAATTCGACACGCAGTTAGGTTCATCATCAGGAACCACCCTGTATGTCGCTTTTTGTTAAATTAAAAAAAAATCGTTTTCATACATAATAAATGGATTAATTAGTGTGAGAGGACCTTAATCATAACATCAGTCATTATTAAGTGTTTGACGGCACATGTCAAAACAAATAACATTAATAGGAAGTGGTAAGGGATGCCACACACGTGATCAGTAATTTTTTTTTAATAATTCGATAACCGTAAGAGTTAAGACGCTAGTTTCTTAGAGAAATTAATTGTACTTGATCTAATTAATCTTCCCTTAAAGTTAACGAAATTCAATAAAAACAGGGTGTATATGTCGCAGCCGGATTATATAATCTGCCTCATTATAATTACGAATACTGATGTTTTATGACGCGGCGGCTGAATGATTAGCCGGATTGAATGCAGCTAAATGAAAATTATGTATGAATTTGAATCATAGGCCACTCTAGAACCCCGTCTTATTGACACCATTCATTATTGGAATAGAAGCCACCTTTGACGTTGACTGTGAAAAGGTTCTACAGTGGCCTAGGATTCAAATTGGTTGACTGTACATATTCGAAACCATAATTATGTTCTTCAACATGGCTAGCCGTAATGTAATTTAGCAAGTCATTAGCCGCCTCTTTGACTTTTTAGTTTCCATTTTTAATACCAGTGGCGCAGCAGCTACGATCCCGTGCTGCTAAGTGTTTTGTATAGGTTATTAGAAAAAATCTCTTAATTTCAAATGAATGTGTTTACATGCCAACTGCTTCTCATTGAAAATTATAATATCATTTTGCATTAAACATAGTGTATAAAATTTACAACTCGGGACTTGCTCAGAAAAAGATTTCAGCCAATTAGATTTATTTATGCCACCATAAAGCGCAATCGACAACTCGTTAACAAGATGCATATACACCGACCGGCAGGTAATTATAATATGTAAATATTTGACTAAAGCTTCATTCCAAATAATATGAATTATTAGGTTTGATAATTTGTACTTACAAAGTACTTACAATTCAGGGTTATGAAGTTTAATTTTAATGCTTACAACGACTTACTCACTATAACCTACAAGTTTCTAATGGGTTGGCAACGCGCACGTGACACTCCTTGAGTTGCAGGCGTCCATAGGTGATGGTGACCGCTTTCCATCAAGCGGACCGCATGCTTGTTTGCCACTGACGTAGTATTAAAAAAAAAACCTCACTAAAACTTAACCTGAGAAGATATGAACCAATAAGGAACCAAAATCAAAGAACTCAAGTCACATCACGGTGTCACGCAATCGGAACAAAATCTCACCGAATTACCTCGTTTGAGGACAAAATAGATTGATTATGTCTGATCGCATTGTATTGTCCCGACTTAAGTTTAGTCTGAAATCTAATCATGAAGGAAACGAGCAAGCTTTGCTTCCCGGAAAATTCACCGGGTGTTCATTTAAGATTGTTATTAATAAAATTATGATAGCTTACTGGTAATTTTTACTCTGACTAGACTGCCCGACTAACTTTACGTCGGTCTTTAGTCATCTACTCGTTGACCGACAAACAACATCGAGTGAAACTATAGTTTGTCCCTAGTCATTTGATATTTGCCAGTCGCCTTTCGGTGTAGGAAAACTGTGTGAGGAAACCACTAGGACTAATTCCAATAAGACCTATTTAGTTACTCTCTGGGTTGGAAGGTCAGATGGCTGTAGCTAAGCGGACCCCCGGTTCCCATGAACCGTGGCAAATGCCGGGATAATGCAAGGATGCAAACATAAACGGTTGCATTAATTGCGAAAATAATCAAGAAAATTAAATGTGCTTAGATAATGTATTAGACACAGGGATGCCTTAAATGCAAATAGCATTACTACTTTGAAAAAATCTCGTACCTCATACAGCTTCTCAAAGTTGAAACGCAGTAACTCCCTATGCACCCGCTATATAGTTACTACAGTTGTATTTTCAATGACAGAAGAAGATACGAGTCTTTTTCAAAGTAGTGACGATAGGCTACTAGTAGTTTTTGCCCTATACTTAAAATAAAATATTTTATGCAGTGCACGAAATAAAGCCACATAATTAGAAGAAAACAATGGATATTGGTTATGGTTAAACATATTTATATTTAGTAAGTCAAAGAGATATAAAGTAAATTAATTAGCCGTGACGTCACTCCTCAGTATTTCATAGTAATTCCATGTTACGAGTAGCAAATCGTTTTGACGGTTCTTCAAACGAAACCGATTTGACTAGTAGGAAACTAGCCTAATACACTATGTAACATAATTGCCGAAGATAAATCCTACGGCTTATACATTACCTTCTATAGTACCTTTAATTTTCATGGTGTTTATTTTAAAAAAAGGAAGTGGTATTCGTAACCGCTATTCGATACCGGTTATGCTCTTAAATGGATCACCAGCATTAATGTTACATCCTGTATAAACTGAAATAGATAATCATACACGAAAGAAAAAACAAGAAGGCCCACTGGTGGCCGACTGGTGGTGACTGGTAGCCTAATACATATAATTGAATTTTATTTAATTTTAATTTTGTAAGTAAACTTACAGTTTGTAACTTTGTATTCAAAACGTAAACTTCAGTTTGTGTATCTAAAATTTCTACAGATCTGATGGTCTGTTGCTCAAATCATCTCAACAATGGAACGGAATGCCGTGAATGCAATTCCACGTATCAGATACGGGCTTAAGTTTGCAACTATAAATTCCCGTTTGTGAATAGATTGTTTGGCGCTGCGATCTTCGCGCAGTGCTGTGAAATTTTAATTAATGTTTACATGTCGTTTATGAGTCCGGTGTTAATTGCATACGTGAGCTTCCAACTCCCCAAAGGATACTGCAAATATTACTGGCGCTATAAATTGACGTGGGATGCATAGTTTGACTAATATGGTAACATATTTAGGTACCTAGTTGACTGTAGATAGTTGTCTATGAGTATATAAATCTATTTACTTACACATTGTTTTATTTACCTTACAATAGTTATTTGTTTTACAAGGGGGCAAAGTTGTTGTTTAACCGCACGTGCCAATATTGATATCCGAGCATGCGAAAGATTCCAATATTGAACCGCGAGCGTAGCGAGTGGTTCAAAAAGTGGAATCTTGAGCGTTGCGAGGGTTTCAAGGCACGAAGGTTAAACAAACTTTGCCACCGAGTGAAACACAAATTTTTTCACCACACCAACACGTACAAAATACTGACTTCAAAACATGAAACTATATCAAATCTATCAATCTAATCAATATTTATGATTCAAAATCATCATTTACACGTAAACTATACCAGCCAGCTCAAGACATCAAGTTAAAATTTGTATGAAATTACTTTGCTCTCTTGTGGATAAAATGCAATTTTGCTATCTGTTTTCGAATAGCAAAATAAGCCTTTACCAGTTGGTGTGGTGAAAAATAATTAACTGCTGCCAACAAACTGCTGTGCAGTTTGGCAGATAAGTACAAAACTTTATTGTAAGTTTTCTTTTCTTATAACAAAAAAAAAAATACCAACAAACCGGCGGAGCAGTAATTTTTAGCAGACATTCTATTCAGTTTAATGTGTTATTTAGAAAAAAAAAATGTTTTTATCTAAAATTACAAAACCAACTGGGTGCGTAGCCGAATGGCACAAACGCTCACGAAACGAAACGTGTTGCCGGGGAATAACGGGATTATGTCTAAAACTCCAGATTTTGTAAAAACGATGTATTAAAAGGTCTTCACAATGAATATCGACAATGAATATTGACAGGAAAAAAATATGACAGAACAGTTGAAATTAGAAGTATGTACATATGAAAAAGGAACTACAAATCATCCTCTTCGCTGCATTGCTATTAAAATTTGAGTAGGAACTTCGCAATAGATCTTCATCTAAACATGCCCCCGGGCGTTGAAAGCTAGCCTTTCAACCAGACTCTCTTGTTGCTACCGGGAGTGGGCAAATCTTACTGAAGGACCTGCGTATTAGTCCACCTGCAGTCCTTATATCTGCTACTCTAGCAATTCCGTCGCTTCCGGGATGTGTAGCGACGACTCGACCCAATTTCCACTTCAATGGCGGTAGGTTGTCCTCCTTGATAAGGACCAAGGTATCCACCTGTAGAGCGTCACTGTTCGTGCGCCATTTTGTTCTGACTTGGAGCTCAGAGACGTATTCTTTATTCCATCTGCTCCAAAAATGCTGCCGTAATTGCTCAATACGTTGGTAACGACTGAGGTGATTGAATTTATGATCTCTGATGTCTTTTACCGGCAATGAGGTTAAGGGACGCCCAATCAGAAAATGACCCGGAGTGAGCGGCAGCAGGTCTTGCGGATCTGACGACATGGGAGTAAGTGGCCGAGAGTTCAAGATCCCTTCTATCTGGACCAGCACAGTGTTGAGTAGCTCGTACGTTAAATTACAATCTCCCAGCACTCTTTTTAAATGAAATTTGGTAGACTTCACACCGGCTTCCCAAAGGCCTCCTGAATGTGGTGAATATGCCGGAATAAAATGAAAGTTAATCTTTTCGTGAGCTGCAGTCTCTGCCAATGAATTGCAGTTGCCCTTCAAGAACTTAGATAGCTCGTTGTATGCGCCCACAAATGATGTGCCGTTATCAGAATAAATATCAGATGGCAGACCACGACGAGACACAAAACGACGTAACGCTGCCATGTAACAGTCACTGGTTAAATCACCAACTAACTCCAGGTGCACTGCTTTGGTGGTGAAACATACGAAAATTGCTATGTACACCTTTACAAGCCTACATCCACGGCCCTGACGACTAGCAGAAGTCAGAGGGCCAGCATAATCAACATCAACAGTCTTAAATGGCATACCTGGATCAAGACGTGACGCTGGCAGGTTGCCCATCAACGGCGCGACAATCTTTCCTTTCATGCGAACGCATTTAAGACATTTTTGAAAACACGATTTCGCTAAGTTAGTCCCACCGATTGGCCAATATTCATCTTTAATAGATGATAATAATAATTGTGGGCCTGCGTGCAATAACCTCTTGTGCTCAGATTCAAATAACAATTTCGTGAATCGGTGTTTAGCATGAATCACAATCGGATGCTTTTTCTCAAATGAAAAGTTAGAGTTATCGATTCGACCTCCTACACGCATTATTTTCTTGTCATCCAAAAATACGTTAAATTTAAGCAAAGGGCTTTTCTTTGGAAGACACTGACTGCTCAATAATATATTATATTCTGGAAATGATTCCGTTTGAGAGACCCTAATAACTATATTTAATGCGGATCTCAAATCCCTAACATTTAAGTAAGTTGTTGAAGTATTTTGCTTTCTACACAAACTCACAAAGCGCATAATATACGCGACGGTTCGAATAAGCTGTGATAAATTAGAAAATCGAGAGAAATCAATAAAACCGTCACCGCATACATCTCGATTATTCGTAACACTCGCGTGAAGTACAACTTCAGGCCGAGTTTCAGGTAACACCTGCCGTACTACCGGACTTGCCGGCCATTGCATCTTATCCTGTTTTAAAAATGTAGGACCTGACCACCATATATCTAGAGTCTTTAGAACTCTGGCAGGTACCCCACGAGAAACGTGATCAGCAGGATTGTCATGTGTTGGCACATGCCGCCATGTAGAGTTTCCAGTCTTTTCTAATATTTCCGCTACACGATTGCGAACAAAGGGTTGTAACTTACTAGGTAACATTCGCAACCAGCCTAGCACAATTGTGGAATCTGTCCAAAAAGTGACACTTGTAAAACTAAGTCTTAGCGAGTCAACTACCTTTTCATATAATCGAACTCCGGCTAACGCACCGCAAAGTTCGAGCCTCGGGATAGTCGTGGGCTTATTAATTGGGGCCACGCGACTCTTAGCTAATAGCAGCTTAACCACTACGTCCCCTTTCTCATCGATGCTCCTCAAATATAAGCAAGCGCCATACGCCCGCTCGGATGCATCTGTGAATATATGACATTCAACTTCCTTATATGACTCACATAAAACTAATCGTGAAATGCGAATGTCATTGAGACAAGGTAGATCGAAGGCAATATCTTCCCAAAGCTTAATTATGTCAGGAGTTAACTTCTGATCCCATGAGAGTTTCAGTAGCCATAAGCTTTGCAACAACATCTTCATGCGAATGACACAAGGAGCCAGCATACCAGTAGGGTCAAATATTTGTGCTACTGCTGACAGCAAATCTCGTTTAGTGTTTCCGACAAGTGAACATTTACCAACCGGGAAACATAATTCATCAGACCCTGGATGCCAGCTAAGTCCCAAGGTTTTACTTGGTTCAGTGCCAATATTTAAATTTAATTGAGACGTATCAGAGTCGGCCATGAGTTGGGGTTCATTAGACTTCCATTTTCTTAAATTCATACCCGCTGATGCTAGAGTGGACGTTACCTTGCTTCTAATCGAACACAACTCTTGCAAATCATCCCCGCCAGTGAGCAGATCATCGACGTAAAAGTCGTGAATGATGATCTCGCGAACGACTTCATCTTCACACTCAAGACCCAACTGTTTTAAACACCGAGTTGCCAAATAAGGAGCACTGGCAGTTCCGTATGTGACGGTGTTCAGCTCGAAGATCTTCAAAGGTTTTGACGGGTCATCACGCCACAAAATCCGCTGTAAGTATCTGTCATCAGGATGAACTACTATTTGCCTATACATTTTTTCAACGTCCGCTGAAAGAATGTACTTATGTTGCCTGAATCGAAGCAGTATAGATAAAAGGTCGTCCTGTACAGTGGGCCCTACCATCTGAATATTATTCAGAGATACCCCAGAGCTGGTAGGAGCACTAGCATTGAACACTGCCCTCAGTCTCGTAGTGGTACTTTCCCTTAAAATCCCATGATGACTGATGTAATACGCTTTCTGCTCTACTCTAGACTCTTTGCACTCACTCATGTGACCAAGTGACTCGTATTCTGCCATAAACTCTTTATACATGTCTCTAAAAGTAGGACGTGAATAAAATCTACGTTCTAGTGACAAGAAGCACTGTTTAGCGCGGTTAAAAGAATTTCCTAGGACGCTAGGATCCTCTTTCAACGGTAACCGCACGCAAAATTTGCCATTTTCCAACCTAGTGACAGTTTTGGTGAAATGTTTCTCGCACGCCTTCTCCTCGGGAGAATAATGAGCGTCTTTATTACAGACCTCTTCAAGCTGCCAAAACCGTGACAGTTGAGTTTGAATCTCATCATTTATCAAGTTGGCTTTAGAGTTAGAAATGACATTAGTGAAATGACATTTAATAGGTTGCGACGAAGTTGACGCATGGCCGCTCATCAACGGACCAGCTACTATGTATCCCAATTTGGTTTCACATAGAACAGTTCGTTCATCACCTAACTCAATTTTGTGTGACCCTAACAACGCCCAAAATAATTCACCTCCGATCAGAATATCAATTTCAGACGGGGTGTGAAAGTTAGGATCAGCCAAGCGCAGATCAGTCGGTATGTTCAAACGCGACAAGTTTTGAGAATCAATTTGATTATAAGGTGTGGGATCCGTTATAGATGGCAGCACACAACACAGCAGACGAGTGGAGTAGGTATCATCTAACGACTTGATCGGTACTTGGCATAGGTTACCTACAGGCGTCGTCAACTTGTTCACTCCTATAATCGACTTATCTACCTGATAAGCATCTATGTTTAACTGACGACACAACTTCTCAGTTATAAGACTTGTTGCGCTGCAATTGTCTAGCACTGCCTTTACAATAAATTCGCGATTATTTTTATCATAGACTTTAATCAATGCAGTTGCTAGTAGCACGACGTCTTGCTCAGGTGCGGACGACTGAGACGCTGATGCTGTACTCATGCTGGCTGCTAACGTAGTGATGGGCGCGCGCTCCACCCCCGACGCCACCTGCGTCGATGAAGTGCCTGCCTGCGCTCCGGACCGCTCACACGAACTTGATCCTGCATTCAAACTATGATCTGCGAGATGAATAAGCGTGTTATGTTTACGCTTACATAACTTACACCCTGGTTTCTTGCACTGGTTGGCATAGTGACCGCCACGGAAACAGTTGAAACATACCTTATAAGTCGGCAACAATTTAAGTCGCTCGTCATTACTTAAGGCAAGAAACTGAGCGCAGTTGTTTAAAGTGTGTTCACCACTACATTTCGGACACGGCTTAGCCATGGAAGTAACACATTGTTTGGCGGTTTGTGTAGAAAGCAAAGTCCTATGTTTCGACGCGGTTTTTTTTAGCCGGCTGACTCGATTGACCGGCGCCTGAGGCGCTCGATAACTCCAAAGTTTCAATTAAGTCTGCACGATTACGCATAAAATTGATAAAACTATCAAATGAAACAGGTCTATTTTTATCTAAGCTTCCTTTATGTTCTTCCCATTCACGAAATGTCACACTATCTAACTTTTTACTAATAATGTGAATTAACAGCGTATCCCAATGCTTGACAGGCTCGCCTAGTGACTCTAAGCATCTCAGATTTTTATTAACTTCATCCATGAGGCGTTTTAAGTGCACAGACGACTCTTTTGTGATCGGCTCAGTGTTAAATAATGCCGACACGTGATTTGGCAACAGTAATCTTTTATTGTCATACCGTTCACACAAGAGTGTCCATGCTACTGCGTAATTGGTCTCGGAAAACTCGACAGATTGTATGACTAAGGCCGCAGAGCCTTCCAACGATGCTCGCAAGTAATGAAATTTATTAATGTCATCGATGTCATCGTTCGAGTGAATTAAACTTGTAAAGGTGTCCCTGAAACCTAGCCAACCTTCGTATGCGCCTTGGAACTTTGGCAACTGTATAGTTGGAAGCTTAACGAGTTTCTTATTTGCTGTACCACACCGCGACTCACGATTGCTACAAGATTCAAATTCATCGCGTTTTTTATTGAATTTGTCGAGCATCTCGTGGGCCTGCGCGAGCACAGAAAAATAATTTGTTAAGAACTCGTTGCGGTCTGCCAAATATGCGTCTATATTTTCAGCGCTACATTCTAACTGAGTCTGCACACTATCGTAGAGCTCATACAACGATTCTATCTTACCTGTGTGCAGCTGCAGCTGATTGGCTTCGACTTGAGTAAGAGACGACAGAGACGACTCCTTTAATTTAGCTAGGTAATTGGAGAAAACTGTCAGTTGACCTTTATAACTGCCTCTTTTCCGAATTAAATCTTTTTCATTAGCCATTTTGGGAAGCTGGTGTGCGTAGACCTTGAATAAAACAAGAAATTAATATGATATACCTACGCACTTTTGAACATTCACAATAAAACAATATTCACTAACCTGGAGTTCATAAAGCCCTACCTATAAAATACCTGAACTGAGAGTGCTGGTCCTAATAAAGATTCCTCGCACACTCATCACTGGCGTATTCTCCTCCGATGTCCTGAAGATTCCTCCACAGGGCTCGGCAGCCGTAACGAATCCGCAGTGAGATGGTAATTTACGGTGGTTCCCTCTCGGTCCTTCTATAATTCCTGGTTCCTTTATTATTATCCGGTTCGAAGGACCATGTTGCCGGGGAATAACGGGATTATGTCTAAAACTCCAGATTTTGTAAAAACGATGTATTAAAAGGTCTTCACAATGAATATCGACAATGAATATTGACAGGAAAAAAATATGACAGAACAGTTGAAATTAGAAGTATGTACATATGAAAAAGGAACTACAAATCATCCTCTTCGCTGCATTGCTATTAAAATTTGAGTAGGAACTTCGCAATAGATCTTCATCTAAACAAAACGCTCGTAGATATCTATCTCTATCGCTCTTGCGTATTGGCGCGGCAGAGCCAGACTACCTTTCGCGGCGTTTTGTTTTCGTTTGGCGTCGTAGAAATGCCATTCGTCTACGGGGCCTGGTCCCATTAAATCGAACGCGGTGTCCCGGCAAACCTCGGCGTTGGGGAGATGAGCTTGGCCCATTTGATTATATTAGGAAACGGGTCAAGACCGGAATCCGTGGAAAGGGTGCCCACAAGTGGGACAGTCGAAGCTCATATAAATAATAAATAAATATGTTAGAGTATAAGAAGAGTCGAGTTATGTAGAGGACACTTATATTATGAGTCTTTTCTTAAATAGGGTACTGGTGCCTAAGATGGGCCGGTTTTTAAGCTTTCCCATTTTTATAATTTCATACTTTTCTAAATTAGAATGAACTTAAATTATGTTTCCATAGTTCTGCAGCAATAAAACTGCAAGTTTGTATTAAAACTCAAACTCAAAAATATAAATAACGATGAACCATCTTAGGCGCTGGTACGTCGTCTAAAAAGAGATGTATCCACTTTTTCACCTTATTGCATTGTAATAAGGTAAAAAAGTGTATGCATCTCTTTGTAGTCGACTGTACCTAATGATTTATACTTTTCACAGCTGATGAAACATTATGTTTAAAAGGCATCTAACATTCTTAATTTGTCCATAGCTTCGACACACGAGCGCCAGATGACACAGGCCACTGGATGGAAGACGCGTTCAAAAACCGAGTCCGGTGGAACAGCCTGCCATCTGTCCTACGTATCCAGAATGTGCAGGCAAAAGACCGCGCCGTTTACCGGTGCAGAGTCGACTACCAAATCTCGCCAACAAGAAACTTTATAGTTTCACTCGACGTTGTCGGTGAGTACTGTTTAAGTATTTTTTTAAATTTATTTACTCAATAAAGGTTACACAGTATTATTCTAATTATAGTATTTTCGCCAAACTGTATGACAGTTTGTTGGCGAATGCAAGCACTCACTATTATTTCCTTATCGTCTACTGTGTAAGATAGCCATGTTCTTGTTCTGGCGATTGACGGGTGGATCTCTTTTTTAACCCCCGACGCAAAAACGAAGGGGTGTTATAAGTTTGACGTGTCTGTCTGTCTGTCTGTCCGTCTGTCTGTCTGTCTGTCTGTCTGTTTGTCTGTCTGTCTGTGTGTGTGTCTGTCTGTGGCATCGTAGCTCCCGAACGGATGAACCGATTTAGATTTAGTTTTTTCTGTCTGAAAGCTGAGTTAGTCGAGAGTGTTCTTAGCCATGTTTCATGAAAATCGGTCCACTATGTCGCGGTCGGGGGTTTTTCAAAATTTTAATTTTGTGGTTAGGTTATAGGGTAATTCTTCGAGAATTTGTCTGCGCTTGTCACTCATTGTGACGAATTAATTTATACAATTTTTATGGATATATATGGCTCGAAGCAATTAGAATCATGATGATCAAACAGTGCATGATTCTGAATCATGTTCTGTTTGGCAGCAGTTATGAATTTTGAACAATTTATAGCTGCTATTATTTAAATATTTTGAATTCGACCCTTTCATAAGAATTTTGTTGTAAATATTCAAAATATTTAAAAATAGCAGTTAAATATTTTGAATATTTACAACAAAATTCTTATGAAAGGGTCGAAACCCACCTCTCTAGTTCCGTTCCATTGTTGAGATAATTTGAGCAATAAGGTCAAGTCAAGTTCAAACTAGAAGAAGGGCGGTCCTATTTGTTTACATTAAATATTTTCTTCTGATAACTCACTAACATATTTTTGTAACATAGGCACGTGTTACTTTGACATGTCAAACAGAAAGGTAGATACTGACGAATACCTGTACTTTTAATATTGATTTTGTAGAGCGATAGGGATAGATATCTACTAGCGCTTCGTTTCGTGAGCGTTTGTGCCATTCGGCTACGCACCCTGTACTTTTAATATTGATTTTGTAGGTACTTACGTAAATTGAGTGTACACACATATATACGGCGCTTGATGTACTTAACGGCACGCTTATAGTGACTTTAGTATTTTTATAAGAACAGCGCGCACTTACGTCCAGAACAGTGACATTTGGTGCAGTGGAACTGCTGATGATAGTCAGAACCGAACTCCTCAAATCTGAACGGCACACTTATAGTGACTTTGGTATTTTTATAAGAACAGCATGCATATTAAACATTTAAAATCGGGTAACTCAGCAGGGTAGCTTTGACATGTCAAACAGAAAGGTAGATACTGACGAATACCTGTACTTTTAATATTGATTTTGTAGGTACTTACGTAAATTGAGTGTACACACCTATATACGGTGCTTGTATTTAACGGCACGCTTATAGTGACTTTAGTATTTTTATAAGAACAGCATGCACTTACGTCCAGAACAGTGACATCTGGTGCAGTGGAACTGCTGATGAAGATCAGAACGGAACTTCTTAAATCTGAACGGCACACTTATAGTGATTGAACGGAACACGAATTGTCGTGATTTTTTAAGTGGAGATAGTTGAAGGGATAGAGAGTGACATAGGCTACTTTTTGTCTATTTCCACCGCGAGCGAAGCCGCTGGTAAAAACTAGTTTACTATAAATCAGCGAATACAGTGTACAGATCGGAAACGAACAGAAATGAGAAAATAAAATTAACCTACAAATTAGCGTAATATCCAAAAATGTCGAAGCACTGACAGACCCTTTAGCACAACTTGCCTTGTCGCGCGCGAGTCCATACATCAAGCGCGACTTCAAGTATGGACTCGCGCGCGACAAGGCAAGTTGAGCTAGAGGAGCTGATTTTCATGTTACTGTCCGTTTTTTTACAGTTGCAGAGAAAGCTCATTTTGCAAAGAAATTTAAATTCAGGAGCCAGTTACTTCTACAGCTACCTTTTTAAATGACTTAAAATCTAAGCCTTTTGAGAAGTAAAACATTGTCTGATTTCATGTAAAATACGCAGGTTATAAAATATTTTTTATTGTTCTATATCACGCACGAGTAGGCTTCGTTTAAGTGTATTAAAGCATTGATGTGTTTATTCAAAGTATACAATTTCCAGGTTTCTATTTATTTACGAACAATTCAATGAAAATCAATAACGATTTATATTGCTATAGACTTCTCTAGATTTTCAGTAAGGTGGTTTTGAAAATCGTATTTTTTTTAAATATAAATCTTAAAAAACATATTATTTTCCGATTATGTAAACACTAGTCAAGTAATAATTTACTATAATGGGTTCAAAACTAAGAAATTGTCTCACCCGTAAACAGTCGCTAGTCGCTACTCAGACAGACCCATACACATACACATACACACACTTCAAACATCTATCGCTGGTGAGTGGTACCCTCATAGGAGACATACGTTATCTGGGGGCACGGCAGTGCCCCCGCCAAGTCGAGCAAAAGGAGTCACGGCCGTACCATCCTTTTCTCGAAGCAATTCAGACCATCTTCAACACCCTGTTACACCGTTGTGGATAAAACTAGAAGCCCAAAATTTCAGCACCCAAACGGTCATTGTATAAACACGGTATATTCCAAATTTCATCTAATTTGAACTAGTAGTTTAGGAATAATTACTAGCCAAAGTTTCTTAGTTTTGTCACTCACTGGCTGACTGACACACGATCATCAATGATTGTAAGTAGGGATTGCAATCCAGCAGTGTTTTCAATCCAGCTGGATTTTTGCTGGATCGGCGCCAATCCAGCTGGATCCAGCGCGGATCCAGCAGGTAGAAAAAATGCCAAAAAAAAATTACATTTTGCTCTACTATAGGGCTGTTATTACTAAAATTATTTGAAATAGTGAAGGGAAGGATGAAAACGCGCAATTTTGTAATAAAAAAAAAACTTAAAACGGTTCTCTTATTTATCTCTGAAAATTGTATGACCGAATATCACTTCCCAACGCACGTTTCGCGGAATTTTATTCCGCCGAATGTTCATTTCCCAATTATCTTTTTTTTTTAATTTGCCAACCTTGCATTTACCTACCAACTTAAAGTTTGGCCGTTTTTAGGGTTTTTCAAAAGGCCTTTTTTTAAAAACCAAACTTACATATTATCTAATTTTTTACTTGACGTAATATACAACTAGTTGTTTATTGTATGTTTTATTGAACACCGATAATATCTATGGCGTATTTCGAAAAATATGCAATACTGAGACTCCTATGAACTTCTAAATTTATTGACAGGGATGCAATTACGTATTTTACTTACGTATTTTTTTTAAATAGTTACCTACTTCCTTTTTTTGGAAGAATATTGTTTAATTTATTGTTATTACATTTCAAAAGTTTTTTTCGGTTTGCTCACGGTCAACCTAACACGCCCCTCCTAGTTTCGCTCGTCGTCGCCCCTAACTGAACTCTGTCATATATGATTATACTGCCAACATAGTCCGTGAACAGAAAACTGCTACTTTGCTCCCTCCTAACAGGGAAAAAACTTAAAATTTAGTTGTAAAAAGTTGGCATTACTTTTTGTAATCATTTTTATCCTTATAGCAATCTACATAAATAAAAAATGTCATTAAAAGTGTAACAACGATGAAGCGAAGGTACTACAATAAGTAGGTACATAAATACTGCTATCAACCAGAGTAGACATGGCCTGCTTTTTTGCCACAACATTTGGGCATTCACTAGTTCACATTGAAAATTACTAATTTACTTACTAGTACTTAGTTTAACTTACTTAATATTTATGAAAAAATAAACCTCTAATTAGGTATATTATACGTAGACAAACATCAATCAATATTCTGATCTAAACATAAGTTGAAACTCAAAAGAAATTTTGCGGTAGGTAAGTAAATAATTTATTTTATTTATTTATTTTATTTTAATTAAATACTATAAATACATTTTGAGATTTCAGTAGTTATACAGTTTCAAACTACTTACGTTTTTGAAAAAAACACACAATTGTAGCGAAATAGAATTATTTTGTACTAAGAGGCCACAGGCTACGCGCGGGAACGCGGAACCGTTTTAAACATGACGTAAAATAAGTTTACTGAAGTTAATTACGCATTTTATTGCAGATTTTTTTATTTGCGGATCCGCAGCGCTGGATCCAGCGTTGGCTGCTGGATCCAGCAGACCGAAAAATGCGCTGGATCCAGCTGGATTGCTGGATGCTGGATCCAGCAATTGCAATCCCTAATTGTAAGACACTTCTAGTACACTTGGAAGCTCCAAATTTAGAATACAGTTAGTGTTTAGTATGTAGATCCCACAAAAACCTACAAATGTTGGTTTTCAGTTCAGGTTTTCAGATATTTAGTTTATACAAGATGATGAATATATAAACCACGCTTTTAGTTTTAAGATTTATAGAAAAACGATACCGTTAGTCACTGTCAAATAGACGGTTCATCAATAGTGACATTTTTGTTTGATGAAAACGTCACTCTTGCCACAGATAAATCGCGATCGTATATCGTATCTTAGAAGCATTGTTGGAATCGGGCCGATAGTCGTACGAGAACGAGCAAGTTAGTGTTCGAAATGAAGGTCCTGGGTCAAGCAAACCCATTAGAGACTGCTGAGGCGTTAACAAGTTCGCTTGTGCCAGCAATACAAATTATGGCTTAACTACCACTGGCATCTTCAACTGAATTATGTCGACTGGTTAGTTGACCACTGAATCTTACAACAGAAATCCAGGTAGGTAGTCACTTGCAAAATAATGCACAATTTAGATGCTACACGTTATAACGAGAAATTCCTATAAGGGCCACAACCCACCATTTTATATGGAATTTGACAAATGACAGCCCACTAACCCTGAGTTACGGCTCAGCCACGACATTGGTCTAAGCGCGACAGCGGTGAGCGGCGGCCATACATTGGAGCGAGACACAGCGATAGGACTTTTCATTCGCATGTATGGCTGCCGCTCACCGCTGTCGCGCTTAGACCAATGTCGTGGCTCGTTAAGTAGTTGGTGCAAGTGGGCCTAATGGGACTAACCCTGAAATTAAAAAAAAAAATACTCTCCTAATTTGACTTTGAAAAAAATTCAAACTCAGAAAAACCAAAATGTATACAATTTTAAAGATTTCAAGTTTAATCCCATAAGAAAAGTTATACAAATTATTTAGGATTAGGTATAGAAGATACCTGAACATTTCATCCAATACGACAGTCATAAATATTCTAAACAATGATAGTAAAATTTTAATTTCGTTCGACCGACATTTTTAGTGTCATAGAACCCGACCGAACGTAAATCATCTCTCGACGTGTACGTTCCTTAAAGTTTCGTGCTGATTTCGCCCGGATAACGGAGGGTCAAGTTTACGATCCTACCAGTTTTATCGAGATTGCCTGTACGACGACGACTTTTCATAGCTTTTGTTACCTCACTGTTTCGGGGTGAATTATTTTATTAAAACACAAAAAGGGGAGAGCAGATACCAGGCGAGATTAGGTGAGAATATAAAGCTTCACCTTGGCTTTTTTTCAGATCGAAGCGATAGCGAGTTTTGTCGGAGTTTTTAGTGGCCTCTAGATTAGTTTTATTGCACTGAGCAAGCCTTTCATTGTGACTGTTTCCGCACACGAATAATAAAGGGTAAGAGGCTTTGGTGAAGTCGTGTTTTTCAAGATTTGGATAAACGTTTCTTTTTTTATAAAAAAGGTGATAAATATTTTATAGTTTAAATATCATTGCTTACAATTTATGAATGAAGTGAAAATTATCCAACTTGAAAAATCGAAACGTGCTATCGTTCTGGGGGATTTTAATATCAATCTACTGGTATCAGACCGTCCGACTAATACCTACAAAGAGTTATTGGAGGAGAATGGTTATAAAATTTTAAATCAAATCACAACCGATGCCAGCACGCGGGAAACCGATTCCACCAAATCCATAATAGACCATGTTTATACGAACTTGACAGAAAACGACTTTCATATGGCGATAATAGATTCCAGTCTTTCAGATCACAAACAAATATATATAGAGATGAAAAAATATGAACCTAAACCTGTCAAAAGAGTTGAATATGAAGCTATTAACTATAATCAATTAAAAGACATGATGACCGAATCGATAAACACTGAAATTGAATATGATTACTATGCCTTAGAAGAGAAAATATTAAACTGTATCCAAAAGAGTAAAACTACGAAAGTTAAAATTCTAAATCCTCCTAGACAGGAATGGATTAATAAAAATATTTTGAACATGATTAATCAACGCAATTTATTGTGGCAAGAACATAAACGAAATCCAAATGACAAACAAAAAAGAGAAGACTTTATAAAGATGAGAAACCGCGTTACAAATACTATATCGGCAGAAAAAACTAAATACTACAACAAAGAGTTCGCGGTGTGCAGAAGTGACCCGCCTAAGATGTGGTGCCTAATTAATAGCCTATCAAAAAACAAAGTGAAAGAGAGCCTAACCCCAAAGAAACTACAAACCGCTAATGGAACTGTGACCGATCCTGTTGAAATTTGTGAAAGCTTTAATACATTTTTCTCAAATATAGGGGCAGAATTAGCAAAAAATATCACTAACGCACAAGCAGTAAATACAAGCTACTCTCAAAATACATCGGAACCACAGGCACAACGCAAACTTCTGAAGTTTACTCCTGCGACTGAAGAGGAAGTCATCAATATTATCAACACTCTCAAACTAAATACTGGTTCAGGTTTAGATGGACTTACTGTAAAATCTTTAAAGTGTATCCAAAGTTCAATCGTGCCACAGTTGACAAAGAGCTTCAATAAATGTTTAGAATTTGGCATATTCCCGGACACCCTAAAAATCGCCAAGGTCACGCCGGTCTTTAAGTCTGGTAGTAAATCAGATCCCAGTAACTACCGACCAATATCGGTCCTACCAGCGTTATCTAAAGTCCTAGAAAAACTCATACGAAACCGACTCGAATACTATTTAAACTCAATTAACTTCTTATATGATAAGCAGTACGGTTTCCGACCGCAATCCAATACTCTTACAGCAACCGTGGACTTAGTAACGAAAATTAAAGTGAGCATTGACCAAAAGCAGGTAGGACTTGGCGTCTTTATAGACTTAAAGAAGGCATTCGATACGGTGAGTCACAATATCCTTTTACGAAAGCTAGGACAGGCTGGTGTCGCTGGTACTGCTCTTAAATTTTTTGACTCCTACCTATCAGGACGAAAACAAATAGTAAAAATTGGTGAACATGAAAGCAAACCTTTACCCGTAACGTTTGGTGTCCCCCAAGGGTCCATTCTGGGCCCTCTCCTTTTCCTTATTTACATAAATAGCATCAGCGAAATTGGCCTAAAAGGGGAGGCAACCTTATATGCAGACGACACTAGTCTTTTTTACTTTGGGAACTCTATACATGATATAATTACTGACGTTCAAATCGATTTAAACATTCTTGACAAGTGGTTTAAAAATAATTTACTGACAATAAATGTCTCTAAAACAAACTACATCATATTCGCATCTAAAAACAAGAAAATGTCTCACCACCAACCCCTAACAATAAATAATCAAGTAATAAGTAAAATTGAAAATGAGAAGTACTTAGGCCTTATACTAGACAAACAAGTTACCTGGAAATCACACATTGATAAAGTAAAAAGAAAAATTACTTCCCTTACTGGTGCACTACGTACTATAGCGAAATGTCTTCCAACTAACGTGCGCTACATGATTTATAACTCTATTGCAAAGCCACATATAGATTATCTAATTGAGGTATGGGGAACAGCTACAGCTACCCAAATAAATACAATACAAAGAGCACAAAATAAATTAGTAAAAGTATTATTCCAATTCGATCCTCTAACTCCGACAGAATATATTTATAAAAAAACTAGTGTTATGAATATACGCCAAACATACACGTATTATACATGCATATTAGTACGCAAAATTTTACAAAAAGATTTACATATAAAAATATCTTTCACGAAAAAACAAAAATTTCAAAGAATAAAACTTAGAAATGCTAACGATCTGATCCTTCGTGCACCGCGTACAAACTACGGAAAAAAAACCATTCTGTATGAAGGTGCAGATATATATAATAAATTGCCAAAAGATATAAAAGACGCCAAGTCCTTCGTTGCATTTAAAAGGTTGCTAAAGCATTATATTATTACCAATAAATAGCCCTCTCATTTTTTTTTCTCTCATATTTCTGTATAAATATTTTTATTACTATTTTTTTCTCTTGATTCAGTAATTAAAAACTGTAATTATTGTAATAAATAAAATTTAATTGATAAAATAAACAAATATTTGCATAACAAAACATCTTACAATTTACAAATCGAAATAAGTTAAATGAAGCGCTGTGTCGCCTCCATGCTCTTTATATCCATGTTAGTAGTTCTTATCTCTGTTACTAAGACGAGCCGGTTCGGGCCGTAGCAACTACGCTCGCATTCCATTGTGCATTTATCTTGTTTTGTTGTCGATTTACCCATCATAGAAAAAAGTGAATTTAGATTTTTCTTGTGTAATATTCGTTTAAGTAAAAAGAATAATAATATTATATTATTACCCCTTAAGTAATAATATTATGTGTACCAAAAGTGTTAAGTTATTGTTAATGTTGTAAGTTATTAGTACTTAATTGAGTGTGCGCTCACCGCTTAAAAGATAAGTATTGCATGAAAAATAAGAAATTCTCATGTAAGTGAATATTATGTATTCTTATGGGAAATAAAGATCTTTAAACCTAATATGCTCTGTACATTTATCTATTGATTATAGGAAAAATGAATCGGCCAAGTGCGAGTCGGACTCGCCCGCTGAGGGTTTCGTACAAACTTTCAACAGTTGAATCATCAAATGTTTTTTTACATTTTCCATTTCATTTTTTTTACAACAAAAACTATAAAATATAGTTTTGGTATCTACAGTTTGAACTCTTTCTAACGATACCCCACTTGATCTAGTAACATGACATTTATAGTTTGCCCCCCTTTCATTTTGGCCATTTTATGTAATTAATATTAATAAATTTAAATAAAAACTTCAATTAGTAGAGGTTAGCAATGTCCATAACTATTCCAAATTTCATATCGATAGCATAGTTAAGTAGTTCTCAAGATTTTTAGTAATGTAACAAACGGACAGTCGCACCATAAGGGTTCCTTTTGTACCTTTATGGTACGGAACCCTAAAAATGAACTAATACGAAATAAGTTAACATTTAAAAATCACATACTTATGGTAGGTAAGTATTAGTTACTATTATTATATTTTTTATCTTAATTTTGCGGATTCGCCATTCTCGCCATTCCGCTGTATTGATTTTACTGTTTCATCATATTTTAAATGTACTAATTCATGTACCTATTGCAGTACCTATTATTTGATATTTAATAAATATACATAATTGTATATTGTATAATATAAAATTTATAAAGCCACTTTTTAACTATAAATTACTACGTGACCAAAATAATAAACCATGTTAGATTACGCTTCTTAAAAAATCCTACTTGCTGGTAATACGTACACTATATACAATGATAGGTAATTATGTACTTGATACGATTATAATTGGTGACGCCAATAGGTATTGTAGTACGCTCAAATTGGACTGCTAGATTCGTAATCCTATTAAATTAGGTCGACGGTTGCTACATTAGGGTATCATGTTTCAGGCATGTGAATAAATAATACAGGCATTGTACGTTGAATTAGAGACATAATATTATAATTTTTAAGGAAAAAAAACCGCCGCTTTTGGGATTCTGGTGAAACGTACTTGCGAATGTTGGATTATGTAGAAATGTGTAGGTATTTTTTGAAAACTGCTATTAATGTATATCTTTGATTATTTTATGGGAACACAAATGAATATACGTAAACACACAATAACAAATAGAACAAATAACCTAACAAATAAATGTCAACGCGTGCTGTTCTTAAATAATTTTTAATAAAAAAAAACCGCCGCTTTTGGGGTTCTGGTGAAAGGTACTTGCGAATGTTGGATTATGTAGAAATGTATAGGTATTTTTTGAAAACTGCTATTAATGTATATCTTTGATTATTTTATGGAAACACAAATGAATATACGTAAACACACAATGACAAATAGAACAAATAAATGTCAACGCGTGCTGTTCTTAAATAATTTTTAATAAAAAAAACCGCCGCTTTTGGGGTTCTGGTGAAAGGTACTTGCGAATGTTGGATTATGTAGAAATGTGTAGGTATTTTTTGAAAACTGCTATTAATGTATATCTTTGATTATTTTATGGAAACACAAATGAATATACGTAAACACACAATGACAAATAGAACAAATAACCTAACAAATAAATGTCAACGCGTGCTGTTCTTAAATAATTTTTAATAAAAAAAACCGCCGCTTTTGGGGTTCTGGTGAAAGGTACTTGCGAATGTTGGATGATGTAGAAATGTGTAGGTATTTTTTAAAACTATTTTTAATGTAAATCTTTGATTGTTTGATGGAAACACAAACGAATATACGTATACCGTTAAGGTTTGAAGAGTTTCCTCAATTCCTCATGAATCCGATATCCGATTATAAAAAATCGAGCTTGACAAAATTTGAAAACTCAATATGTACGCATAACCAAGAGAACAAATCTCCTAACAAATAAATGTGACTGTTCTGAACTTAAATGTATGCTGTTCCTATAAAAATACGAAAGTCACTATAAGTGTGCCGTTCAGATTTGAGGAGTTCCGTTCTGATCATCATCAGAAGTTCCACTGCACCAAATGTCACTGTTCTGAACGTAAACGCAAACTGTTCTTATAAAAATACCAAAGTCATTATAAGCGTGCCGTTTAGATTTAAGGAGTTCCGTTCTGATCTTCATCAGCAGTTCCACTGCACCAAATGTCACTGTTCTGGACATGTATGCTGTTCCTTTAAAACACTAAAATCACCATATGTATGCCTTTCAGATTTGAGGAGTTCCCTCAATTTCTCCAGGATCCCATCATGAGAACTGGGTTCTGATAAAAAAGGGACCAATCTGTATGCATATACATTCAATCAAAACTTTTTTCAAAATCGGTCCAGTATCGGCGGAGATATAGTGGAACAAACATAAAAAAATGTAAACGAATTGAGAACCACCTTCCTTGAGATTTAAGGGCGGCGGTTAAAAATAGCATTGTAGTCCGTTGTTTAAAGTAAAACCGATACTAATGTAATAAACCCAAACAATTGAGGCTTAATTGGATCGAACATCAACCTACAATTAAAAAAAAAAAACAGTTGTATATTTATGTATCTAATGGTATTTTAAAACTACCCTCAAATATAGAAACTGTGATTATCTATTCATAAAACTTAAAAACTAGCTTATATCAAAAATATAGTACCTTGTAGCATTGTATCCAGGATGCTAGCGACATTTCCTCTATCGCAATGCTTCGCCAGTTCTTCGATCACCATATTTTATTTAAAAATAATGGAGTAGATGAATAAGTCTAAATAGGTAAGTTATAACGCAGCCGCGCAGTAATGAGAGTAATATGAAAAAAGAATCAAACAAAATCAACTTTTCATATAATATTCAGACAAATTGTTGAATTTGACACTGATCTACTTATGAAAACTACATATAAATTAAACTCAAAATAGGTATTATTTTAGTTTCAATGACCAGTACTTCAGAGCCAAATATGTATTTCCGAGTGCGAACGTAAACTCTAAACATTAAACTAGTAAACATTAGAGCTCACGCATTATTCCCTGCTACATAATCGAGTAGATATTTGGTCGCTATTTGAACATTAATTCAATAATTATGTGCAATTAGTTATGTACCTCACCGATGTATGTATTACTACATGTTGAACTTGTCGATGTTGTACTTTGACATTGATGTTCAATTTTCATTATTGGGTAACATTTAGAGAAATTACGCTTAACCCACAGACGTATTTTGTTCTAAATATTGAAAAATACGGTTTTGCTCACTTTTTTCAATCAAATATGTCTGTCAAATATCGTCACTAGTTTTAAAAAAAACTTGTATTTTCGTCAGTCACTGAAAAGAAAATTGTAGTAAATATGTATGGAATGCATATAGACTTACTGCGTTTTAACTTTGAGGAATAGCGTGAGATACGAGATTTTTTAAAAGTAGTGACGATATGTTTCTTTAATGTCTATGGGTATTTGTTGTTTCTAGAGGTATGCACCTAATATTTTTTTTGTATCCAATGTATATTTTGACCTCGGTTGGGCAGACGGTACAAGCCTTGTATTACAAGTGCGCGAACTGTCAAATCGTATGGGTTGTCTTGGAAACACACTTGTAATACAAGGCTTGTACCTTTCGAGAAACGGGCCACTGGAGGAGGCCGCGCTGGACCGTGAAAAATGGAAATCCCTTCTGAGAGCAGTGAGAGCTCTATGTAATGTTCCTGATGAGAGATAACAGGATATAATCATCATCATCGCCATCATACAATGTAATTTATTGCCTGTAATGATAAATAATCTAACGACTGACCTGACAAATGACAAATCACTTAACTTATTTTATGTTTTAGTTTATAAATGTTATCATATCAAAATAATAAGTATGTCATTTTATTTACTTGTATGTTCATGTAAATTAACAATTAAAATTTAATATTTAACTTGACTTAGAGATGAAAATAGAGTCAGTGCTAAAAGTTATTTACTTCTAAGCTATTGTTTGAATTTAAAATGATTGTGTATTCCTATAAGACTACTAAATTGTAGATAGTTATAACCAATACGTGCGTAGGTTTGTGATTCACACACCATCTTCAATAACCGCTGTGGATAATATACCCGAAACTTACGGGTATCTATTAATAGATACGTTGTATTGTTGTGGTGTAAAACACGTCTGTTTATCATTTGCCTACACCAGCTGCTTTACACTTTGGTCACGTAATACGTACGTAGGAAACATGAGTTGAGAGATAGAACCAAAAGGGTTACTTAGTCGTCGAGGGTGTGCGAACGAACACACACTAAACAGACCGTATGAACGATTAAATTGCTTTTTGTGCAAATAGTACATAATTACATACCTAAGTAAGTGTTCAGAGACTAATGACCAAAAACTAGATGATAATAAATTTAAGAGCAAAACGGTGCAAAAATGGCTATATTTTTGTTGCAATTTACACATCTTTTCGTTCTTTTGGTTATTTCTTTTTCTACTCCCGAACATCATTTACAGGGTCGTGCATAGATCTTTAAAACCCTACATAAAAGTTTATTCCACAAAGTCAGCGCCCGCCGGCTTCCGCGCACGCGCGCAGTAATGAAATAATTTAAAACGCAATGTTTTGCTCTGTAACCATGGCAACGCATTATTATAACGATACTGCGCGCGTGCGCGGTAAGCCGTCGGGAGATGGCTTTGGGCAGCTGCGCTGGCAATGCAAAATACAGGAAACGGTGTGAATTTCGCGAAAGTTATTCTTGAAAACTATTAAAAACTAAGTGCATGGTCGTAGAAAAAGTAGTGTATGCAACGTTGTTTAACTGAGTAAATACTCGTGGCGTCTTTATTAACAATTTTCGGCTTCACCTCATATTGTTACCCACGCCACTCGCCTTTTTTGACCTCCTTTAAACGCCTGTTGCATAAAATACTATTCCAACTGTGATGAAAAACATTAAGTAGGTACTGATAACTTAGTGTTGGGGATATTACCAGGTTGATGATGAAAACTATTACTTGTACCATCACATTTACTTTATTCACTTATAACAAACATATTAACAACCAATTTACAATAAATAATTCAAGACTTCTTCACTACTACTCGTCTGTAATCGAACTGGCCACCGTCACTGCTTGTCCGCCATTTTTATAACATTCCAACATGGCGGAAACCCAGTGACTACTATTAGTCAATTGATATTCTTTAATACTTTCATCATAAATGACAGTAAGATAAATCAAAATAAGGCATTAATAAATAATTACTCTAACAGCTCGGCCATCCTGTTCGAGGCGAGACCCTTCGCCAAAACTTAATATGAAATAATTCAAAAGAAAGACAATATCAGTTTATACAAGAAAAAGATTATAAAAGTGTAGTATAATATGCATTTGAAATAATTCTTAAACAATAGAAATACAAAACATCACTTCACTTCATACCGATACCTTTACCACATAATTACGATATGCTATAAAATGGATTTTTAAATATTTCCATAAATCTTATCAAGAAATATAGGCCCGTGAAAAATAAATATATGAATAACATTAACTTCGATACAATTAAATTAATTAAATTAATTACATCTAATTAAATTCATTACATCCAATTGAATTCATTACATCTAATTAAATTATGATAATTAAATTAATTTCACAAGTTATAAACATATTTAAGTAAACAATGCAACACTTCACTTCACACTTCACTCGCGAAACAAGCAAAAAGAACATATTTACACGGTTTTATGACATCACCACCTCATCACACGATTGAATGAAATTCCCGTGCCGCCACGGGCTTCGGCAACATGATGTACCCGTCCGCTGCAACAGCATCATGGGCCACCCAAGCTCTCTCAGCCTAGATAGTGCTGCCGATACTGCTCATCACGGACGCCGGACATTGCGCCGCCAGACGCAAGCTCGCATACCATGCCAGCGTATGAGGACCCACGGTGGACGATCGAAACAGAGGTATCTTTACCCTGACCCTCTCACCTGGGCACTCCTGGGTCGGAAGTGAATCTACACCCCGACCCTCTCACCTCCTCCACTCCTGGGTGGTAAACGAATACCAGACCCTGGCCCTTTCACCTGGACGCTCCTGGGTCCTTGATCTGAAACTTGCAACACTTTCTTTAGGAACATAATTTCGACTGTCTTCGAAATTATGGTAAAACGATTATGGTTCGGTAATCAATTCAATAAGTCATAATGTATCGATAGTCGTTATGATTAATTAAATTATTGTCATCACCTATTAATATATCTACTATTTATATATACTGAGTAATTATATTCAAGATTTTTCAGATGTATATATCATACACATTTACAGAATCTTTAAATACTCAAATGACCTGTCAATAAAATATCGCGCCTAGTTAATATTTACCATTTGTAACGTAAACATATTATATTACGCAACCATTTAAGACTAATCGCACTTACACGACTACGGTGTAGGTCTTTATTATTATTATTATTTTTATCCTGTTATTATTATTTTAGGTGCTAGCTAAGATTGATGCAATAGTATGCCGAAATAGAAAAACTCTTTGTACATATACTATTTAGGTTACAGGTCAACAATAGCGACACCCGTCAGACATTATATACATAATCTCTTTTTTTTTATATGGTATATTTATGTCGTATGAAAAACCAAATACGATATCCGACGTATCTTTATTCGCGCTGATTACAAGCCGCAAGTGGTAAGCAATTCATTTAATTATCAAAAGATCTATTCACACATAAAGCAAGTATATATTTTCTTTTAATGAAGAGCTATCGCGAATTTAAAGACAAAAGATTATTAATGTTTGCTCTCTAGATTTCAAATTGCACATTTTCAATTTATTTCTTTTATCTATGAAAGGGAAACTAGTCGTTAGTAACGATTTTATTTTAAATCTAATAGGTCTCTTCAAAACCGATACAAAGTTTAAGTACTTCACTTTTAATATTTTACGAGCTAAACCTGCTAGGTAATAAGTTTTATATGTTATCAATAAAGTCTCTTTTTTTGTTACTTTATTCTTAATCACCTAAGACTATAAAACATGTAAAGAACTGGATACACGTATTACACGTAGCCAAAAGATAAATATGTAATTATTGCTGTACTGCTTTATCCAATCAAAAGTCGCAAATAATATACATTCTGATATTAAGGCACAGTCATTTATGTTGTACTATATTAATGTTTCATCCATCCATACTATCCATACTATCCATACTAATATTATAAATACGAAAGTAACTCTGTCTGTCTGTCTGTTACGCTTTCCCGCTTAAACCACGCAACCGATTTTGATGAAATTTGGAACAGACAATCTTTAGACCCTGAGACAGAACATAGGCTACTTTTTATTTCGAAAAAAAGGGATGAAGGGGTTGAAAAAGAGGTTGAAAGTTTGTATGGGATTTCTTAATTTTAAATGATAAAACCATGAAACTTTATATTTTAGCACTTGATAAGAAATCATTAAACATATATTTAAAGTCACATACAGGTCGAACGCGATTAATTAACATTATTTTTACCTTTAAAATAAACATGGTGGGAAATAAACATTAACTAAAAGCGGGTAGATTATATTTATTTGTCTACCCCGAACATTTATATAAATTAATATCGGGTAGTTTTGTGTTGTTTACATCTCCGGTGACATTTTGCTGGGACGTCAGTCTTCCGCGACCACGGCCAGTGCAACCTGGCCGAAACGTTGGGAAAAAGGTAAAAATAATGTTAATTAATCGCGTTCGACCTGTATGTGACTTTAAATATGTGTACAAAGCGCGAGAACTTAAAGTGTTATATCATTAAACATCTTGATAAGGGATAGGGATAGGGATAGCGATAGGGATAGCGATAGGGAAAGCGATAGGGATAGCGATAGGGATAGCGATAGGGATAGCGATAGCGATAGCGATAGCGATAGCGATAGCGATACGGATACGGATACGGATAATATGGGTATCGTTAGCGGGATACGGATAATCGGTCGGCGGTCTCTTACAATCAATGTGCTCTAAGACGATCGTTGTTTGCTTGCTTGAAGATTACGTTTGCGATAAGTATAAGCAAAATGTAAAAAATTGTAAGGGATAATAGAAAAAAGTACTTTTTACCCACCGATCATAGTGTCGAAATACGGGCTATGTGGGATGTTTATAAAGGTTTCCCCAGCGTATATATAATTACCTACGCTGTGGTCGATGTGTAATATTTCTACAATCATTGCAAGCAAAAGTATTATGTGCAATCGAAATAATCGCAGATAAATATACCTACAGAGAAACCTACGGTCCCTACGGATCCAAATGAAAATCTTAATGAATACTTTTATTACGCGGGCGAAGCCGCGGGTAAAAGCTAGTGTATTTATAAAGGTTGAAATGAAAGTCTTTCACGTTCATCAACGTGCTTAAATGTTATGCACGTATATCCACGTGCTTTGAATCTCGCACGTTCATTCACGCGCTTTAAATCTCGCACGTTCATCCACGCGCTCTAAATCCCGCACGTCCATCCGCGTGCGTCAACCATTTATTCCACAAGATACGATTCATTGTGCAATACCCTGGCTCAAGTCATTATTTTATACTGGGGCCAAAATACTCGAGTTTACGCGTACATATGACTCTATGACCTACATATGACTGACTCTACATATGACTGACTCTACATATGACTGACTCTACATATGACTGACTCTACATATGACTGACTCTACATATGACTGACTCTACATATGACTGACTCTACATATGACTGACTCTACATATGACTGACTCTACATATGACTGACTCTACATATGACTGACTCTACATATGACTCTACATATGACTGACTCTACATATGACTGACTCTACATACGACTCTACATATGACTCTATATATGACTCTACATATGACTCTACATATGACTCTACATATGACCCTACATATGACCCTACATATGACTCTACATATGACTCTACATATGACTCTACATATGACTACATATGACTCTACATATGACTCTACATATGACTACATATGACTCTACATATGACTCTACATATGACTCTACATATGACTCTACATATGACTACATATGACTCTACATATGACTCTACATATGACTCTACATATGACTCTACATATGACTCTACATATGACTCTACATATGACTCTACATATGACTCTACATATGACCCTACATATGACCCTACATATGACTCTACATATGACTCTACATATGACTCTACATATGACTACATGTGACCATCACCCATGTCATGTCACATGCATCATAATATATAAGCATATCAAGATTGAATCGTTATTCTTAAGAAGCAAACAGATATTACTAATAGTCTGAAACATGTCTTAATGATATTTATTCACACCATAGATGTAATTTTTCGATTTCCCATCGAATTATCACCCATGATCACCATGGTAAAATGCGAAGCATTTTATTTTATACGTTACTTTGATTAAATAATTCTGCCATCACTGGCCATTATAAAATAGTATTCATAAATGTGGTAGCATACCGTCAACAATCAAAATGAGATCAATCAGTCCAATTCGTGAAATAAAACGTTGAAAAACAACACATTTCAATTCGATGAGTTTTAAAACTTTAAAATGCTAAACATTTTTATAACGAGTTATCATAAAATATCTGAAGATGATTAGAGATACAACATACTCTCCATTATTCATACCAGGGGTTGGCAACCTTATTATCAAAGTTGTTTATTTAAATTCAGTACTTAACATAATTAAACTACCCACAATTGCACAACTTCAATTTTAACGGTTAATATAATATGTTAAATTCACTATTAAATATGTATTTGCAAATGACCAGCGCAACCAGCATGGTCGCGCGATAGACGATAAAATATCAGGCCGTCCCTATCGCACTTACAAATAGTGCGATTGGGACGGCCTGCTATTTTATCACTTATCGAGCGACCATAATTGCTTGCCAGGAATCGTTTTTGTTCAAAATCGTACTTAAAGCATTAAATATCAAAATTAAGAACTGCATTATAATTCTCAGTTTGAATTGAGATCAACTTTTCATAAGTATTCATAATTTTTTCTCCAACATGCAATGAAATATTGTGTTTACGTTCCTTAAAATGGGCTGGGAAGTATCGCTTTTTGGGCGCAACAACTCGAGAGGACTGTAAAGGGATTTCATATTATTTTTTAGGCCTAGGCTTGCAAAGTAACTTTTTTTTATAAAATATTGTCCTTTAGAGCATTTTTTTTTATTTCATTGTATGTTTGAGAAAAGCACTATACATGCCTCGGCGTGAAAACGGATTCCCGGCCTCGTATCCCTATCCGGCCTCGCTCGCACGCTCGCGCGGCCGTATATACCCACTTGGCCGGAAATCCTCATTTTCCCGGCCTCTGGTGTAATGTACTATTACCAATCTTGTGTTACCGGACACGAGGGATTAAATTATTGAAGTACTTTATGAGAACATATTTTACACAGCGTATTTCATTCAGTTTGAATGTTTAATTGTTTATCTGATCTGTATAACTTGATAAGCTCAAATATGTATAATTATATTATAATAACAGAATACAACAGCAGGACAATTGCCTCGTTGGAATAAATTACACCACTTTTCGGAAACAACATAAAATGGCTTGTGTTTAACAACTCGAGGCATCGTTAAATAAAGCAGTCGTTTAATCAGAACTTTATTTCTATTGATAAGATACAAATTTACTTTACTCATAATTCCACGATTTCCTTATGCCAATTAATTTATGAAATTTTACTGTCACAAACTGAATGACGTATCATATGACGGCGCTTGTGTATCCAGAATATACTAGTCATATAGTTATCAGATTTATGTGTTTCAATAACTAATGGGCAATGTAATGTTACACACCTTTTAAATTTGTAAAAAGATTTTTAGGTACAAAAGTAAGTCATCTTTTAAATAAAACAATAATGAGAGCTCATCAATTTATACTGCCATGAGGGTAGATTATCAAACCAGTCAGTTCAGAACATGAAGTTTAATTTTAAGAAATAAATATAATACATGTCTCACTTACCAAAGCAATTTAAATGCACGTTTCGTTAAATAAATCCGTTACATTATTTTGACTAAAAAAAAAAACCTTACACTTGTGCGGCGTGGCAAAAATCTTATCGATTCTTGTTTCGTTAACTTAGCAATATTGCAGTCTCCAGTGTTCTTCGTGGCTTTTACAGGTATAGGAAATATTTATCTGTCTCTATTTCTAAGAACAATTTACTCGTACAGTGTACACACAAATTGTTTATTTTCCTTTCGGAAAAGCTATCACATGACAATATAATCACGTAATTCTACGAGTAATTTAATCTTATTATGCATAGAAACGTAATCGTGAAAACAGCGTGTACACAATTCAAACCGTGCGTGTTGATAGTCAAAATCTGTTGGATATTTAACAGAGTATTTTGTTGTGTCAGTTTCTTCTTTTATATTTTTGCGCTTTTAACTAAATAAAAGTTTATTTTTATAAAAATGTCTTATTTTAGGGAAGAATCTAAAATATTTCTTTTTTATAATACAGAAATTTATTAATTGTTTCAGTCTTCAATAAAATCATTTTTTACCATCATATTTAAAACCCGGCAACCTTCAAATCAAGGGTGAACAGGCATTTTCTGGGCGAGCTCACTCCATCGTTTGCCACGTCTTTGCCTTTGGCTAGTCTGTGGTCAAGAGTAAGCCCATTCATAATAGGTAAAAAAATACGGCCACGACAATGTAAAAAAAAATAAGTACCTACGTCAGTGAACATTTTGTTGCAACGCTACCACTAATAAAATAAAAAGCCATTTTATTTCATCGACGGTTTTACGAGGGCTAATTTGATTCGAAATCTCCTCTATAAAGTAACAATTTCCAGATCGACGGTACAGCTTTATTCAAACATGGCCGAACGATCTTGATAAGCCGCGGCCCAGCCGCAAACTCTGGTCTTTTATCCGCACCAAAATCAACACGAAACTTTTACGAATAACGCCTGGCTGAAACTTTTGTGTAAAGGAAACTTATTTTATTGACAGAAAGAAAAGTACCTTGGACAGGGTTGCTGTCTGTGTTACCCTAATTTTATCTGACATTTTATTGATAAGGTGGCGTGGACTTTACAAACTTACCAGGCAAGAAAACATCAGGCCGTCCCTATCGCACTATTAGTATTGTGCGATAGGGACGGCGCGACCATGCTTGCCCGCCAGGTTATGTTATATACTAACATAAGTGATAGAGATTTATGTGACTGACGCATAATGAAAGGCATTAAAACACGAGTGTTATTTTATGAAACGAGGCGAAAGGCAATAGGGTTAGTGTTTTACGAGTTGAGGCGCTTCATCTTAAATGAGGGCCATGTTTGTGCTCACCAGTTGGCGATGCCGCTTTTCATTTGATGTACGTATTAGGTAAAGCTATTAAAGTAATTTTTTTTTTTTTATGGAATGACAAAATAAAAACTTCAAATAATTTTTCTTATCACCTTTACGTGATAAAACCTAATTACTTAGTGCTCCTTTGATCGCTCGCTTAGTTTTACATAGCCCTGTTCGTAGTTTTACATAACAGCCATTACATACGTTAATCTTAAAAGTTCACAAAACAAAACAATCACCCGTCACCCGTCTATTTAAAAACAACAATTGATGGAGACCAGACTTCATGCTATACTAGCGCCTCTAGCGGCGAATTCATACACGGTAGCTCATTAAGAAATGTGACAATCATTTACGTATCTCACATTATTAAGATCTAACAAAATATTACAGACATTTAGAAAGCAAATTTTCGTTCTTCATAATATTAAAGTATAAATTGTTGCTTAGCTTTAGCTTAAAGTCGGCTCGTTCGTCACAGCTGCAAAGGATTACCATGCCGTCGTAGTTTATGAACGTTACCTAAGCTTAAGCTGCGTTATGAATAATTTTAAAAGCTGATTTCGTAATTCCTTTCCTTCCACAATATGTAAGAGGTGAATACTGTACATTCAACCAATTGGAACCAAAATGTCAAAATGACAAGCAGTAAGAGATGTCTTACAATCTGATGAATAACGTCCCTATGACATAGTTCTACAGTGGCCTAGGGTTCCAATTGGTTGACGTACCTTCAACAGTTTCAACACAAGTGGAACTATCAGAAACCACTTTTAAAGTTATAAATAGTTATGTATGTATAAAACCAGTAAGGCTTTTTAAAACTAATACATGATAATATACTTACGATTAGTATTCAATTTGATTATTATACACAAGTTTTTTTTTTTTTTTATGTGTTAAAAACGCGTGAACAGCCTGAACACTACTAAAGGAGCTCTGAAGGGGGACGCATTAGAAAAACAAAACACAACGTAAAACCCGTTTTAAGTGACACATTTATTAGCTTTACCGAGTAGTTAATTTAAGATATTTTGGTCAAAGGTAATTTCGTCCATTTCGGACTAATTCCGATAAGGTCTGGTTTACCCTTCGGGTTGGAAGGTCAGATGGCAGTCGATTTCGTAAAAAATTAGTGCCTACTCCAAATCTTGGGATTAGTTGTCAACGCGGACCCCAGGCTCCATGAGTCGTGGCAAATGCCGGGATAACGCAAGGAGGACAATGGTCAAAGGTAATTTCGCCACTTTTCACTAAGTGTCTTGGTAAAGTAAGTTTTTACTGAATTCCCAGTTAAAATTTTGTTTGTACCGAATCAAAATTAAATACTAGTCTTAATAAGAAAAACCACATTTTCTCTAAAAAGCCGGTTTTTATGGTAATGTTGCGTAAATCTTACTGATGATGTACAACACACATAAAATATTCACCGAAAGCAGTTGATGGCCTTGTTCTTACTTAGCTTTTTAGTAGCCATTCTCATATAAAGCTTCAGGATTACCGAGACATGCTTGCTGCCAGAGATGGCTTTACGTTATTCCTAAAATTTGCCTCACAAACCAACAAAATTCTGTACAAATAAATATTTTCAACATAAGGCATTGGCAATGTTATTTTGAAATCGGTTCGCATTTTTCGAACGACGGCGTAATACTCATTTTAGGCCGGCCCCACTTATGCGAACGAACGAAACAATGAACGGGTGGCAGCTGTTCATTTCAGTAAGCGATAGCAACGTTGCGGGAATGGATATGAAAGCTCCGCGTGATTGCAGAGATCCTCCTCTGAATACTCATATCGTAGAACCTTTTGTTTCGAGTCAACGAAAACATTTTCATTTCCTCGGCCACATTGAAGCCCTGTTCGTAGTTTGTTTATCCTCAATTTGAGGATATTTGGGACACGTTCGACGCCTTTTGCAATTCTACGAGCTCTGATTTGGAATCTGATTATTTTTCTGACAATATCAGGGAATTTAAATAATACGCTGAATATATAATTTGAGTGTTTGTTCGCCCCAAAAACGTTTAAGAGGTCAATATTTTCATTTTTATTTCATGTTGATATTATATAAGAATTTGGAAAATTTGGTACAGTTTACCTGGTAGTCGACTTAATATTTATTATAGACGTTTATTATAATTGGGAAAGTGTGTGTGTCTGTTTGTTTGTCCGTCTTTCACAGCAAAACGGAGTGACGAACTGATGTGATTTTTTATGTGAAGATAAGTTGAAGGGATGGAGAGTGTACATAGGCTACTTTTTGTCTCTTTCTGGCCCCCACTTCCCTTAAATGGGGGGTGGAAGTATGAAAAGTTCCACAATTTTCAAATTTAACGCGAGCGAAGCAGCGGGCAAAGGCTAGTATAATGATAAATTCGGTTCTTAGATTATAACCGAATTTATCGTATCTGTCAAGAAAACGAAAAATAAAATACTACAGTGCTTTCAATATACAGAACTGACAAATAAATTATTATTAACACAAATGTATCTTGTCTATCGCAAATTACTTGTGTTAGTAGTACTTTTCAATATAAAGGCGATATAAACAAACAATATAAACGACCCAAAACAGCGAAGGATTTTATCTTCAGAGGTGGTCTACCCTAAACTTTTCATAGAGTCTTCATCAGTTAGTCACATCTGTTTTGAGAATTTGGGGGATTTCCGGTAGAACTTAGATTCGTGTTGATTAGCAATGTACCTTTCAAACTAACGTGTGTAGGCGATGCTAATAAATTGATATTGAGACGTGTTTTAGAATTATGTAATTAACAACCTATAATCCATCCGAATAATTAGTATAGGTAGTCCAGATGTTTATTTTCATAGAACACTGCTGTACCTCTAGTGCCATCCTCTACTTGTATTTAACTGTTAAATTAATATATTTATTTAAGTCCTTTAAATGTATAACTATGTGTTGTAACTGTTTCTATGAAAAATCTTATATTTTGATAATCTTGTATTTTGATATTTAATTGTCATACCTATTCATTATATAACTTTCCTAGTCTTGACACTGACAAAAAAAATGTTTTCAATTAATTCGCATTGGACCCGATAAAAGTAATCCTAGGGTTTTTAGGACAAAAGACGATAGACTTATGCTTCTAAATGATTTTACCTCTTGGTATGATTTCTTGCCTGGTTTAGGTAGAAAAACCGCCCTTACCTCTCTCCACACCTTTGGTATGTGTCTGAGAGCGATACTTGCCCTGTACAGTTCCAGTAGGTCATCTTTTATATGCTCATACCCTTTCTGCAGTAGTACCGGTAGGACCCCGTCCGGGCCCGCAGACTTGAAGGGTGCAAAGGAGAAGAGCGCCCACTCCATCCTGCTCTCCCCCACCACTTCCGCCGCTCCTCCCCAGTCGGCCTCCCCGGCTTACCTGCTCATCTATCTCTGTCACCTCCTCACAGCCCGGAAAATGTATGCTCAGCATTGTACTCAGTACCCTCTCCGGCTCTGTGATTAGGTCACCGTCTACTCTTAGGCTCCCCAGTTGGCACGCCCGGTCACCAGCTAATAGCTTTACCACCCTCGCACCTTCTGAGTAACTGTCAATGTCTTCCGTAAATCTTCTCCAGCCCTCCTGTCTAGCTCTCTCTCTTAGTCTGGTATACTTATTTCTGACCTCTCTATACTCGTCCCAACTATGAGTGTCGCCTTTCTTTACCGCCACCCTCATAGCCTTGCGAACCTTCTTCCTTACCTTCTGTAATTCTCTGGCCTCTTCATCTTGAGGCCGCGTTTGCTCGGGCCAGGTTTGGCGTCCCCCTTAAATTCCACCACCGGAACGCCACCCCTTTCCCCATCAATCGCAGCTTTTCTCCTCAGAACCTTAGCTTTCTTTTTCTGGGCCTTGGACTGATACTTATAGAACGGCCCGTTCTCCGCAGGTGTGGCCTCCCTTTCGGTTACCCCCTCTTCGGTGAACGCAGCAGCTCCGCTTCTTCACTTAGCGACAGGCCTTCCAGTTGTTAGTCGATATTCATTAGAAATTCTAGCTGTTCGCGAGGCTGAGTTATAAAAAAAAAAAAAAATTAAATTAAAAATTAGTATAGGTAGTCCAGATGGTCCAGGCGCCTAAGCCAATTAGAAACACGAGCGTTTCTCGCCTTTACAATCTTACCCGTCAATCGCCCGACAAGCCAGAAGAGACATTCATTGACAAGCTCCTTCATTCCAAATCATATAATAAAACTGTCAATGTCTATTTCTCATCTTTTTCAGAGCTACCCAATAAGCCGGTGATCTTTGACGAATTTGGCAAAGAGATAACCGGGATCGCGGGCCCCTATAATGAAGGGGGAGATTTCAGGCTTAATTGCACAGTGAGCAGGGGTAAGTGCTGCGACAAAGATTTACTTTAATGAATGTATCCATACTTCCATACTAATATTATAAATGGGAAAGTGTGTCTGTTTGTTTGTCCGTCTTTCACGGCAAAACGGAGCGATAAATCGACGTGATTTTTTAAGTGGAGATAGTCGAAGGGATGAAGAGTGACATAGGCTACTTTTTGTCTCTTTTTTAACGCGTGCGAAGCCGCGGGCAGAAGCTAGTTTTACTATAATGCAGTGGAGGACTTAAATTGGCTTTCGGTTCCAATGTCAAGCTATTTCTCAATAAAGAGTCCGCATTCTAAATTTGACTACTATCTACTTTGTTTTTCTTTCCATCATAATAAAACTTACGGCTGCAAAGAAATTGTATTATTTTCTCTTAGCAAATAAAACCTTTAGTTGGATACACAGTATAAAAGCATTCCATGTTCCCGGCAACGTCGTGAGATTTTATGTTAAAACCTGATAGCTCGCGTGTGTTCTAGTACGAGTAGGTACTCTCAAGAAACTGAGGTAAAAGATGGCATATAAATTTAAAACGGCAAGCAGAATGAAGGCACTTCTGCGGTATATTTTTATTAAAGCAATTTCGCTCATGTTGATATGTGTTTTACAATTGCGGACTTGTATTCATGCTCTTTGGAGTATAAAATATGCTGAAGTCTTTTGTCAGTTTATTTCTTCACCAAGTTTGTGTTTACTTTGGTATTTTTATTCATATTATGATTGCCGCTTAACATTATTATTTATTTTATAGAAGCAAACATACTCAATATTACAATACGTGCAGTATAATATTGTTAATTATATCTAAATTCTAATATGATATGTTTTATGTATCGCTCTGTGATATATAATTTTAATTATTTTAACAATATATATTTCTCTTATCAGGTAACCCTACACCCAAAATTCAGTGGCTTCAAGGTGACACAGTTCTTGAAACATTGGACCCTGGTGTTGTTCAAGTGGGCCAGGGGAGGACATTGACCCTGGTGGTCAAAAACGTGACACATGCACATCTGTTGGCAGTGTACACGTGTACTGCCGACAACACTCTCTTGTCAAAACCTCAGACTACATCGGTGAAAGTCGACGTTTATTGTAAGTATTATAAAAGACTCCAATTCGTAGATATACCTCTTTAAAAGTCAAATAAGTAGTAAAACCAATGCACTATTACTAAATAAGATACAATACATAGACTCAAAAAACAAGAAACAAATTACATATTGGATTTGAGTGAGCTTAGCTCTGTTGCGTTGTCTGCCTCGCCGAAGTGGGATTGGGAAGGTTGCCCCAGAACCGTCGAAACACCCCGTTTTAGTCTGCACTTGTGCTGGTGTCCTGCAGCGGCCGCGGCAAGCACACAGCACTACAAATTAACACCGTACGATACGCAATAGGAAGAGCGATAGAGAGAGAAACCTACGAAACTATACGGATCGTCAGCAATTGCTCGTAGCTTTGGTATTTAGAGGACCAGGTGCCGTAGCCGAATGGCATTTCTGCGACGCGAAACGAAAACGAAACGCCGCGAAAGCTAGTACGCAAGAGCGATAGAGATAGATATCTACGAGCGTTTTGTTTCGTGAGCGTTTCGTGAGCGTTTGTGCCATTCGGCTACGCACACTGAAATGCACCCACTACTTGAACTTTTAAACGCATTTTCTGACATATTACCTGATACTGAAGATGAAAATATACCGATCTTATACCTGCGATAGAATCTCCACTTATTTTAGAAAATACGAGTAAACCTATCTGTTTAAACAAAATTCAGCGATACCTTTTTTTTATAGTGCTTAAATAAATTATTCTGATATCCATACGAAGATAGTACTACAAGCCAATGAACATTTTTGAATATATCGCAGTATTGTGTAGTGGCACTAGTGGCCTAGAGGCACATCCGCAGGCGAAATTGTGTTTATTTTAGAAGATACGTGCTGCGTTTCGTTGATGAACTTAGAAGTGAGTTAGCGTTTCTATGAAATACTCTTTTTGTCACCTTAACAACCAATAGCGGCTCTTTCGATGGTAAAAATTGAAGAGAAAAATCTTACTTTGTCCACAGTCATATTGGGAAAAGTAATCTCATAATTTGTAAATTGATTAAGAATCAATGAGACTAATCAATGAATTACTATCATAAGTAATCAATTTACAATTTACATTAAATACAATACAATACTCTTTATTGCACACCTCACATGGTTTACAAGTAATACACAAGAAACAAAACAAATTAAACAGAGGTAACAACAGTCGGTCTTATCACTTAAGAGCGATCTCTTCCAGGCAACCTTTGGGTACTAAATAAATAAATAAATAAATAGTGATAAAAAAACGTTATATGAATTTAATTGTATTTTACACCTAACAGTTACCTAAAAATTTATTTGGTTGGTGAAAATTTAATTTAGTTTCACTCAGGGGCAAAATTAGTTTAACACACGTACCTTGCAACCCTCGCTCAAGATTCTATCCACGTAGTTCAAATTTGGAATATTTCGCATGCTCGGGTGTCAAAATTAGCACGGACCGTTAAAATCAATTTAAATTATGCTTCGTTTGTCATGAAGATAATTTTTAGATGGGAAAAGCCTATTTACAGTTGAATCATTAGGTTCTTTCTGTATAGGAATGTCACGTGTAAAATCAGTCTACACTGAGAGAAAATACAACCAGTTTTCATGTTCATTCAACAAGTTTTTTGGTTAAAATATCGCCTACGTGCTCTTTGGTTCAAACAACAAGCTACTTGTCATTTGAATCGGCAATATATTTGAACCAACAAGTCGATTTTATAATAAAAACAACCTGACACATATTGTTTTAAACATACGTTTGGCTGATTCAAACGGATAAACCGCAACAAGTCGAACTTGTTAAATTCACAATGCAAATTTCTCTCAGTGTAGATTAGCAAACCATCCACCCGAATTTAATAAAAGCGAACATATTTCAAAATTGTTATGACCTCTGCGTAAATATTTTTAGGGTTTGGCAGAAATCACTTTTTACGATCTTAACACGCCTGTTTCACCTTTCGCTAATATATAAATCGTATCACACATATTTTTTTCGCTACAAGTTTGTACCTTTCGAATTTTTGTGAGTTCTATCTTATCCACGGGAAAGTTTCAGGATGATTTAAATTTCCGGATGTCACGAACAACCAGCTTATAAATCTGATTAAAATATCTAATAATTGAAATTTTGAAAAGGTTTACTCAGCATTTTCAAACTTACCGGTAATTAGGTAGCAGGCACATAGATTGTTGATTTCAACAACAAATACGTACACTGAGAGAAAATACAACCAGTTTTCATGTTCGTTCAACAAGTTTTTTGGTTAAAATAGCGCCTACGTGCTCTTTGGTTCAAACAACAAGCTACTTGTCATTTGAATCGGCAATATATTTTAATCAACAGGTCGATTTTATAAAAACAACCTGACACATATTGTTTTAAACATACGTTTGGCTGATTCAAACGGATAAACCGCAACAAGTCGAACTTGTTAAATTCACAATGCAAATTTCTCTCAGTGTACTTAGAAAACTTTAAAGTCAGAACAGATAGCATGAGCAGTTGTTTGGAGGTGGCAAAATAAAAATAAAATGTGCATCATCCATCACCCTGGATTTATAACTCTTTATGCCGCTTTAATAAAAATCGTAGACGAAAGAGAGCACGACTTTTGTCATAACTGTTACGTTTTTTAAGTAATGTTTTTGAACATGGCAACAATTTTGAATGTCAAAACTTAATTTATTTTAATTTCAAAATTCTACAGTATAATATTAACATTTTCTTAGACGATTAACTAAAATATTTTGTTCGCAGTAAGGCCGCTTACAGTAGAGATTCTATCTCGAGAGCATCCATTGTCGGTCGGCACAATGACCGAGCTGTCATGCAAGTCCACAGGCGCCAGACCACCGGCCAAAATCACGTGGTGGCTTGGGGGTCGCCAGTTAAACTCCATAACAAAGCAAATGGTAAGTATTTATTCGAACAATTTGTATATATAATAGATGGATTCAGGCGTTACTTTGCGGAAATCTATGATAATCAAAAGCAAAAAGAATATTTTGCTTATCCGCGAATAAATAACGTGCTGCGGGCCTAGTTTAATAAACGCTTGATAAACGTTAACGCATCGGTGCGTCCCTATCCCACTTACCGCGGATAATAATGCGAAAAGGACGGCCTGATGTGATAAAGTTTGTCACGCTAGTTAACCAGTGGCCCCTGGTCAATCAGTGCGAACCCCTTATACGCGTACTTACTTGCATATTTTTTTACATGCAATGAATGTTCCCTTCCCATGCTCCCACCGCAGAAATAAATACGTAAATAAATTTAAATGTCGAGTCTCGGTTCTTTCGAACTCGGTCACTTATAAGACGGGCGTAGAGATATAATAGATCCAACACGTAGAACTATTTGGAGAGCTTTGAAATCAGGTGCAACGCCTCCTGGAGTCAAATCACAGGCACAATATATGAATATGCTCCAGCATATGCTACAATGTCTCAGCAGGCATTGGAACTATTTTAGATAAAAAGGAAAAAACGGAACCCTTAAAAGGAAATAGTAGAAATTTATTTACGTAACGAAAAATAACGAAACTGAGAAAGATATATGAGAAATCATAACCTCAAAAAATATTTATCGTCAAACATGTCACATGTTGCTTTAAAATCTTGTGAATTTGTAGAAAACATTGTAAAAACAATCATTTATGAATAAAACTGTGTACGATAATCAAACTATTTACCTTGGAAACTCACCGTTAATCACCCTGAGATTTTATAGCAATAAACACCACGCGTCCATCCATGAGCCACTACGTTGAAAACAAAATGGATGCCGCTGTGTTCAACAATTTGACAGTTGTTCCCTCTGTGTAATAATAATAATGAGAAGTAATTCTACTAATATTTTTAAACTAATCTTTGGGATATTCCTCCGTAACTAACCCTGAGTAACGAAAGTTCTATAAGTTGGGACAATATGTGATATTACCAAAATAATATATTTTTCCTAATTTAAGCAAATATTTTCGTACTGAACATAAAGAAGAACATGTAAAGACTGAATAATTTACAATTAAACTTTTAAGAAACTAATATGAGTCGTAACAACCTTCCTCGATAGAAGTACGGTCAACATTGGGACATGATTATACTGCTGTGAAGTTACTGCATGCATCACCGAAAAAATAAAATAAAAAAAAGAAAAGCTACAATTGTCTTAAGATTAATTTTGAAATGAATCAAAAGATTCGCTTTTATTAAATTAACGTAACTCCAGTGTGCCTTATTTCTCAAAATATATTTTTAAACCCTCCTTGTTTTCACGGGACACTAAATTAGCTAAAAGGTACACATTTTATGCAATTCACCCAAACCATAAATTTTTAGTTACATCACATAATATATTTTTTTTTAATAATTTTAACCTTACTACCCATTTCCTCATAAACGCGTAGAGGTATTAAATTGAAATTCATACCAAATACTCAGGTCTATAATACCTTTAAGCTGTAACAAAATCAAACTTCTATGTCAACGCAATCAAAAGAAACAGCAATTTAAGCTGCATATTTTTTTTATTAGTACATATAATAAATTAATATTAAAGTTCTTCAGATATCCCTAAGTACCCAATTGTGATACTAGGTTTTATTTTTGAATCGATATTTTTAATTGTATTATACCTACATAATTATGTTTGTTAATTATACCTTAACGATTAACAATTTAATAATGTTAATTAATCAATATTATAGTAATTTATGTTTGTGCAAACGTAACTATCGTGGTAAACTACAAGTAAATTATATAATATCAAACTAAATTCGACTTTACTATACCAAAATCACAAGAACATCCCATCCAGTTCATCGCGAGTTTCAAATCCAAAGTTTAAATTCGCGCTCTCATAGTTAGCACTCTACACATACATAGCTTTTCTAGGATCTTCACCACTTAGACGGTTGGCAGTACTCAACGGTGCGTTCTGTTTCTCTCTAGAAACTTCTTGCCTCGTACAGCTGAACTATAAAACATATGATCAGGATCCCGGGTTACAATTGCATTTATTTGTGTGATGATGAGCACCCAATGAATGTTTTATATGGATTTGTCCCGCTGTACCTTAAACATTTATATATATAGACTTGTGTTTTAAAGATGGTTACCTAATTAGAATTCTAAAATCCATATAATAACATAACAATACCATAAATGGGAAAGTGTGTGTGTCTGTTTATTTGCCCATCTTTTACGGCAACACGGAGCGACAAATTATTGACGTGATTTATACAGTGGAGATTGTTGAAGGGATGGAGAACGACATAGGCTATTTTTTTTCTCTTTCTAACTGCCCACTTCCCTAAAATGGGGGGGTGGAAGTTTGTATGGAGCATTCCGCCATTTTAGAATCCAACGAGAGCGAAGCCGCGGGCAAAATCTAGTCTAAAATAAATCCAATTCAAATACAAAGATAATTTTACTCTTATCTAATGCTGCTATTAGGGCCATCTCGTTAAATCTCAAGGACGCTTTACCTAAGGTATTTAGGGTTCTCAAAGGTCGGCAACACAGAACTTAATTTAGATAGAAGAAACAAATTCATATATTTGTATAGGGGCCGAGCGTGTCAAATTTTGTACTGAAGTTGATTCTTGCCTGTAGTTTTAAATATGTCTCAGGCTCTTGATTGTTCATAATTTTTGTGTTGTTGCAATTGAATATCACGTAACGAGGCATTTTTTATGTTTTGGTTGACTTCAACTTACAAAAATTGACGCCCGAAAGCTGCAAGCTGCGAGTAAAGACGGACAACTCAGTGGATTTCACTGAGTTCATTTGACACGCTAAGTAGATACGTTTGATCTTGACATCTGTGTGTCGGCAACGCATAAGTGGCTCCCCTGATGTTGCTTATGTCCATGGGCGGCGATGACTGCTTATCATCAGGCAGCTCGTCTGCTCGTTTGCTGCCTATTTCATAAAAAAAAAACTCGAAATGTCTGAAATGAGCTACAGGCTAACAAATCAACGCTTATACCTATACATTGATTCCTTTGATCTTTAGCGTGAGTTAATTTCCTTCCGTGCGGGTTATGTCTTGTTGCTTATGGTGCTCCCACACTGGGCTGTTATTAATGTTATATAACACGGTGTGTGAGAATGTTGCGATGGATGACTATTGTGTGGTGTGACAAGACGGGATAGAATTCGGAATGAGTATGTAAGGGGAATATTAGAATATAACTATAAATTGTGACGACATTCGATGATATGATATAGCTTAACTTGGACTCGAAATAAAAGGCTTTTTTATTTTTTATTTTTATATGTAAGGGGAAGCCTGGGAGTAGCGCCAGTGACAGAGAAAGTGAGAGGAAGCAGATTAGCATGGTATGGGCATGTAATGCGGAGGGATGAAAGCAATGTTGTAAAACGAGTTATAAAGATGAAGGTGGATGGTTACAACGGTAGTTAGTGGAAGGCCTAAGAAAAGATGGATGGAATGTGTGAACAATGATATGAGAGTGAAAGGTGTTAGTATGGAAATGACGGCTGATAGAGAGGAATGGAGGAGGAAAATCTGCTGCGCCGACCCCAAATAATGGGAACAGGGCAAGAGAATGATGATGATGATGATGATGAACACGGTGTTAGAGGGACAGCGCACCATCACGCCATGGCACTATCCCTGTCACTAGGCTTGTGCCGTTTCGTTCGTTGATTGGAGCGCTCCGATCTCGTTCAATCGCTCCCACGAACTAGTTCGCTCTTTTAGGTCTTTTGCTCATTTAGTTCAGCCAGACCAGCGACCACTGCGGTCGGAAAGATCAGAACAAATGGGACCGAATACTTAGTGTCAAAATGATACGAATAGTCCAGAGATAGTAACATTCCGGGCCGAAAGGTTGTAAGTAAACGAAGTTCAATATGAAAACTTGACGTTTTTTGTTGCTCTGCTAAGTAGCTCTCGCTCTCGATCGGCGCAGTCACACACTCGTTCTCGATCCAAACCGCTCGCGCTCGCCGATCATATCTTATACTTTTAAACGAGCAATTCTTGTATATTTATTTATTTATTTATTTATTTATTTATATATATATTTATTTACACTGACGATCTCGGAAACCGCTCTAACGATTTCGCAGAAATTTGTTATGTGGGGGTTTTTGGGGGTGAAAAATCGGTCTAACTTATCCTTAGGTCCCGGAAAACGCGAATTTTCGAGTTTTCATGCGTTTTTCTTCGCGCGCCATCTCGTGTGCAGTAGTTGTACTGTTAAGACAGAATTCTTTCGGTCGATGTAAGTACTATTTATTGCAAATACTAGATGGCGACACAGGTCAAGGCTAAAACGAATGCCACAAAAACTCAAATAGTGTATTTTTCTATTCGTTCGTTTCTATTCGTAAATGCGCGCCATCTCGTGTGGAGTAGTTGTGTTGTTAAGGCTGAGAATTCTTTCGCTCGATGTAGGTACTATTCATTTTTGAACTAGATGGCGACACATGTCAAGGATACGAAACAGAACCGAGCGAAGCTCGGTTGCCCAGATATTACTGAACTAAATGAGCAAAGACCGATTCACAGAGCACGGAAAGATTCAGTTCATTTCGGTCATTGATGGGATTTTATTCCTAACAGTTCATAGTTCGTGAACGACACAAGCCTACCTGTCACACCATGTTAAAATAGGAAACAGAATAGCATAGATAGTTTTTTTTAATTCGGAACTTTTTTCTGAAAAATCCCATACACCTGCGATAGATGTTACATCAATTGCTGTTAAGAAACGGGCTATGTGTTTGCGATATGTGATTGACATGTCATAGTTTTGACTTGTACTTAGTGTGAGTTAATTTTATTGTAAAGCCCGTTTCTCAACAGAATTTTGAAGTTAACATCTATCGCAAGAGTATGGTTTTTTTAGAAAAAAAAATACAAATATAAGAAAACTAACTATGACATTCTGTTTCCTATAATGGACCTAACTATATGCCGAAGTTAACGGAATTCAATAAAAGCAACACAACATTTATTAGCCAGTGTGGGAGCACTATTAGAGTGTATGTGATCTTGTGAAAAGCCGTGGACAGTGTACTACGTAACAAACATGACGTCTCTGGAGGTTTGAGTAGATTTGATCTGATCAAGGCGGAATTAATGGATTCGTGAGGCATTTGTGCTTTGTTCTATCAGGTAAAGCAAATATGAGATATAGTATTATATATATTTCAAAGAATCATATTTTTCCTACCTATTACCCTTACTATATTTTTCATGTATATTTTTTAAATTAGACTACTAATCAAGATTTTCATAATGTTTACTATTTTATAAAACATTTTTTGTTTTTAATAACTTGATGTATAATATAATTTAATCGGATTATTATTCATTATAGCCAAATAATAACCAGTTAGTTGTTTAATAAAATTTTGCGCGGCGCGGCGGTAATTCATCCTCCTGGTCATTAAGGTATAAGTAGGTACCGACTTCAAATTAGAGAAAGTATTCGTTTCTGAGAAACTTATCAAAAACACCAGGTTCATTAGAGATATTTTTTTTAGTAAGAATAGGTAGACGTTTGACCACGATCACACCTGATGATAAGTGATGATGCGGTCTACGGTGGAGCATGCTTACCTATGAGATACCTATTTACTCTTGCTTTAAAAAAAATTTTTTTTTGTTGAATTTTTTGAACTGAATTTAATTTTTACTTCGTTGTTCCCAGGACTATGAAGATGGGAATGGAACGCAGTCATTGCTACGTTGGACGCCTCTGAAAGAACACAACGGGCAAGTTTTGACATGTCGCGCTGAACATCCTATGTTTAACCATTCGGCCATCGAAAGCAAGCTGCAGCTGAACATTTACTGTGAGTAAAGTTTTGATGAGTAGGGCATTTGTATACATATTTTTTCACTTTGTATTTACAGCTGTGTTGTTAACTGTACCCACGATAAAAGTGATACTTGTGGATACCCTGTAGGCGTATAGTAGGTATACCCTCAATTATGATCTCGCCTTCACTTTTTACGAAAAGCCGTCAAAAAAGCACCCTATAAAATTCAGTGTTGTTTACGAAGCAATTTAGTTCAAAACCGTTGTGTCCACAGATGTTCCTGTGGCGACTATACATCTCGGTGCCAAGATGAACCCAAACGACATAGAAGAGGGGGACGATGTCTACTTCGGGTGCGAGGTCGACGCAAATCCACCGGCTTATAAAGTGGTGTGGGAACACGACGTGAGTGCATTTTCTTGGTTATTTTGGCTGCATAAAACAAGCACGTGACTTGTTAGTTACAATGTAGTGCCCTGGGCGGTTAGTTTGCAAGTGACATTTTTAGGAGGACCTTTTTAAGTGGCTTGTTTTGTTTAGCGCGTTTATCAGGAACACAATATAATAGATACTTACTTATTTATACCTAGTATAAGTAATAATAAGGCATATAATTTTCACTGTGCTTATATAAACATGTAACTTCTCAACCTGAAAGAGCCCACTGACTATCACTTTGCTGGACGGTAAAATCCTGTCACTTAGTAGTTAAATTGTTGACATGATTACCTACATGTGTCTATTGTACAGAGTGTACCTAGAAACCAAATCTAAAATGACGTTAAAGCTCATATAAAAATGAAGTGTACACAAGTACACAATTAAAGTCATCATATATAATAAACTTACCACAGTGAGTACAAAATTCAAAGTAAGTAGGATATACGAGTAAATAAAACCAGTAATATGAAATACGGTATTCAGCAGATAATTATGTAGCATGTTGTTAAAAATTAACTGTTACAAAAGCAAGTATGAATGATTTATTTAATATCGAATTTTCACTGGAATTTTATCGTACTTTTGATATTTACAATAGTACATTCTAGGAAAAGCTTATAATATTTATTATACATATTACGTGCTTCAACCAGCTTTAAGGCAGCAGAGCGAAATAGGGCGCGAGTTAAAAAGTTATAAAGTTACGTTTTTTTAAATTGCCTGCCACAAATAAAATAACGATATGTTTACTTTTCAAGCCAAATCATAAAATTTATTTATTGTGCTTGTGAATCAAAATAAATGTTACTTTTTAAGCCAAATGATTATTTTGCTCGTGTGTTCATCTTACTCGTTAGTCCGTTCTCACATTATCCGATCCCATATCGGATGTCGGAAAGATTTCAATAGAAAAAACTCCAAGATGGCGCCTGTAAATGTATGGGATGGGATATCGGTCCTACATCCGATATCGGATCGTATAATGTGAAAACGCACTTAGGGTATGTTGGTAAATATCATCATTAATTCCTAGCCATATTCAAATTAAACCTCTCCAATTTCACACCGTAATCGCCTCAATTGAAGCTAAAGCCATTAATTGGTTGATTCAAATTTCTCATATTAATCTGTTACAGATATTTGCGCGTCTAATGTACCACGGTACCTTAGCCGTTAATAGCCGTTAATATTCTCGCTTTTAACAGTTTCACAAAATATGTTTTTTACTATATATTGGACGACCACCTCGAAATCGCATTTCCGTACATACTTTAAGGTAGGGACTCCATGCTTTTTCTCGGAATATGACAAATAAGAAAAATATGATAATTATTGCTTATGGAAATAAATTTTCCTCATAAATAAAAATTAACGATTTCTTGCGTTCAAAAAAAATACATTCGCAGTTTGGTTTTGTCAATTTTGTGTAGATTAATTAATTAATTGTTTTTAATATAGTAATTGTATTTTTTTTAATATTGCGTAATTAGCTTTATTAATAGTGTGTGAACCAGCCTTTAAAATCTATATTATTTATGGTTCATTAATATTTATTGTACGTGGGTAGCTTTTGCACATTGTAATTTTTCCTCAGTCACCCGTTGACCACGAATGCTGTACCTCTAAAGTGTTCGAAACGTCGGGATGAATTGTAAATTCATTATACGCGATATAATCCGTTTCCATAGTTTTATTTCATGAGTAACTATCGCGTTAACCAAAGGCAATATTAAATATAATATATTCATTTTATTATGTTTATGTCTAGAGAAGAAAATAAAGATGACATTTGTATAGATAGTTTTGGTCGTGTCCTTTCCTCTTGTGTAAACGATGGTTTCAATCAAAACATTTAAACCATTGAAATAAAAATAAACACATTAAATTTTTAATGACTATCTACTAAGCTCGGCCTTTTTGTATTCATTCAGAGGATTGAGTTGAATGCTTTTCATGCCACGCAATTTAAATTGGAATGGAACGTGTCCACGACGCTATATTTAAATAGTATAACAACTGGAGACTGGAGGCATGATACTGAGCCTGAGCCAACAAAAAAGTCAAAGAGTTAATATCTCACGATAATATCTCTTTCGTAGCTATCTATCTCTAATAATTGTTCTTGCGCATTGACGCAACATAGGCAGCCTACATTTTGCGGCGTTTCGGTGGCGTTTTGCGTCGCAGAAATGCCACCCATCTACGGGGCCTGAATCACATAGGTAGAATGGAATTCGAAACAGCTTAGTTATCGCTATCGCTTGTGCTAAGACAGCGAAAGTCTTTGAGCCCCTGTATAAGTAGCCTTTTTAGTTATTCTATTAGTGTGACAGTGACAGCGTTTCGTTTGATATGCTCAGCGAAATCTATTACCATGCTGGTGCAGCATGTCATGTGAGGATACAAGCACGCAAGCCAAGTTTGATAGAAAACATGCTTTCATATAACAAATTATGTGCCAAAATGTAATTTTGATATGTTTTGGGATGACTGGCATTTGACTTATATTGCTCATTTTTTAACCCGCAGGTTTTTAATGTAAGGTTCGTTATTATAATAAAATAAATTACCATGTCTCGAAGGAAAACATGTGGTTCAAAATTGTCAGCAATGTGTCAAAGACGATGATGTCGCCCTGGTTTCTGAAATATGAATTTTTTTTTGGTGACGTAACGTCTTCACTGGAAAAAGTAAACTATTTTTTATTTATACGTATATTGAATTCAAAATAGGATTACGATGTGTATGGTGAATGCGGATTTTTCTATACTAAACCAGGAAATTAACACACTGCCAACAACCACCCGCCAGGTGGGGCGCTCTATTCGTAGTCGCTGTTATTCATTTACGGGATTTTTCATGCTCGTAGCACGCGTTCGCACTGAATGTGATAAAAGATCATAAAAACGTATTTGATTAATAACTACATTCACCGCTCGGCTCAAATTGCACTAGAGCTACGGCTACGGCGTAGCCACTAACATGGGATTGTCGAAGAGTGTAGCAAAAATGTTTAATAGAGGCTGACATATTGCTTTTAGCGCTGAATAGAATACTTGAACAAAAATAATTTAGTATTACCTACACATTTTCATCACAAACATTGTAAGAATGGTTGAAAATTGTCGAAATCTCATAAAAGTCATAAAGGATAAGACTTTGAATTAAAAAGATAATAATTTAAACTTGCCATAACCTAACTCCTAAAGGGTTGAAATATGAGATATTTGAAACTTCGTTTGCAAGCTATTATCGCCTAAGACAATAAAATTCAGAAAAAACACTTTTAGAGTGCAGAACTTGTAACTTTATGAACATAATATCTAACTTGACAGCTCAGATAGGTCTTGTTCAACGGAAAATTAATTATTATACATATCATATTCCGTTGCTGATAAACATATGCTATTTCCAGCAAATATCACCAACCTGCTTAAAATATCATCTTAAAAATGTCACTTTTAAACTAACGAATTCGTCTTTTATGAAGCAACAGAACCTTATATGCAATAAAAAACCATATAACAAAATATTTTATACACAGGGAACGTTGCTACAGCACAACGCAGCTATCGGAGTTATAACGCACAACACAAACCTCGCGCTCCGAAACGTGTCCCGCCACCAGGCCGGCAAGTACACTTGCACGGCCTCCAATGTGGAAGGAGACGGCAAGTCACCGGTGCTGCATATGCAAGTTGTCTGTAAGTTATACTTCTTCCTTGGTTCCTTATACTTCTTTTTCCTTGGTTCCTCAAGGGTCGCGACCATATGCGGTGGATGTTTTGTGCCCGATAGGTCTCTATTCTTCACGATTTTCTGTAATTTTAAGTATAGTAAGGTAAATTTTTAAGTAGAAGGCCGTCTTCATAACTGAAGTTATACTAAAGCATTGTAAACTCATAAGGTACAGCGGGGCAAATATCGACTGGGGGGCCATTATAACTGATCCATTTTTTCCATGTTTTACAATGTTTGCATTATTAAATAGAGTGTCAACCGGTTTTATATATGGCACGCGTGTTTAGTGTATACATGTGGAACTCAACTTAATAGTTTAATAATGGAAACATGGATCAGTTACAATTGCCCCCAGTCGATATTTGCCCCGCTGTACCTTACTCATACTCCACATACATATAATAGTTAGTAGGAAGTTATTGTCAACTGACTAAGCGATTGATAAATATAATAGCTACGTTGAAATATTACAAAAGAACTTCCGATCAATTTGGGAAGGTTGTGTTCTGGTACATTGACGACGTCAATATTCATGATTAAATGTACTCGTTTCCTTTAATAATTCATGACTCTTAAGTGTATTACAAAATAGTGGTACACTTGATAATGGGATAGGTAGGAAAACAAGTTGTCATTTAAGGTCATGTGGTTGTCTAGAGTCACACCAAACTGATATGACAGCGATTTTGATAGGTCCTACAAGGGTTACGATTAAAATAATATTTTCAATAGAAGAGCGAAAAAAAATTGCTGCCAACTTGGCATGACTTTATCATTTATATGAAAAGTAGTAGGTATGTAAAACATACAACAGTTACGTTTGATTTTAGCAGTATACGCGGGTTTTATCGCTCCATATTCGCTTTTTACGAACGAAATAATTTGCTTTCTATTGCAATCACCTCTTTGTCAGATTTCATTTTAAAAGCTTCACTGAAACTCTAAATAACAAGGCGTTTAAAATTAGCTGTTTGGATTGATTTATTTTAAACGATAAGTATTGTTATTTTTTAACTTAAAAAACCACAGAATTATATTTAGATAGAAGAAACAAGTTCATCTATTTGTATGGCGGCCGAGCGTGTCAGATTTTGTACTGAAGTTGTTACTTGCCTGTGATTTTAAATGTGTCTCAGGCCCTTGAGTGTTCATAATTTTTGTGTTGTTGCAATTAAATGTCACGTTACGAGACATTTTTAATGTTTTTGTTGACTTCAACTTACGAAAATTGACGCCCGAAAGTTGCAAGCTGCGATTAAATTCGGATAACTCAGTGGATTTTACTGAGTTCATTTGACACGCTAAGTAGATGCGTTTGCTTGATCTATGGTATATATGATATCTGTGTAAAAAAACATTTACAACATTAGAGGCACGAAATTTTGTATAAAGTTAATAACCGGAGTGAACGCGACTTCTTTTGTAAATGAGTCTATTAAGATTATAGAAGAATAAGTAAGGGGAGAGTTGTAACTCCATACATCAGTAAATTCGAGTTATTTATAATGATATCTAGCATCAGACACGCGTCAAATAGCGTAAATAGGCTAGTTTCCTACTAGTCAAATCAGCTTCTTTTTAAGAACTGTCAATACGGTTTTATAATATGGAATTCCTATGAAATACTGAGGAGTGACGTCACGGTCAATTCATTTACTTTATATCTTTCTCTTTGACTTATTAAATATAAATTTTGTTTAAATATAACTACTGTCCATATTTTTCTTCTAATTATGTGGTGCTTTATTTCGTGCACTGCATAAAATATTTTATTTTAAGTATAGGAAACTAGCCTATTATCTCTAAGATGATAATATCATCGAAATGCAATAATTAAGTGGGTGCTATTATCATTTACATGAATAAATAAAAATATATTATAGGACATTCTTACACAGATCAATTGACCAAGTCCCACGGTAAGCTTAAGAAATCTTGTGTTGTGTGTACTACTATTTACGATAATATCAAATATAGAAAACATATCAACAATGGAACAAATATCTGTGCTCGTCACTATCCATGTATTGTTTATTCATCAACGTCGGGTATATTATTCATTGAATATTGCCGCACGATAAATATTGCCATGACTAGTGATATTAAACTGCTATTGTACTGTCACAAACGGTAGGGAGATTAAGTTACTTATACGATGTGTCACAAAAAAAAAGTACTTTCCAACAAAGGCCGGAAAATAGGCCTTTAATATAAAAGATCTAGGTCATTTTATTATAGAATTACATCATTATGTTTGTTTTGCTCGAGAACAGAATGGTTAAGCTTAAGTGAAGCCTAATAAAATAATTCAAATGTTTTAGACGTCCAAAAGATCTGAAATACTAAAAGCTAAAATGTCTGAATCGATTGCTTCAAAGATAGCTTGTAAACTGTAGGTAAAATATAAAAAAAAATCCGCTGTGTCAAGAAATATGAGTTTAAATTAAATAGACTATCCGCCATTCGTAAAGGAGATGATGTAATTCTGTGTCAGTAAGGGTACCCATCGATCACTAAGGGCGATGTTAAATTTAGTGAATGGTAATGATTATAATAAAGATGCAAAATAATAGTATTATTCTATTGTGAAATTACTTAGTGCAACAGTGATTTATTAAATTTGTGGACGATAAATAATGCATAGAATAGTATTTTATGCAACAGGCGTTTAAATTACATATGTCAAAAAAAGACGAGTGGAGTGGGTAACAATTTGGGGCGAAGCCACAGAATACATATTAGTACGCGAAGCTGAAAATTGTCAATAAGGACGCCACGAGTATTTTTTGACTCAGTTATACACCGTTGCATACAATACTTTTTCTGCTACCATGCACTTAGTTTTTAATGGTTTTCTAGAATAAATTTGGTGAAATTCACACTGTTTACTGTATTTTGACGCAAAGGTTTGCACTGTTAGCGCAGCTGCCCAAAGCCATACCGCGCACGCGCGCAGTATCGTTATAATAATACGTTACCATGGTTACAGAACCAATGCGTTTTCAATTTTTTCGTTACTGCGTGCATGCGCAAGTAGTTGGCGGACGCTGACTTTGGGGAATAGACTTTTATGTAGAGTTTTAAAGATCTATGCACGACCCTGTAAATGACGAATAACATTTCGCGAGTAAAAAAGTACTTAATATCTTACCAATGCCGCTTTGTGAGATTTATCTCAAAATACCAAATAGAATGTAGCTCACTTTTGCACCTGACTGTACATGTACATTACAATATCAAAGGGATTTGAGAGATTCGATTGAAACAATAATCAAATTTTTCACTTACGTGTATCTCATTGGGGAATTGGGAAAAGCAAACGAAAATAGACCTGACTTTCATCCTGATGTCTATTTACGTGAGTGTCAATCACTCTACAAGACTCCTATTTTCATAGAAAAGCCCGTATAAATACATAATAGTATTTGTTACTGAAAGAACACAGAGTTGTTAAAAATAATATTATGTTTTGTAATTGGCGACAGCACATTTCAAATGTCGTGTTATTTTGCGTCGTGACTCAATCGGTTTCCATACAATAATAATAATTATAGTTGCATGCACAACTATATTAAATGTACATGTACATATCACGACAGACAAAAATGTGAAATTACTGCAGAAATTTAATTAAGCTAGTATAAACTGAAATAGATACCATACACTAAAGAAAAAGCGTTTAGGATCGCTTTTTCTTTTAGTGTATGGTGTCTACTTCAGTTTATAATTTATACATATATATATGTATGTATATAGTAGTGTTACTACTTAAAAAAAAATCAAAAAATATTTAATAAAATAATTTGATTTGTTCCCTGCATCGTAAGCTAGTATAATTTGAAATGATTTCCATTTTTTGTTTGATATCACGTAAAAAAGATTCGTTTGTGGTCAACAAAAATATGGTTCACTGAACTTTAATTACTTTTTTTATTAATTTGCCCCTCAGACCGGCCTTTGTGCCGCAAGAGAGAAATAAAGATGATCGGAGCGGCCCTTCAAGAGCCGTCGAGCGTCGTGTGTGAGGTTGACGCTTACCCTGCCCCCGCTAGTTTCGAGTGGACGTTGAACAACTCCGCCGGCTTTGTTAAAGTCGATCCAGTAAGTATGGTACAAACTATGCTGAAAATAAAAACTAAAAAACCTTTAAGTATAAAGTTTTGTAGCATTTTTAGATATATAAATTTGAACCTTTTGTTCAATGAACCTTCTGAATTTGTTATGCCCCTACACGGGTGTTACAATGCCAGGGTAGGTTAAACAGGCTTTGTATTTTTTCACTTTAGAAATACATATACAAACTATAAAACAAACTTTAATTACAATAATTCTTCCTAACATTATTCTACAAACATGTCTTTAGCATAATAAACTAAAAGTGAAGCAAGCCTAGAACTACGCTAATGAATACAAAAAGAGATACTTACAAATAAACCCAACACGTGACCTGTCCTAAGCCATTATTACTCACTATGGCAATTTCATCAGTAAAAATCGGAGCCCACATTTTCCCTCAAACTTGATATGGGTCGGCTCCAGAAGTAATGATATTTTATCTGGTCCCCATTGTAAACACGGGAGCGCCTTTCATTTTTAGGTTGATTATTGAAAAATCGTTCCTACCGTGATTGTAAAAAATACCTGCATTGAAATGTAAAATTTCAATACTTACCTATCTTTTGAACAAACAGGCTTTTGAACAAACAGAACAATTTCGTCAAATAGCGGCAAGTCCGGGAATGTCGCTGGGAGCATAAATGCGGGACCGTTTTATTTTCCTCCCTTTTTTTCTTGGCAACTGATATGAATTTTGGGATAATGGGTAAAACACGTCGCTGGAGGCCTACAATTCTGTAAGATGCTACAAGGTTTTTCGCTACTTTCTTCGTTTCACGGATAATCTTCATGAATGCATTGTTTGTACAGACAGTTCTAGTTTCGTGGTTTTGTTTTGGATAAAAACGTACAAATTTTTCGATAATATTATTACATATATCATTGTCAATCGTACCTCTTTTGTGTTATTGTTAAGGAAACAAATTTAACTAATTCCATATTATGTAGTTATAATAATTATCTTCGGTTAGCGCGATAGTTACTCATGACATAAAACTATGAAAACGGATTATATCGCGTATAATGAATTTATAATATATCCCGACGTTTCGAACTCTTTACATCGTTCGTGGTCAACGGGTGACCCGCGTATGTTAACAAATTATTAATATTTTCAATTTGTAAATATTTGTCATTGATGGTATTTTTTTTGCAGGAGCGATTCACAGTCGAAACAAAAGAAGGCAAATCCGTATTGACATTTACCCCAGTATCCGATGTCGACTACGGAACGTTGTTCTGCCGTGCGTCAAACCTGGCGGGCCAGCAGGTGTCGCCATGTGTTTACACCATTCTGCCGGCCACAAGGCCAGAAGCGCCTTATAACTGCACTGTTTACAATCTTACTGATGACTCGTTGGATTTAGTGTGTAATGCGGGTATGTATTTTTAAGATATCATTATAAAAGTAGTATAATTCATGATGACGCACTAATTTAAAATAATCTAACCTTTGATGCATGCATACTTTGATATGCATATCAATACGAACCAAGATACGCGTTACTTCGAATTACAAGATCAATAAGTCGTATGAATGTACCGGATTGATTCTCGGAAACTTTCATTGTATACATGAGTATCAAATCTTTATTCAGTCGCAGCTCCATTAATGGTTCATTTAATACTCACGTATATAATTATTTTCTTTAACTTACTTATTCCATTCCATGCCAGCTTTCGTCAAATGAACCTTTTTCGATTGAATACAATTTCGGCAGCTGAAAGACTCTACTTAGGTACTTACCAATTAAAATGAATTCTACGAATAAACGAAATTTGCAATTCGTATAATTTTTACAGAAAAAAGTAAGTACGTAAGGACTCTTAATTAATTAAAACATAAAAATCAACCTATTATTTTTTGGATCAAATTACAAATAAACTATTCTAGTTAGAAATCGCATAAATTGAGATTTAACTCTAAATGAAAGAATTTACCTTTTCTGATGATGATGTTGTTACTATATTGCAGTACATAGTCTAAATTCATTGATTAGTTTACTGATAACATTAGGTTTTTACGTAGGTACCTTACGTATATTAATTAGTCAACGAAAACTAATAGAACAAAACATGTTTGGCGAAATCGACTCCAACTCATACTTTTTTTCCTCCCTGTGTCCTCAATAATACTAAGGACGATATAATACCGAGACAGACAGACCCCATACAAAAAAGCGTACCCCTGAAATGTATGGGCATTTTAGGCTTAAAACTAGATGGCGCTGTTCCGCAGCCTGGAAGTGGCCGAAAACGTTTTTTCCCCAAATATTATTGCGCGTTTTATTTTTTATAAGAACAAATGACATGTTTCTTTATTTGAATATCATGATATCACGTCAATACACATTTTCAATTTGTAGGCGTCATCAGTGTAGTTAAATGATAGTATTTAATAGGGGGCGCTAAAAAATCGACGTACGATTCTTATTATGTAGATTGGGAATCCTATATAAATTATCTGTGATAATACGTACTTATTTAAATATCCCGATTAGAAATTTCAGCCATCATAGTTAATAATTGCTAGAATCAAAGGTCTAAGCCGTCCCTCACAACCATTGTTTAAAGGTCGATCCAGTTATTCGAGGGCCTGCGAAGGTTAACGAGCACTTTGGAAAAGCAATGCGGAAATTATTTTCATAACCAAAATCCGATTTGACGCTAATTTGAACCGGAAAATTAATATTTCGATTTCAAATACGTTATTTACTTGAACAAGTCTTGCGTCGATGATTCTAAATGGGTAGGGTTTTATTGTATGTAATTACAGAATGAAATAATAAGAAACAATTTAATCGATGGAATGAGGCAATATTTTGGGGAAGCACAAGCTATCCAATAAAAAGTATACTCTTAGAGATTTGCTATTCACCGATAAGAAAAAGATATTGGCTAAGAAATTATTAGATTAAATAATTATCAATTATTGCAGACTAAAGATTCTTTATACGAGTATAAGGGATGACATAGGGAGTCCATTTATTTGAATGGAAAGTCAGCAAGTAGCCTACAAGCCAGGCCATAAAATAAGTGTTTTTTTTTCAATGATGCATAAAATATAAATATTAATACAATTACGAGTTCACACTCTCCGAGACAATATTTATGACCGATCGATTCCGATCCAATAGATTTCTAGAATATAATCAATAACGGTCTACTAGATTTCAGCTCAGTTTTCATTTAAAGCTGTGATTTTTCTGATAACTCTTAGAATTAAAATTAACTTTTATCATTCTACTTATTCCTATTAAAAAACGCGTTGCTTTTATTAAAAATAGTTCTCAAAGTCCTGATTTGCATATTATTGATTTGCTCACTTTTTCTCATTTTTGGCCCTTATAATTTTTTATTATTATATTGAAAACCTGAATTTGACCGTGAGTTTTGAAAAGAACTGATAAAATAACTAATATTTTTATTTTTCTTTCAGGGTACGAAGGTGGTCTCCATTGTGTATATTTAGTAGAAGTATGGGCTAACGAAGGACTAGTTGTTAATACTACTAATAGTGTAACTGTATGGAATCTTAGACGATTAGGAGCTAAGAGGCAACTCCGCTTAATCGTTTACGCCGTGAACGCAAGGGGAAGATCAGAACATGTAACGTTATCCGTAGAAACGGCGCCCAGACTCTCACCGAGGACAGGTAATAAAGAGTTACGAATAAAATTCTCATATCTTAGTAATATTTTTCCGTTCTTTATGTACGAGTAGAATGTTTGACGTACGAAAATAAGTATACATTAAATTTGTCAATTTTACCTTGATGAAAATAAAATTAGATAATGAAATGAAAAAATATTTAGTAATTTTTAATTTAAGTTTTACACTTTGCTGTAGATTAGTTTATCAGTTGTACTTTGTTGTAATCAAATTATGCGTATTGGCAACGTGCGTGACGGTGTGGCGTTGATTGTCACAAATGTACGTCATTTTATAGGCATGTCCAGAATGTAGGTGGCCAGTGCCAATCGTGCTACGTAGCGAATACGTAAGTTACGTAAGTAAGTTCAAAGGTCTATGGGAATATTTATATATACTCGTATTTTCCATTTTTAACAACCGGTTTGTCATTGTAGGTAGTGTATTAGTGATCCTGCCCATGAAATTGATAGTCCTAAGGTCACAGATTATTGTTGTTATGACTAAGAAAGGCATAACGAATAGGTATTAGGTACATATACAATAATACAACCACATCAGTTGGACAGTGTTATGGAATAAGCGATCAAGCGACAGTTAGTTGAAATCGAGAAAATGAGCTAGAAAGATTTGAAATTTGAATCAGTTGTTGTTAGTTCATTTATAAAGTAAAAAAGTTCATTTTGACATTGAACCTATAAAAGTGTTCATAATTTAAATAGATAAAAAAAATAACACCATACCTATTCAAGTTTCGAAGTTATTAACGTTTTTCCGCTTGATTCTTTATTGAACTAATACTGGGATGAGGTTAATTTATTTCGCCGTAGCGTACTATGAGACATATTTTGTCGCTTGATTCTTTAATGCAAATTGTTAGAGGTAAAGTGAATACTGGAATAAAATAAAATTCCATATATTTGTGTAAATAGTGCTATTGTAAATAAATCAACAACAATGTTTTCCTCCACAATGATAAGGACTAATCCGTCTAACAAATTAGTTTTGTTCTCCAATCAACTTTTTTTAATAAATGTCAAAAAAATCAGCATATATGGCAAAATTGGCATTGTAACTAATAATAATTCATTAGTACTAGCCAGGATTACACACATAAGATATTATGATATAACAAAACCTCTTGATACTTAGTTCTCATTAAGCGAAATATCCTGCAATTTCAAATATGTAACAACGAATTAAACGACACTATTAGGGCGGTTAAATCGATATTGCGTTTATAAATCATCAAAACTTTAAACCAAAACGAATTAATAACATTTTTATGGCGTTTAACTCGATTTTGCGATTTAGAATATACGCTTATTATAATTTGTAAAAGTAAATTTGGCGTTCAATTCGTTTTTACGTAACGACTTAGTACACAGGGCCATACAAATTTTAACGTGTCGCTTGATTCTACCCCTTAAAATAAGGCTGAAAGCATGATTTTTCAACAAAGAAATAGTCAATACTATAGATTATCACATTTATATCCGAACTGCATTCATAACTTTTTTTTTCGGATTTTGGCGCTTAGTTCGCTATTCCATAACACCGTCCAGTTGTTAACTAATTTTTGTACTGTTTTTATACCTTTTTTGAACTGCCGACTAATCGGTCTGTTTTGCCGAATACAACCGAACAAATGTGGCCGGATATTCGGCTTTCCCGACGTAGGCGATTATTCGATAAATCCCTAATATTTACTGAAATACTTACTTATAACATTGGCACAATAAGTACTTCTAACAAACTCCGCTGTCAAATCGAACGCCAATAATTTTTGAACGGGTCAAGTGATAAATCGTATTGTATTGTTTGGAACAGAGGCCCAGGAGGCGTGGGAGGTGAACTGGGCGCTGGGAGGAGTGCTTGGGGCCGCCATTACCGTGGCTATAGTGTTGTGCCTTGCCCTCGTTGCCACGAGGTTACGTCAGAGGGCAAGAGATTATGAAGGTAAATAAACTGTATTGGTTATAAACGGCCGTAAAAACGTTCAAGGCCGCTGACTTTTAATCAGCTACTATGGAAAAAAAATCTGTAACTGAAAACATTATTCTTAAACTTTAAAGCTAAAGTACAATTAGTACTTTTATCGTGATTCGAACCCAAAACCGGGCTTAGCGGTTACTATATTACGGCCGACTAGGCCAGACCGATCGTCAAACGCTACAAACGCTCAATTATCTTTAGCACCCTTATCCAAATTGTTTATTTCCATTTTACATAGCGGTTACACTTCAACAATCCATTTCAACGTCGGGATATAACTGTGGCAGTGTAAACATTGGTTTTTATTCCATTCCAGTACGACTGCAGAGCACTGTTTGAACAGTCACGTCAGCTTCGTTTAAAACTGCTGCTATTGCCTTGTTCCAATGATAGAATTGCTAGCTTTTTTTATTATGCTTTGTATTCGGAATAAAAGTAATACGTACCTACCATGCAACATAGCTGTTATACAGTTTGATAGTGACAATATTGCGCTGCAGGGGATCGATTTTTAAATTTCGGACGCACGAATTCGCCGTTCGAAAGTCTGTGGAAAACGACGTAATTCTATTTTTGAAAAATGATGGCTAGTAATTTTAAAACTAGTAGTAATGACCACTCGTTTTCGATTCTGTTAGTAGAATTTAAATCACTAGTAGTGGAGATATTATTGAACGAATTTCACGAAATCGAATGGCCGAGATTCAAAAATCGGCCCCCTGAACCTGATATGAAGAGAACGTATACAGAAAAAACCATGTCTAGTCCATTTTTCTTATGAATTATTAGTTATATTGTCTGTTATTGTTTTTACTTATAGATATAACAATTATTATAGTGTATAATATATATATGTATTTGTAAATTATATGTGTACTTATGTTTTGATTTATTTAGTATGCTTTCTTTTATTTCCTTTGTTTTGATTTCACTGTTGTAATTGTAGCACCGCTCAGTCTCTCTGCTTAGCCTCGAGGTTGACTGGTAGAGAATGCTTTAAAGCATTAAGTCCGCTTTTTTGAATTGCAAGATTTTTCTTCCGTGCAATAAAGATTAAATACATAAATATCTCTTTATAAACATATTTACATGAAAATAGCATATGTAATAAGTTTAATTACTGACATCGTTCCTTTCTTGTTAAAGTAACTAGACGTGTAGTTGACGTAACACCCTTTATATATTCTTATTATTAAATTAAACTGATACAATAATTTTATAGAACTATTACGTTTTAATGGATTGGTAAGACGATACAATACCACTGTCTCCGAAGGCTTAATATATTTAGATTTTCATCGCATGCATCAATCAATTTAATTAAAGATTATATCAAAATGGTCGACCCTTAGCGGAACGCGACGAAAGAGATAAGATAGGGTTATTAAAGAAACCTTTCCTTGGGATTGTTGCAACCTTAATTGAATGGACAGAGTATCACCTTCATTAGATTAAACGATACTTAAGCTGGAAAAAATGCGAGGGTTAGAATGGCGGGTGATTCACCGAAATATTTACCTATAAACATTTGTACCTAAGGCCTGGCCAGAAATATATGACTAATTGTCAGGAGGGTGCTGTTATTTTGATGTAGGTATGGAGTGAAAGTTCAGTTTAGTATGAAGAAAATAGTCCTAATGAGATTCCGCAACATGGCACGTATTTCTAGACAGGCTTTAAGTATATTGTACCTTCTAATCTGCGTATCACACTGTACATTTTGTATACCTAAATGTTTCTATCTGGATCAAAATGTATGTCGTTGTCTTGTGTTTTTATCTGACAAAAAGTGTTGGAGTATGCCTTATTGTTCGGACTTTTTTTGACAGCCCACAACAGTGACCGTCGACATTTTTTAGAGCATGTGGCTCTGTCATAATACTTCACTCGCTCGCGGTGGCGCGTCATATACCACCCGCTAGCAGTTGCCTCGAGGTATCAACTATCAAGTGGCCGAGGGGCGCCACGCGCCCGCCTGTGTAGTCGCGTAGCACGTACCTACTACACTGAGAGAAATTTGCATTGTGAATTTAACAAGTTCGACTTGTTGCGGTTTATCCGTTTGAATCAGCCAAACGTATGTTTAAAACAATATGTGTCAGGTTGTTTTTATAAAATCGACTTGTTGATTCAAATATATTGCCGATTCAAATGACAAGTAGCTTGTTGTTTGAACCAAAGAGCACGTAGGCGCTATTTTAACTAAAAAACTTGTTGAACGAACATGAAAACTGGTTGTATTTTCTCTCAGATTCTTCTGAGTTTTACGAAGTAACTTATTAGTTAAATAAAGCTTAGGTATGTGTCGTTTTGCGGGCAAATGAAGGATTTTTTTACGTTAGTAACTAATTAATAATCTGTGGTCATGCTTAGAAACAAGACAACGAAAATATTTTTGACCCAATTAAATTTATTACTCGTATAATATTGTCAATGCTCATATTATATCTAATCCACACGATTACTCCACAGTAACCATCCCCTCATCGAAGACCCACAAGGCGACGCTGATGCGTGGCTCGCCCATCAATGACGAGCGCAACCCGGACTTAATACCCCTAAGTAAAGGTAAATACCAATTACTGTCGATTTGAATTGTCGCGCCCTGAAGTTACACAATTCCGCTTGCTTTACCCATCGTTTCGGCATTAGATATTTTAATGATGTTAAATAGAAGGTCGTTTTGGTCGTAATATAAATTTGTGAATAAATTTGAACAGTGGGGACGGTTCCTGGATATATTTATGGAGATAAGATCTGTATCTAAATATTATATTAGCTTAGTTACACCAGAGCTATTTTACATCTATACTTTTACAAGTACAAAAGAATTTGAACACGCTTTATGTTCATAATATTGGAGTCTTTGTTGATATATCATGACAGTACTAAGGTTACGACAGATTAAGTAGAAAAGTTATAAAATCGATGTTCGCTTCCAACCAAGAAATGGTTTCCATAATATTTTATAAAAGTTTTGATGCTTTCAAATGACTTGCGTTACGCGGGCACCGTCAAATTACCAAAATCCGATTCGAACTTATACAGATCAAAAGCCTAGAAAGAAAAATCTTCGACTGTTACAGTGAAACCTGGTTAAGTGGGACCTGGATAAGAGAGTCTATATCTGGGACCCAAGGTGCGGTCCCGACACTTTAACACTCATTTACCTCTATTAGTGAGACAAACCAGACCTCTATAACTGGGATTAGCCTTTTCGATTTTATAGTCTTACTAGCTTTTACCCGCGGCTTCGCCCGCGCAATAAAAGTATTCTTATTGAAACGTTTACAAAAAATAAGATTTTCATTTGGATCCGTAGGTTTCTTTGTAGGTACAGATGTCCGCGATTATTTCGATTAAGGTAAAGCGGGGCAATTCTCGACTGGAGGGCCATTGTAACTGATCTATTTGCTGTACGGTCCGGTTTTGGCTGACTGTACCTTACACATATTACTATTGCTTTAAAATAAATTCTTGCAATGATTGTAGAATTGTTACAAAGCGACCACAGCGTAGGTAGTAGGTACGAATATGTATGTATTTTACCTATTTAAATATTTATACTGGGGAAACTTCATACAACCCACATAGCCAGTATCTCGACGCTATGGTCGGTAGGGTAGAAAGTACTTCCTTGCATTATCGCTTACAATTTTTTCCATTTTGCTTATACTTATTGCAAACGTAAACATATAAAAGGCAAGCAAACAACGATCTTCTTACAGCACATTGAATGTAATAGTTATTACGGATGCAGGATACTCGCCGATGCCTACTTACTAATACCTTCCCACTGAGCCACCTGCATTTTATCCCCGTCCCCGTCCCCTATTTCTATCCCTATCCCTATCCCTAACCCTATCCCGTTCCGTCCCTGTCCCTGTCCCTGTCCCTGTCCCTGTCCCTGTCCCTGTCCCTGTCCCTGTCCCTGTCCCTGCCCCTGTCCCTGTCCCTGTCCCTGTCCCTGTCCCTGTCCCTGTCCCTGTCCCTGTCCCTGTCCCTGTCCTTGCCCCTGTCAAATTATCATGCTAGGAGGTGAACTATAAAAAATCCTTTCTTAGTGCTCCTCTAAGGAACTTCCGTGTTAATTTGAAATCTCTTGAACCAGAAGTAAAGATAAAAACTAAAGCTATACTTATGGCTATTTTGGATATTTTAACCTCATTGCACAACAACAGGGGAGAATATTTCTTTTCCACCTCATTAAATTTTAAAATCGTTGTATTTATCGTGATCAGCGACCCGATAAACCATAAAAACGATACCCATATTGTGCTTTTGACTTTACCCCCTTTGCACCCCTTTAGGGGTCAAATTTCTTTCTATCCTCCTGTGAAGTTTCGAATAAAATAGTCAAACTAATCTTGTTTCCCCATACAAACTTTGAACCCCCATTTCACCCTTTTAAGAGGAGAATTTTGAAAAATCCTTTCTTAGTGCTCCTCTACGCCATATAAGGAACCTTTGTGCCAAATTTGAAATCTCGAGGACCAACAGTTTCGGCTGTGTGTTGATATGTCAATCAGTCAGTCAATATCTTCTTTTATATATTTAAACCCCATTGCACCACAACAGGGGAGAAGGTATTTCACTTCCGCCTCGTTAGATTTTAAAAACGTTGTGTTTATCGTGATCAGCGACCCGATAAACCATAAAAACGATACCCATATTGATTTTTTGACTTTATCACCCCCTTTTCACCCTTTTAAGGGTTAAATTTTCAAAAAACCTGAAACATGTAGTCAGCCATATGTCTTAAGGAATCTTCCTGTGAAGTTTCGAATAAAATAGTCAAACTAATCTTGTTTCCCCATACAAACTTTGAACCCCCATTTGACCCCCTTAGGAAATGAATTTTGAAAAATTCTTTCTTAGTGCTCCTCTACACTATATAAGGAACCTACTTGACAAATTTGACGTCTCTAGGACCAGCGGTTTCGGCTGTGCGTTGATATGTCGGTCAGTCAGTCAATATCCTCTTTTATATATTTTTTTGATATTTAAACCCCATTGCACCACTACAGGGGAGAAGGTATTTCACTTCCGCCTCGTTAGATTTTAAAAACGTTGTATTTATCGTGATCAGCGACCCGATAAACCATAAAAACGATACCCATATTGATTTTTTGACTTTATCACCCCTTTTCACCCTTTTAGGGGTTAAATTTTCAAAAAACCTGAAACACGTATTCAGTCATATGTCTTAAGGAATCTTCCTGTGAAGTTTCGAATAAATTAGTCAAACTAATCTTGTTTCCCCATACAAACTTTGAACCCCCATTTGACCTCCTTAGGAGGTGAATTTTGGAAAATCCTTTCTTAGTGCTCCTCTACACTATATAGGGAACCTACGTGCCAAATTTGAAATCTCTAGGACCAGCGGTTTCGGCTGTGCGTTGATATGTCAGTCAGTCAGTCAGTCAGTCAGTCAGTCAGTCAGTCAGTCAGTCAGTCAGTCAGCTTCTTCTTTTATATATTTAGATTTACCTCTATTACGCTCCGTCTTGCGTGAGCGACGGGCGACGCGACGCGACGCGACGCGATGCGACGCGATGCGACGCGATGCGACGGCGATGGCTCAAGGTCATCGCGTATCCATCGCGCGAAACTTCGGCACTAGCATTTTGGTGATTAGAATCACAAGATTCGCCGTCTTTCACAATGTGCAAATGGTCTAGCGGGTTTGACTTCTAGGTGAAATCGTTTGCGCCATGAGTGTCGTGAGTTCGAATCTCGGGTCACGCAATCTTTTTGCATTTTTATTTACTTTTTTTCTTTTATGTTCTACTAGCTTTTGCCCGCGGCTTCTCTTGAAAGACGGATAAACAAACAGACACACACACACTTTCCAGTTTAATCAGTATGGATTATTTGATTTTGTTTACCTGCTTATTTCTTTCTCTAAGATTCTACTTTCTTATTTTTTTTTAAGAACTCCGGGTTTTATACTAACAAGGAAAGTTTTAAGTAGCACACAATAATACTGCATTTTGTTTTTATTAACTTAATGTTTATTTTAATCCATACTAATATTATAAACGGGAAAGTGTGTGTGTGTCTATTTATTTGTCCGTCCTTCACGGCAAAACTGAGCGACGAATTAACGTATACTATTTACTTATAACGAATGCTATTTACTTAATGTTGAAATGAAAAAATGTCATACAGTGTAACCACGTGTAACCCAGTGTTTTTTAATGCTGCCATCTAGTGTCGACTGGCATAACCACTACACTAAGAGCCCTTATTCCTTAGAGCGTTCATCAATTTCGTGAAATAGCCATTGATAGATGGCGTTGGCACTCGGTACGCGAGCCACCGGTAACGCAACACACAGGCAAGAATGATCTTGATAGTTTTGAATTTAATTGCTAGTAACAATTCTTTTGGTTTCATGTGTTAACTTTTTTGTAAAGTTTACAAGAGATAAGAATATATTATTATTATATGGTACCTACTAATTGTAAGTAACTTAAAATAAACAGTTTCAAAGAGCTAAGCTGTGTGCATAAAATTACATGTGTTATTGGCCCGGCTAATGAGATCAAACATGGTCGAGTTACGATAAGTAGAATAGCAGTTCTGTTATTCATTTCCTGACTCGATCATGTGACCTTGGACATCATCGAGATCGACGCTGCTCATCAGCCCAAATGTAATAAGCCCAAACATAGTGGAGTTATTATGAGTAAAATAGCAGTTTTGTTGACCATATCCTGACTCCACCATGAAAACCAGAACCTCATCCTGGGGGCCGGTTTTTGAATCTCACATATGGGATTTGTCACTAAAATACCGGTTGAAAACAGTGAATTGCTTAGTATTTTTAACCGACTTCAAAAAAGGAGGAGGTTCTCAATTCGACTGAATGTTTTTTTTTTTTTTTTTTGTATGTATGTTATTCGATATCTCCGAGAATCGTGGACCGATTTTCAAAATTTTTTTTTTGATCGAACCGGTATAACCCCGAGATGGTCCCATTGGCACCAAGTCAGGGTCTGATGATGGGATCCTGGAGAAATCGAGGGAACTCTTCAAATGTTATAGGCACATGTAATGTTTTTAGTCTATTTTTCAAAGGTACACCAGTATTTACGTCTGATGGTAATAATTTTATGTCGCTGAGCTGATGATGGAAGGTCAACTCCTCAATGGTTAGGAGTTAAAGGATAATTCTTTCACTACTGTACATGTATTCGGACTGATACATATAATATCACTAGGAACCACTAAAAATCAACAAATAAATAAACTTTTTAACAAAAAATAAAACCGCCTTCAAAAATAAGCGCGTTACAAAACACGGAGAAACTAAAAAGCCAAAAATAATAAACCTTTCAATTCAGATTTCTTATCGTATTGCAATAAGCTAAACATCCAAATTATAAACAAATCAATTATTTTTGGAGTCGGTACCAGCCTGTGTATGGTTGGGTGGGGCAAACAGGCAATAGCAAGGCGACGAACAGGTCTGGTACCGACTACAAAAATAATTGATTTGTTTATAATTTGGATGTTTAGCTTATTGCAATACGATAAGAAATCTGAATTGAAAGGTTTATTATTTTTGGCTTTTTAGTTTCTCCGTGTTTTGTAACGCGCTTATTTTCAGTGACAATTTTCTGAATTCGAACGCGTGAGACTCAAAAATCGGTCCCCTGGTCCCGAAATATAATAATAATTCAAACTCTCATCAGATTTCAAGTAAAATTTCTTGGATAAAATTGCATGTGTAAAAATCAGGCGGACCGTATGCCTGTTTGCCACCAACAGGATCAAGATTTGTTTAGTCGCAGTACCTACCTATACAGCACTTCTCAGAACTATCTAGCTGCTTACGCTTACGAGAGCACGGTGCGCCGGACTATCGAACGTAGGTCCACTGTCTATGAGCGCTGGGCGCAGACTGAACTGAGCAGTGAGCGGGCCCGTGTCAGCAGTGTATTTTATTCGAATTTTATGTGCTTTAAAATAGTACATTACGATACAAGTGCGTAAAAAAGGAAGTTCGAAACGAGTGGCGATAAATTAAAACACGACCGAAGGGAGTGTTTTAAATCGACACGAGTTACGAATTTCCTTTTCGCACGTGTATCGTACGACGTTTTTCAGTACAGATGAGCCTCCGAAGTTTCGACCTGGCATATAATGAACCACTTCTCGCACTAGTGCGTAAAAAAAACACCATCTGTACTGAAAAATATCTATCGACACAAAGGTATGTCTTATATGTATTTTTTTTATATGGCAACAAGAAGTTCTGGTTTAGGATAATATTAGTATTTAAGAGTTACAATAAATGCAGGAATCGCAGGAATTACAATGAACGCCCCTTAAAGAGTAGTCTAATTATATTTTTTTTTGTATGGGTACCTTTCCTTGTTAGTATAAAAGCCGGAGTTATTAAAAATAAAATAAAAATAAGAATGAAGGTTCTTACAGAAAGAAAAAAAGTAAACAATCAAATAATAGAAAATAAAAGAAACAAAAATAAAACTGCAAAAGCACGCCTCAGCCGAGGTTCGAACTCACACCGCTGGCGCGGCGTCCAGACGTCGAAACCGCTAAGCTACGAGCCCGTTGTAATAACTAGTTAATTTTGTGATCCTAGTCACCAAAGTCAAGTGCTAGTACATATATCGTAAGGTCATCGCACTAGTGTTTCATATTTTTAGTTCACACTTAAATTTTAATATTTTACGCAGACAATCTCGTATCACCGTGCACATAATCAAAGGCTGTCAATACAAGTTACAAAAGTTGTAATTTCCTTACTTTTTAGGCACATTACTCCTTTGGTCAACTTATGTTAATTTGAATATTTTGAATTTTTATTATAAGAAAATATAAAGAATGAAATGTGAGACTAGTAATCAATCGTTATTTCTCTAGTCCGACCTCTCTACGTATTGAATTTGCTTCTAAAAATCAAATAGCTTGATCGCGCGCCCATCGCCATCGCATCGCGTCGCATCGCCGTCGCGGGCCGTCGCGGGCCGTCGCTTACGCAAGACACTCCCATATGAACACAGCGGTTTGATCGCATCGCGTCGCATCGCGTCGCTTAACATTCGCATGTTCATCGCTAGTTCGTCGCGTCGCATCGCCGTCGCGTTCCGTCGCCCACCTAAGACAAGTCCATAGAGATAGAAGGTTTGATTTCGTCGCATCGCATCGCATCGCATCGCCGTCGCGGGTTCGTCGCTCACGCAAGACGCGGCGTTAGTGGGACAGAGAGTGATTTTTACCTCTGTTACTGAGACTATGTTTAAAAGATTAAATTATCTTAATTGTATTTCTAGAATTTTCTAGGCTTGTACCTCTGTAACTTGGACTTTATTGCAAATCAATTTCTATATTTTTACTCGGTAGTCCATTAATAAATTACGCGATTTGTGTTTTAGCGAGTTTAAGGGTTTTCGTATTTATTTAAGAGTAATTAAATCACTATAAGATCTTTAACAAAATCTAAATAAAAACATATAACAATTTTAAAAACAATAAATTTCATACTATAAAAGTGTTCTTATAGTCTCATTTACCTCTATTAGTGGGACAGAGAGTGATTTTACCTCTGTTACTGAGCTTATATAATTATAAAAGATTAAATTATCTTAATTGTTTCTCTAGAATTTTCTTTGCTTGTACCTCTGTATCTGAGATACAGTCAATCTATGACCTCTGTAACTTGGACTTTATTGTAAATCAATTTCCATATTTTTACTCGGTAGTCCATTAATAAATTACGAGATTTGTGTTTTAGCGAGTTTAAGGGTTTTCGTATTTATTTAGTAATTAATAATTATTAATTAATAATTATTAATTACTAAATAAATACGGTTTTAATTTATTAATTAATAATTAGTAATTAAATCAGAATTAATTTTTATTAAGCAGAAACGTCTGCTAACGATTCTAAACATATTTATATTAAAGGAAAAAATGGAAAAATTTATGCTTCCGGCGGGACTTGAACCCGCATCATTTTTGCAATCCGTGCAATGCTCTTACCAATTGAGCTACGGAAGCCACGCCGGACTTCGCAAATCTTTCCATGCCTTTCCTTTTGTACACACGTCTTGGGGTGACGTCTAGCGCCATCTACCGACAGACTATTACATCTTGTAACGGCACTGGAGTCTCAAGTTATATTGAGAATTCACCAGTAACAATGTGCTAACCCATACTAAATTAATTTTTATTAAGCAGAAACGTCTGCTAACGATTCTAAACATTTTTATATTAAAGGAAAGGCATGGAAAGATTTGCGAAGTCCGGCGTGGCTTCCGTAGCTCAATTGGTAAGAGCATTGCACGGATTGCAAAAATGATGCGGGTTCAAGTCCCGCCGGAAGCGTAAATTTTTCCATTTTTTCCTTTAATATAAAAATGTTTAGAATCATTATCAGACGTTTCTGCTTAATAAAAATTAATTTAGTATGGGTTAGCACATTGTTACTGGTGAATTCTCAATATAACTTGAGACTCCAGTGCCGTTACAAGATGTAATAGTCTGTCGGTAGATGGCGCTAGACGTCACCCCAAGACGTGTGTACAAAAGGAAAGGCATGGAAAGATTTGCGAAGTCCGGCGTGGCTTCCGTAGCTCAATTGGTAAGAGCATTGCACGGATTGCAAAAGTGATGCGGGTTCAAGTCCCGCCGGAAGCGTAAATTTTTCCATTTTTTCCTTTAATATAAAAATAATTAAATCAGTATAAGATCTAGAACAAAATCTGGATAAAAACATATTACAATTTTAAAAACAATAAATTTCATACTATAAAAGTTCTAAGACGTAATGACGTTCGAGTCATATATTTTATTTAAAGACAAGTTAGACAAGGCCTGTTTTCTTATCCTTTTTAGAGGTTATAACTAATAATAACCCTATAAATTTTGAAAAACTCCTTATTTATCACCTCTATAACTGGCATGATCTCTATTCTAACCTCTATTAGTGATATCCTCTGTAAGTGAGACAGACATTTATTTATACCTGGCTAACTGAGACCCTGGGTATGTAGAATACTTCTTTAAGTGACCAAAATTTGGTCGTCCCTTGAAGTCTCGCTTATCCAGGTTTCACTGTATTAAACACTACCTACAACCATTTAATGATGTTATAATTTCTTTTTTCCCCTCACTAGCTCGGAAACACGTGTTTTATCCTTCAATACCAGCGGGTAAAAACGCATTTTATCCACTAGTGGGTAAAGTAATTTGACCTTGAATAAAGTCAAATTAACTGCTTTAAAATTGATAAAAGTAGGTGAAGTCATAAAGATGATTTACCACCTGTGGAACTACTGATGGAAGCAGTAATAAACGCATTTTTTGCGTTGTAGTTTCCTCGCTATAGTGAGGGGAAAAGTTTTGTGTTACACTCGGGTGCAAATTTATTTTACTTCTCGTGTGTTTAAAAACTCGCATGTTCAGGATTCTATTCTCGAACCACTCGCTTCGCTCGTGGTTCAACTATAGAATCCTTTCACTTGCTCGTTTTTCAATTCCACACTCGGCGTTATAATACAACTTTGCCCCCTTGTATAACAAATAACTATTTTTTTTTTGGCTCATAAGTCAGCAGTTCTTAAAAAGTTTGTACAAAAATTAAGGAAAAAGTTGAATATTAAACATGTAAAGTCGGGACCCTCACGTAAAATTGTCGAAGGTCGCTCGACATATTTCGCTCCATAACGAGGAGCATTACGGAGCGAAACATGTCGAGCGACCTTCGACAATTTTACGTGAGTTACCCGATTTTACATGTTTAATATGTCAGTGACTCACGGTAGTTTTATTATTAAAAAGTTGATTCATTTGTTTTTATTCGTATTTTGTTACCAAGATTTATTTAACGAATCGAATTTTTTTGTAACTTCTATTTCGTCATTAAGGTTCTCTAACTAGTATACTATGTTATATAATATCTTATGAAAGTTGACTTATTTTACTAAATGTTAGTAACAAAATTAGATCAATTAAAATTTGCTGACGTTACTATGTACAACTTTTTGGGAACTGCTCAGGTATGATACCTGTATTGCAGTGAAACCTTAGATACATATTTATATCAGAGAAGAGTTGTTGTCCGAATAATAAATGTAAATAAAAAGCCTTTTATTTCATGCAAATTCGTTACAATTTTTGTTAGACATAAGAGAAAGAAAAAAAGTATAAATATATTATGGTAAAATGTTGTCGTGTTGTGTATCTTAGCTATGTAAATAGATATCTTTGATGATGTTGTCCGAATAAATGTATGTAAATTTTCAACCTACGAATCACCTATTTCTTTATGAATACATTACGGCTTATCGTTTGTCAGGTCTTGCATAGTTGAAAGACTCATGAGAACCTTTGTACCTACGTCTAAGTCGAGCGCCGTAGCCCGTTCCGCTGGTATCGTGCAACTGGTACGGCCCGGCCACGACATTGGTCTAAGCGCGTCAGCGGTGAGCGGCAGCCGTACGTGCGAATGAAAAGTCATCGCTGAAATCATCGCTGTGTCTTGCTCCAATGTATGACCGCCGCTCACCGCTGTCGCGCTTAGATCAATGTCGTGGCTGGGCCGGTAGCGAAGATTACACAAGCGGTAGAATAATAGGAGCCGTTCGTGAGGCAAAGTAAAAATATACACTATCATGCTTAAAAGGCAATTAACAGTTTTTAATTTATTTATTTATCGTATGGCTTTTACACACTGATTAAAACTTATTATATTAGTTTTTAATAAAAAAGGAACTTATTTATTTAAATAATATGCCTTAAAAACACACTTTTCAACATGTTAATATTTCTATTAAATCGGTCGGCTCAATTTGTACCCACATTATCTCGGAATAATCAATATGAATATCAAAGGTGATATTTTTGTTTGAAGAAGTGTAAAGTTTAATCACTATATTCAGCGAATATTATTTGACGTAGGTTCTGAACTTTTTTATTCGGCGTTAACAGTACGTTAACAAAGACAAACATAAAAGCAAAAAGGAACTTATTTATTTAAATAATATGCTTTAAAAACACGACACTTTCCCAACATGTTACTATTTCTATTAACTTAGTCGGCTCAATTTGCACCTACATTATCTCGGATTAATCAATATGAATATCAAAGGTGATATTTTTGTTTGAAGAATTGTACAGTTTACTATATTCAGCGAATATTATTTAACGTAGGTACTGAACTTGTTTATTCGGCGTTAACAGTACGTGAACAAAGACAAACATAAAAGCAGCATACTGCTGAAATGTACAAAGTATTTTCCTCCAAATGTTTTCCTTCAAAAATTTTCCATCTTTATATGATTCTAAAATGTGCACCGTTTGTGCATGAGGTAAAGTTTATTTGCGAAATATTTTGTTACAATGTTCTGGGATGGATGGTCAAATATCCAGGGGAATTAGTGTCAATATTCTATGTGAATTATTGTGACGCCTGCCATATTTGGTGCGGTGTGCTACTGGACGGTCTACCCGTGCGTGGCTTGGGTATTTTCGATTAAACGACAGTTTATGTTCGGTACATATTATTTGTTTTATGAAATATTTTATATACATCCATGTCAGAAGTTCTCTATAAGGTCCAGCGGGAAAATTTCGACTGGGGTATTGTTTGCTGTCTCATACTTACTATTTTGAAAAGTATGTTAGTTTAAGCATATGTTCACGTAGGTATGCATTTACTAAATTACTATTTAATATTAAATTTAGGGTAAGCATTATTAAGAATAATTGCGACTTAAGTATGGTGCAGAGCGTTATCGGCAAATGCGCGCTGTCTCGTCAACAAACTGCTTGAGCAGTTCTGTTTGGCGAGTAACTTCAAAAAATGTAAAGTGTATATGTAGGTACCTTGAAATAAGTAAATAAATTAAAAAGAAATTGGCCTTTATTAAGAAATCTGTTTATGCTAGCACATCGTACTTTAATTTAGAGCATTATGTTATTGACAAAGAAATAATCATATTTGCGATGATGGAATTCACCGATCAGTCATTTGTTTCGTTTCAAATATCGATCGTATTAAAAGTGAACAACTGACAATCACTAGTTGATATAATCTCTTACCTGATTTTAGATTATATCTGTAGGTAGTATAAAATTTATAAATGCTGATACGTACGCAATAATGTGTTATCCCACATGCATTTTGCAATAAAATGTCAAATCAAAAATTTTACGATTAAAGTTGACATTTTATTGCAAATTCAGGTGGAATAACACATTAGTAGATTTTTTTTTAAATAGGTATAATAATTAATAAATATTCATGTAGTCTTCTCGATATCATTTTATATATTATATATAAAATGATATCGAGAAGACTACATGAATATCTAGAGCCTACAGTTTAATGCATGTAACACCTTTGGAGTTGCAGGCATCCGTAGACTACAGTGACTATCAACTAATCAGAAACAGCGAGCGACAACCTTTGACTCAAAGTGTTGTTAATGGAAACTATACGGATAAACATTTATTCTCATATGGATAGGCATTCAATGTCACGCAAACATAATCATTATAAATCTAATCATTTTTTGTCGAGGCGAGTCACTGCCTGCTGAAAATAAAATTGATTACCGTTTTATTAAGCAAGCATCCGATTACTTTTATCCAGTAGCCCAGTTTATTTTAGATTCCATCAACTCTCAAATAGTTCGTATACCTTGACGGGTGCTGCTTTCGCATCGTTGTTTTCTCCATGCATAAAATTCCAATACAGTAAAAAGAAGCTACCTACAATATACCACAGCTAAATATAGACCACTGCTTACTACAGGCATTTGGACCTATGGCCTTTTCAATCTGTGCAATTGCTATTGACCAACAGACCTAAGGAAACCTACCAGAAGTGCACGAATCTGACACACTGAAATAGTTGCTCAATAAGTATGAACTTTGATTTTAGCGATAATAACCGTATGTGCTTGTACCGTGTTCAGTTAGGTATGTTACTTTATAAACAGAATATGCGACAGAATATCAAAACTTCAAACAACAGATGTTCCTAAGGAATAAAAACTTTTCTGCCATTACACACATTCTCTGAAACACTGTCCTATGCAACGAAACTTGTATCGTATAAAGCCAGACGCTGGCAGCAAGCTGCTGGATGCCAGAAGTTAAAAGTATTGTTTACTTAGACTTTTACGTCAGGGCTTCGACATTCCGACTTTAAAACTTTACTTATTAGCGAGCTATCTTTTTGCCGGTCCGGCTTTTTCCACGGATTAGCGGCAAGCTTGTTTATTTTCTTCTGTTTATGTTTTGTACGGGTCGATGGTTTGCTCGCCACCAGGCAGTGAATAATCTGATTACGAGCAGTAACAAGAAGCACTGTTGCTTTAAATGAGTCAGTTCTGCGGAAACCTCTTTCTATGCAATTTCTTATACAATCTACAGTTCGCGGTTTGTTTTGCTTCTATTTTAGTTTGTTACTATGATGTTAAAGTTTGTGTTGCTTACTCAAATTTTAAGTTTTAAGTATTTGAAATATATATCTTTCTACTCTATCTATTAATAAAGCACATGCTTGATTACCAATTATTAACAGAACTTGTAGTGTGGGCGTAGTATATGCAAAAGGCACATGGGGCGTTTAGGGTCCCGTGCAACAATGCGTCCCGGGTGTTGATAGGGCTGCCTAGTTTATGTAGCGTATCAGACAGTCTAGCCAATGTGACAAAAACTTGCGCTACGATAACAAAACGCTTTCGTTAGCGTTTCATTCTCTAAGGATTTCAGTTTGCACGTTATCTATGCACCTCGAGAAATTAGTACAGTGCTCAGTTGATCACCCCATTACATCAATTTTCTGAATAATTACCTACTTATTAAGCTAGTAATATGCTCTCATAATACTGTAATAATTATTCGTGGTCAATTTACGACTTATTTATACGCATCAATTTTAAACTGGATATTTACAAAGGTGCCCCAAATTCCAAAATGAATGTAATAAAGGCAAACGAATGATATGTTGATTTAAGAAGCTTAAAACCAATTTTAAATAAGTTTTTACAACGCACAGTTAAAACTTTTCTTTATCAGGTATTTTCTTCGCATGGAGTGAACATTCTACATATCATTACTGCTCAGCAGTTATGATATGAACCTATATACAAATAGACTTTCTTATCGTTACTCAAATTAAGTTTATTTGGATACCGCTGACAATAATCTAATTGACAGATTTAAGTGCTGGAGTAGAAAATATTTTTAGATACCATAAAAGCCGCTTTCAGTATTAGTACAGCACCGCTTACTAACGTTTGTGTAGGTGTGAACTGTCCGCCCGATCCGCCGCAATACTCCGCTGTGGTAGCGTCGCCGGAGCAGAAACACTCTGGCAGCGCCCACAGCATCGTACGCGCGTCGCCGACCACGCCTTTATCACAGCACGCTGCTTACGCTGACTCACAGGTAGATAATAAATCACTTTACTAACACTTGACCTTATTATAATACTATACATTTTCGCGTTTTGGTACAGTCAACAACACGGATGTGAATACAAAGTGCCAAAAATATACACACCGTAATATACAGTCGACCAATTGGAATTATGTATGGGCCACCGTAGAACCTTTCCTTAAATGTCTGAGTGACTTAATAAAGCACGATGTCAATAACACAGGCCACAGGGTTCTAGAGTGGCCTAGGATTCAAATTGGTTGACTGTACATGCAGTAAAGTTTTGTGTACTTATTTTTGAAACTTTGTCTGTATTCACAGCTGTTTTGTTGACTGTTCTTAATATGGCAACTTTCAAAATCGTTCACACTTAATGGGTACGCAATTTTCTCGCAATACGCCATGTGAATGATTGTGTAAGTTGAAATGTAACATTCACTGCCATTATGGTATTCGATAAAATCTCGTATACGGCATGAGAAAAAATTTGCGCCATGTACCCTAGCCTTACGGGTCCAACCAGGGGCGGCTCACTCTGCGATTCTATCGCCGCGTTACAAGTACATGCTGGCGGCCGCGAGTTCGCGGCCTACTCAGGGGTGGCGCGCGTTCTCACGGAACGCACGCTCACACTTTTTATTGTTACTTTACGTCGCGAGTTTTTACTAAGGTTTATATGCGATGTCGGCGTGTGGAATGGCTAATAATACTCGTACTTAGTTAAATGTCATCATGAATAAATAAGACAATTTCACACATCTACTAATGATTAAGTCCCACGGAAAAGTTCAATAAGTCTTGTGATGTTAGGGATTAAACAAAAATATATAAATACTGTATATTATATACCTAGAGAAAATTATATACCTAAGAATTAAATATGATATAGTATAACATTTTATCTGATTGTTAATAGGCTAGTTTCCTACTAGTCAAATCAGCTTCTTTTTAAGAACTGTCAAAACGATTTTCTAATATGGAATTACTATGAAATACTGAGGAGTGACGTCACGGTCAATTCATTTACTTTATATCTTTCTCTTTGACTTATTAAATAGAAATTGTGTTTAAACATAACTACTGTCCAAATTTTTCTTCTAATTATGTGGTTCTTTATTTCGTGCACTGCATAAAATATTTTATTTTAAGTATAGGAAACTAGCCTATTCGTTTTAATCTATAGGCAACCCTATACTCCGAAGCTGCGCACGTGCGGCTCGTTTCTTTGTTAGAATTTTGTAGGCATTTATAAAGGCGGCATTTCGTGAACATCAAAGAAGTGGGCCTTCTGTACTTGTACTATTATATATTCTGTGGTCCAACGCGATAAATTTAGAATTTACCTTCGGTTCTGATGTTTCAGCCAGGTTGCACTGGTACACTCAGTGCGGTAATGAACCTTGTACAAAAACGGGTTAATAAGTTTGATTTGTTTACCCCGAACATTTATTAAATTAAAAAAAAAAATTGGGTAAGTCAGTGTTGTTCAAAAGTTCATCATCAGTATTCCATGACCACCAGACAGTACAGTGTAACCTGTTCGAAAAGTTGGAATAAAGATAAAATAGTGTTCATTTATCGCATTCGACCCGTAAGGCTAGGTTCACACGGCGTTATTTTTTCTCGTTTACCGTAAGTGACCATAAAATAGGTACTTGATAGAATTTTCGCTTTATAACTACAGCTTATATGTACATTGGTTGGATCGACTAATCCCGCTGTCATTTAATTCAGTTACTTTAAGTTGTTAGTTCATGAACATTCATGCTACGATGATTCGCTTTGTAGATCGCATTTACAACGGATTGAAGCTGCCCTTACCGACTGTAAAACATCAAACTAAATCAAATTCATACATTTTTATAACATTTATAAATCAAAATCATCATTTAAACGTCAATTCTACCAGCAAGCAGTTTGGGCATCAAGTTAAAACCTGTATGAAATTACTTTAAAGTCAACTTTGTCATTTGTTTTAGGAGTATTAAGAGAGCCTTTCCCAAATGTTTTGGTCCCATTATTAATTAGTGCTGTGCGTCAGAATGCGTCGAGCGTAGCACTATTATACCGAGAATTTCTGCTCATTTGTCGGCTGTTTCAGAGTGAATCTGGTCGAAGCGGTGTCAATGGCGCGGTGAGATCGCATCGAGAGGTGGTCACGACGAGAACGCCCTTGCTGGCGGCCCATCAAGAAAGTTGCGTTTAATGTTGTGTACGTACTCTTTGTTTTGTAGTCAAGGTTACCTAATTGTTACATGTTTTTACGAATATTTATAATTATTATAAATTAAAATGACGAAGTGTTAACTGCCGCTTAATAGTTCTGGGTTCTGGGCAAAGTTGATTTTATTTTTGAGATAATATCAGATCTAAGTAACAAACATTATAAATTAATTTAATTTCGTCATACGATCTGTGCTATTAAAAATAAATAATGCAAAATTTAATTATTTATTGTTTAAAACCGAAATAAATTACACATATGAAAGAAAAAGTGACCAAGTCCTCTGGTGCCTGAGGCTGGACAAGTTGAAATATTTTCAATAGATTATAATTTAACTTGTGTTTATTAGAATTGATTTAGCAGCGCCATCTCGAGAGATGGCGCTGCACAGCTCGAGAGCTGTGTCGAAACCAACTTGAGTTTGGTTCACACGGGGGGCAAGAACCATACCGTTCTGCCCTAGGGATGGACAGAGGGCGCTACGAGTCCTTGTATAGATTACTCATATGAGAGATAATTTCGACCTCGACAGCTGTGACCTGGGTGGCCGAGCGGATAAAGAGGCATTTCCCGCGATTGGAGAGTACGCTGGTTCGGTTCCAGCCTCAGGCACCAGAGGACTTGGTCACTTTTTCTTTCATATGTGTAATTTATTTCGGTTTTAATTTATATACATAGTAGTGTGACTACTTTAAGACAGCACAAGTTGAAATATTTTCAATAGATTATAATTTAACTTGTGTTCATTAGTATTTATTGTTTGTTTTTTGCAGTTATCGATTTTTCTTTATGGTCATTTTCAAAATCAACAGTGACTGAAAAACAAAATCCCAAAGAAACAAATCTTCTAGGCTAGGACTTAAAATTTGTGGATCACAGTACAATCAGTAAATATAGAGGTATATAGATTTACCGTACAGAGATTCAACATTGGATAATACCACGACAGTTTTGAATTTCGTGAAGAGGGAGATATAACAATAACCTATGAAATGCTTTAAGAGGGTGACCTTCGCTTCCATGTCCACTTTATTCATAATATTCAGGAATACTCTTTTAGAAAATTGACGTGCCCAAAACTGGATAATCTTCATTATGGCAGTATTAATTAATCGGGTTAAACCCTAGAATGCTGATGTCAAAAACTTTCTACTGAATTAATAACTTTGATCTGTAAATTATTGTCCAAATTGTCTACGACGGATTCGGAATTATAAATTCGCTTTTTGCGTTATATTCTTTCTTCGGTTAATCATTTACACGACTGCCCAAAAAATGATTGTATTGTTTACAACATTCATGTTTGTATGCCGACAATAGTCATCATGTGTTTGTGTTTAATAATGTTTACTAACCTAAATTAACAGCCATCTCTTCAAAAAAGTGAAAGAGCATAATGGGATAGTTCCACAAAATGAAATGTACTAAAATGTTCATTTCGCAATAGACACTTAAAACACTGTACGGTCGCGTAATGTAAAATTTCAATTTCTAGCCGAGCGGTAACCGTCACTGAGCTGGACACTCAGACAGACATTGTTGACCACTATAGCAGTTAAATAACATGCATGATTTATTTTGTCGACAAACAGATACCCTTTCTATTCTTACCTCTACAATGAATGGAGATTGAAATCAGTATTCAGTATAATAGGTAAGTATTACCTAATATACCTATACGCAGGTTGCGGGGTAGATTTTAACCCGAGGTTAACCCACCATTTTATATGGAATTTGACAGTTGACAGCCCACTAACCTTGAGTTAAGCGGGTGGTGCAAGTGCCCTTATTTTATTATATTTATGGTATAACTAGCTTTTTCCCGCGGCTTCGCTCGCGTTAGAAAGAGACAAAATGTAGCCTATGTCACTCTGCATCCCTTCAACTATCTTCACTTAAAAAATCACGTCAATTCGTCGCTCCGTTTTGCCGTGAAAGACGGACAAACAAATAGACAACACACATTTTCCCATTTATATAAAATTATAGTATGGATTATACAAAGCCATATACTTACTACATAAACACGCATATAAAGAGAAAACCGAAAAAACTAACATTTAAAGTCATTATTTCACTAATTTAACTGGCAATAAGCGTTACCGCTCGTTTTTATTTTACCTAGAGATGTACCTGAAATCCTCAAACCACTAATGTACGAATATCGCGTCAAATAATATACTTACACTACATATATCTCTATGTACGAGTATCTACCCATTTCTACTTACCCATTTTTACTTGACGGAAGCACTTATTCATATGTTAATCACCACGAAGTGAAACCTACAGCCGTTTCTGATAGCAGACTTTCCATAATTAAAACTTTGACTGACTGATTTAAAGTTACATATCTACGAGTATATATACTATAATATATCTACTCGTGTTTGATTCAAAGGAACGCTATTATTAATTATAAAACTTATGAACATATTAAATATAATTTAAGTACATCAAATGCCACATTTATAACAAAACAAATCCTGGAATAATTCATCTTTATAAAAAACGTTTATTGGTATTTTTAAAGTCGCATTCACTTTTTGACAAGGTGTTGTCAAATATGTATCCAAATTTTGAAGACACGCTGAAAATTCCCACGACAAGTTAATCACCTGTCACGATATGACAGGGAAAAGATATACCTGGAAGCAAATTTTGCTAGCTTAATTAAACATTTATTGGAATATTCCATTATTCTTTAACGTACTTCGTATATTATGTACTCTTAATCTTGATGACTGTTATGAAAATAATTGTCAATTTGTTCTTCTTCCACTGTTTTAATAAAAGTAATAAAATACGATTCATAATATTTAACGAATTAATAATTTTATTTGTTTAGGTATTAGATTCTTGTGTTTCGTAAAATTTCGGGGAAAAGTTCGACGAAAAAGTCAAATTATTATGTATTTAGAAAAATATTAATGTATGTAACTAGAATAATAATATTTCAAGGCAATGACTGATATGAACTCAAAATGTAAATATTAGTATAGAGGAAAACCGTAGGTATTAAAGTATTTCTTCGTAATAACACTTGTTTACTAAGAGGGAACAAGTGGGAGCAGGCTCTAAGCTAAGATAATTTATGTCTTAAGGCTCATTTAGACGTTGTGCGAAATCGCATGCGATTTTACATAATAAGTACCTTATGGACTATTCAATTAAGGTTACATCTAATTCAGCGGAACGATCCAATCCCGCATTGTAATGAAACTCGCATGTGAGATCTCGTACTTTCTGTATATCACAGTCTTAGTATATCACAATTTGATGATGTTTAAGAATAATAAAAACATTAATGAGAAATTTCACACTTACTTAACTTTTATTTTAATTGCACTTAGTATTATAAAAATGAACGTATTTATTGTAAATAACATAATTGTAAACTGTAATGTAAATATACATAGATTAATGTACACGATTAATAACTTTGTTTTATATTTACCAATCTGTTATCGTTATTAGACACCAAATTAAATTGAATTATTGAATTAGTAAATTAAATATGGTTATTGAAATACAGTGTACACAATCATGATTATCGCACGGACTGATTGTCAAAAAACATGAATTGCTCATAATACCAGTAACAATAAATACTGTATGCACGAATGAAATGATTTGTTGAAAACAGTTGCCATGGCATTGAACTGAATAATAACAGTTTTTATTAAATGTGATTAAAAAATGTTAAAACTGAGTTATGCTGTTTTTTTTTACATCTTTCACTATCCACTTAAATTCAAAGCAAAGTCAGCATATTGACCTTTATGTGATGTGCCTTTATGTGTGGTATTGTATATGCGCCAGTTCAAAAATTGTTATTTATATTGGTAATAAAAATTGTTGAGTTGAGTTACTAGACTTCGCTTGTAACTTTCATTTTTGTGAAATGGCCACAAATCTGCTCCTAAGCATAGTGTACGTAGTAAGTAAGCATAGTTCAAATAGGGTATGAAAAAAAAATGCAACTTTGTGCGATGACTTAAAATAATTATTGGCCTCTAACACAAGAAAATCCTACTTTGCTTCGTCTAAAGCCGTATTACACCAAGATTGTCTGGCGTAATATTGACGAAAGCTACTTTCGCCAACAACGGGCTCACATAGATGTATCTCCGCTATCCGCCCAAAGATATTAAGGATGATGAACAAAACATCCATTTGGTCGACCCAAATATGTTTTGACTGCCCGAAAAGACCTACATAAGTCCATATCATACGTCAACTGCATATCGCAGTATCAGAGAAATAAAAGGGAGTAAAATTATATGGTGGGGCCTTAAGTGCCCTGACCCTGAAACCGCAGTCTGACAAAGATCATGAATATTCATATACAGGGTGTTTCCTGTAACAGGAGCAATAAATTAAAATGTAGATTCCTTAGATTATCAGTAGTCATAGTTAAAATATCTTAATGTTCCAAAGTCCTTAAATATGGAGAAAGAGCAATTCAAATTAAATTTCACAGTCAGTGGATGCTAACTATCGCGAAATTATCGCTTTACGGTCATTTAGTGGCGTGGTACCGGGGCTAACTTCAGAAATAATCTTAAACCAATCGCAAATAGTAGTCTTATCTAGGCGGACTAGGAACAATTTTCAATTGTAAGTCACACAAAATGACACTCGAATTTTGGTTATTTTTTAAAATCCGTCTTGAAAATCGTAAAATCTTTCGGTCTGAACTTTTTATTCAACTCATTCGGATAATTTAAAATAAAAAGTAGTACTGACTTGTCAATTAAATTGTCAATATCGCTGAAAAATGGCACGATATACTTCTCAAGAATTATGTGACATGATTTTGCTCTACGGAGAAACGAGAGGCAATGCTGCTCGAGCTCTCAATTTGTACCGGGAGCGGAATCCTAACCGGAGGCATCCTGCGAACGGCCGCGTCATTGTGAACGCTGTGCAACGTGTGCGGGACGACCTGCCCATATCTGGCAGAGTGCAGCCGCCACAAGGGCCTGGTGCAGCATTTAACGTCAGACTGGCACTGGAACGACGGATTCTTCAGCACTTCCGTGAACGTCCAACTACCAGCACAAGGAGAGCGGGTCTGTTATTTGGTGTCAATAATAGTATTGTTCACAAAGTTTTAAAAAAGAATAAGAAGCATCCATACAAATTTTTAAAAGTGCAGGCTTTGTTGCAGCGAGATTACTTAGCGCGGCATGTTTATTGTGAGTGGTTCATGGAACAGTGCCATGGGGACAGACGCGATATAACATTCGCACAAAATGTTATCTGGACCGATGAATCAACGTTTACTAACAATGGACTATGGAATCGAAAAAATACCCATTATTGGAGTACGAACAACCCCCGTTTAATGAGACAGACAGCTCACCAATATCGGTTCTCTGTGAACGTCTGGGCAGCTGTACACGGAAATACGATAATTGGTCCGGTATTCATCGATGGTAATTTAAATACAGTCCGTTTTTTAGACTTGATAAATGGCACTTTGTTACAGTATTACAACAATCTGCCGGAGGAAATAAGAAACGCAACATGGTTCCAACTCGATGGAGCCCCTGCTCATTCCACTGTGGCAATCCGTGAAAAGTTGTCTGAATTATTTGGAGATCGATGGATCGGACGATTCGGACCTAAGCGATGGCCACCGAGGTCACCGGATTTAACTTGTCTGGACTTCTTTTTATGGGGAGCTATCAAAAACGACGTGTATTCTGCCGAAGTGGATAATGTAGAAATGTTAAAAGATCGAATTATTCAGGCATTTAACACCATACGGCAACGTGATCTAAATGTAGTTCATCGAAATACATTATTAAGGTACGAAGCATGCATACAAGCACATGGCCAGCATATCGAGAACATTTTAAATTAAGTAAGTGGCTAGTAGGCAATTAATTATTAAGGATTCTGACAAGAAGCCATAGAATTTTAGTTATTTTTTGTTTTCTTTAACTATTTCATTATACGTGCATAAAACCAAAAATTATTCAATTATTGCATTTTTATTAAGTGTAAGTAATCGATGTAAATACTCCAACTTCTTTTGACAAGTGCCATTGATTCACAGTCCGAAAGAGAAGTCAATGTGTCGCACTAGTGGCAATCTTGACATTTGAATTACTTTTGAATTCGTCATTACTCGGTTAATGAAAACGAAACACAGCTATTTACTTGACCTCTCTATCGGCCTTAATTTGTGACTAAGGTTCTCCTATACACCTTTGTGGGTTTGACATACCTACCACGCAATCCCGAATGCAAACTTTTTGATTGCAATGAGCGTTTTTAATTTTTGCCATACCATAACCAAAGCCCGTTTTTCATGCTGTAACCTTTTTGGCCTAAATCACAAAACACAGAACTCTTAAGTGCCGTAAATGTTGGAACCTCTTTGGCTTATCTAAGAATAGTGACAAGACCTGACGTTCAACCGTGTTATGATTGAGAATGTCAAGTTATCGAGTGTAAAGTCTGGGCAATATTACAAATTACTATGGTGTGAATTGCGTTTACGTTATTGTACGACAAGCCTTAATTACGCTGAAACCAGAGAAAATCAAGTCGAGGGTTACGACAAATAACATACGACGGTTATCATCATCCATCAGCTAGGACCTATTATTGTAAACAATGTGTAACCAATATGCAATGTCCATCATGAATCATTACTTTATGAGAACAACTAAAAGAACACAAACACAGAACGCAACAATAAAAATGTAAGCCACCCATAGCTTGGACTCAATAAACATTTTGATTTTTTATTGTGGTTAATTATTTTACCTAGATAGGTAGTTTACGTTTGCAAAGTTATTTTCTAAACAGTTACGTAAAAGTCCGTTGTGTTTATTAGTTTTATTGCTATCATATCAAGTGTTATCTGTAAATACTTAAAACATAATCACTGAAGTGATTGAAGAACTCGAGCATCCTTTTTGTGACACTTGTGTTACACTCAACGAAGTATTCCGACTAAACACGATAGTAGTGAATCAATGGTTGCCAAGTGTGGCGGCTGACGGCTGTACATTGCTGGCTCGATTTATTTTGTTAGAAAATAACGGTAAAATTATTTTTCAGTTTAATTAATTAAAACCATTTGGACTTAATTACTGATTAGTTAGAGGCTCTATATTTTAATTTATTGCTCCTGTTACAGGAAACACCCTGTATAAGACTACTTATAAGGTGAGTTGAAAGTACGTTGAAACAATGTCAATCCTGAGACATCGTACTCATGTTAGTCGAGCTATAATTTTCCATACGTCAACTAGAACGTGAATCAGCTGTTACCAGCGCTCAAGGACACCTGTGACACCAAAAGAATTGTAAGTATGTTGCCAGTTTCAAAATGGAAGAACGCTGTTTAAGCTAACCTTTCAGGTTCATAACATAAGAAGTAGGTACCTATTTATGTATTTGGTTGATTTTTTCTACGATAAAGCGGGGTCGCTACTCTTGACAGAGATCCTCGGAAATGTATCGAAACATGTCGAACGTTATATCGACTTAACATGTGAGTAACCCGCTTAAAATATTTTAAAATATTTTTTAGATACATAGGTATCTAATTCATTGAATGACTTTGATGATTATAGATTTTATTAAATAAATAATCATAATTTGATATTCTGGATTTAAAAAAAAACTCAGCTAAAGTTCATACTTACTTCAAAAATATATCGCATATGTCTGAAATCGCAGAACTTTGTATGTCTTTTCAATTATGTTAAATGCCGGATTGATTTGAGTACCTAAAGGCGGAAAAATATTCTATCAATGGATGGCAGAAATTGGTACCGATTTATTTTATTGTATTTCATTAATCCTTTCATATTTTAATCGTGTAGTGTCGCACTCCGCTAGAATTTACTCTTTTTTACAATAGTAATGAACTACTTACCTACACATTATCCAACAGGTCATCAACACGACATATTCTTCTAGGAAGAATCGACCACCAAATCAACTTACGAAACATAAAAAAAAGTTTGCAACATACAGACACGATTTTATTTTTCCTGTAAAATTTAGCAAAAAAAACAATATTTCGTAAAATTTTCATAATTTTTCGTTGGTAAACTTCGGAGATAAGAGGGGGAACGGTATTTTTTTTTTCACATTTTCCTTCAAAATTCTTTTTTTTTTCCATAAGAAAACAATTTTAAAAAATAGTTTTGATATGTACAATTTAAGCTCTTTCGTAACTTGACTTTACAGTTTGCCCCCCTTCCATTCTTGCCATTTCCTAACATTACTATTAATAAATAAAATAAAAAATACTTTCAATTTGTAGAGGTTAACAATGTTCCTAACTATTCAAATTTCAAATCGATGCATAAGTAGTTCTCGAGATATTCAGTAATGTGACAGACGGACAAACAGATGGACAGAGTCGCACCATAAGGGTTCCTTTTGTACCTTTTTGGTACGGAACCCAAAAAAGTTACGCAATGTACCAACATAAATTGAGTGGAGCTGTAAAAATGCGGTCTCACGTGATAAATCATACCTATATAAGTTTTAATCCGGCGCGAAGAAATATTCAGCTCATAAATATGGGAGAAGAAAGCTCAATGGCCGGCATTGTGCCGTTGATGCAGGTTGACGCGCAAAACGTTTGTCCCGCGTCACAGGGGGCACAGTGTAATGGGAATCAGTACTAGGATCTCCATCTTGGCTGCTAAAATGGGTAGGAAAATAGAGTAATGTAGGGTAACTGTGCGCAACTACTTTAGATATTTATGAAAGATTGTATTACGTGTAGGTTTACAAATTAAAATTAAAGACGAAAATATTTAAAAAAATCTATTACTGAAGATATTATTCTCACGAAGAACGTTGTTTTTGTGTTGACTTTTTTTTATGTTAGTAATGTTTTTTTATATATTTTTTTGTACTTTATTATTTTAAACTAGGTATGTCTCAATACATTTTGCTAAATGTTATCAAAAGTAGTTTAATAATAAAAATCCAGAAACTGCACTGCCTGCACCTGCAAAACAAATGTCATTCGTTAAATAGGAAATGTAATGAAAACCTCCAGTGGTGATGAAAGCCGGATTCTAACGAGTACTTTTAGCAACCCGGTCATTGAATTGTTTTTAATGTGGCGTTTCAGTCTTTAATTTATTTTTAACGCCTACTGAATGTTAGGTTAATGTAATGTTAAGCTTCGCTATGGTCATTAATATATAATTAAATTTGTCCCCATCCCCACCCCATATGATAACATGGGAATACACTACGTGTAGGTGTTAATACCATTACTGACGCCGATTGTGGGCGTAAAGTACTATTCGAACCACATTGAACTCGTTACTGGTAATCAAAGTTTACTTTTCAAACTATAAATACTGCTACATACCAATATGAATGAGGAGGCACACTGACAATTTAGCCCGCCAGGCGGCGCCTGTGCAAGTGTCTAGGCATGTCACTGTCATACATATGTGAGAGAGAGAAAAACATATATTTTTCCTTTTTATTTTGACGACCGGTCTGGCTCAGTCGGTAGTGACCCTGCCTGATAAGCCGCGGTCCTGGGTTCGAATCCCGGTAAGGGCATTTATTTGTGTGATGAACACATATATTTGTTCCTGAGTCATTCATGTTTTCTATGTATATAAGTATGTATTTATCTATTTAAGTATGTATATCGTCGCTTAGCACTCATAGTACAAGCTTTGCTTAGTTTGGGGCTAAGTTGATCTGTGTAAGGTGTCCCTAATATTTATTTATTTATTTATTTTTATTTTCTCGCTCTCACGTATGAAATTCTTTATCTGCAATGGACTAATTGGGTGGCGCCATCTGTTATTACCTTGTGTGTGCCTCCTCGTTGTATACAGATAACCATTTTCTCCAATATACTCGGAAATATTACTTTAAAGTAGCAAAAATAAACCAGACTATTTTTAGTAACTTATTTATGGTTATAATCAAATTAAATAAATGACTGGTCTAGAGTAGTCGGTAGTGAACCAGTCTGCTAAGCCGATAGTCCTGGGTTCAAATCCTGGTAAGGGCATTTATTTGTGTGAACATAAATAATATTTTGTTCCTGAGTCATGGGAGCTTTCTATATACGAGTATATATTTAAGTATGTTTAAGTATAAATATCGTCGGTCTCGCGGTGGAGACGCTGGGCCCTTGGTCAGCAGACATGAAAGCCTTTGTAAGGGCTCTGTCAGCTCGGCTGGTGGACACCACAGGGGACCCCAGGGCTGGCGCGTACTTCTCGCAGCGTATTGCCCTGGCAATACAGCGGGGAAATGCTGCTAGCGTAATCGGCACTATGCCGCAGGCGGAACAGCTGGATGGGGTGTTCTTGTTATGATTGGGTCTTGTTAAGAGAATGACATGTAAAATATATTTTATCAATAAATGATCGTATCGTATCGTATCGTATCCTAGTTAATTATTAGTAGTATGTAGTTTAGAGTATTTATAATATAAGTTAGTTTAAGATTTTTGCATGTATGTATTAGTAATTTGCTTTTTGTTTCTTGTATACTTTTTAATTGAATAAATCTTCTACTAATATCGTCGCCTAGCACCCATACTTATAGTTCATGCTTTGCTTAATTTGGAACCAAGTTGATCTGTGTAAAGTTTTCCTACATTTTTTTATTTATCTAGAGAAAAATATTAGTGTACTGTAATAACTTTACTGTTGCCTCACTGAGGCGTTAGAACCATTTGTTACGTAGGTATTCAATACTCGGCCTGCCCGCCTATTTATCTCACAGCCATTCACTGCCCAAGTCGTCTATCAATCCAAATCGTTTCTGTCAATTGATCAGATCTAGTTACGTCCATGATTCCTATGGTTTGCTCGCCATTATGTTGATTCAAGGGTCTGTTCTGTAATGTTAAGTTAATTTGTGGGTCGGTCAATTTGATAAAGTGACAATGAAGTGGTTTGGTATGTACGAGTAACAACCTGCCCTTTTAGATCATGTCCATTTCAATTATTATTTCTTTCACAATTTATATTTTTCTTTCAACTCCGTTTTGCCAAGACTGGAACTGAATTGTGAGCAGTTTCACGTGCTCTGCCTACCCCGTTTGGTGAAATTGTCGTACGTACACACACATTTATTACTTTAGTGTTAAAAAACTACAGAAAGTGGAAACCTCGTTCGTAACTACACTAGACTTAAAAGTAAAAAAATTAGCGGCGTAAATAACCTGAAAATGATACACCCTATGTTTTTAACATATTCAATATTACGATCCGATATCAGGTTCTCTCTCTCCTCAGGCGCTTTTCTCTACAAGCGCATTTTAACATGTTATTCCCCATGTCTACGTACACTCGTAGCGCGTAGCACGCGCTGGCCGCTTACACTACACTGTGCTACGAAACTTTGTATGTGGACATTATCACATTCACCGGCTGAGCTATGGTCGTAGTGCTACGTCGTCGTAGACATAACATGGATTTTCCTTTAGCTAGTGAAAATACATTTTAGACTCAGAACAATGTGTCGTAATTAGCACTGAATGGGTTAAGGGTGCCTTAAAGGTTTTGAAAGTTAAGCGGTTATGGGGTATATATGGAACAGGTTTTTTATGTATAAAACATTTAATGGGGTGCATAAAATAAGAAATAATAAAATATTTGTGTAACTAAACTTTCATAATCCGAGCTCTGCAAAGATTAATTTGGCTTTGTTAGAAGTTATTATTATGTTGTCTGATTGATTGTTACTTTGCAGATCACGTGCACTATTAAATACTCAAGTACACGATTATATGATGGCCCTAAGTAAAAGTAGAAAACTAGACGGACTGTTTATTTGTGTTTATTTTTGGTTTTGTATCTACTCGTGGAAAAAACAGTATTTTTAGCTAGTAATTACGTTATTAAAAAGGAGTAATTTCTTGATAATAAATAAAAAAACAGTATAAAGTTTGTGAACAATGAGGTCCAAACCATAATGAACCTGGAATTCATTGACGTGTAATGGTTTACAAATAGGAACACAAAAGAAAAAATATCATCACGTAAGGACTCATTTCCACTCTTGTTTTTGTCGTCGTTAATATTACATTTAATTATTTTATCTATATTTCACATAATAAATATTTCGTACAATTGGCAACCTAGATGCTATAAGGAATTTTCTACCAGTCAACCTTCAGGCAATGCAAAAAAGTTTAATGTGATATTGAAACATTCGCAATATTGTAATTAATTATATAAAAAATCTTCTCTTGGAGACCCTTTACATCTCCAGAAATAATTTATCTTTACGCTTTAATATTTCCAATATGCCCAGCCACTAGGGCATTTCTATTGTATATAATATATTTAATTAATTTATAACACTTACTTAGAGGCCGTACACACCTCTAATAATTTCATTGTTATTGACATTTGTTGAATATAAAATATCGTTTATAATATCAGTCTAAAATAAAAAAATAAGAACACATTTACATACAACAAATCAAATTTCCTATCTTTCAAATAATCGTATACAAGGTGAAATAAAAAGGCCCGTTCAGACTTTGCATAGTTACTTTTGAGGTCATATAAAACAAAATTTAATATGGGTGGATTCGCAAAAAAAAAATTGGCTGTTTCGTACATTTCTGTCCCGATGCCGCTCATTTCTATGAAACGAAATTTTTTTCGCGTTTTCAGCATTGGTCCCATAATAAAAGTTGTTCATTATGTCCTCAAAAGTCACTATGTAAAGTTTGAACGGTCCTTTTTACTTCACCCTGTATGTTCATAAGAAACCTCGAAGTTCTTTGAGTAAAGTTAACATGAAAAAAGATTTTGTTTAAACTAGGTTTTAGGTATCTGTTATCTCTGCAAAGTTCTATGTAATTCCCGGTGGACACTTTATAAAATAAGGTAGCGAGCAGTTTTTAACTCCCGACGCAAAAACGACGGGGTCTTATAAGTTTGACGTTTCTGTCTGTCCGTCTGTATGTGTGTGTCTGTCTGTAGCTTCGTAGCTCCCGAACGGATTAACCGATTTTGAGTGAGAGTGCGAGAGTGTTCTTAGCCATGTTTCATGGAAATTGGTCCATTGTCGGGGGTAATTTAAAAATTTTAATTTTGTGGTTAGGTTATTTAGTTCGTGATTGTAGGTACACCGGCAGACTTGCTTTACTTATTATCAAATCAAATTGCCCCCTTGTGGAAATACGGCCGGACGATTGAATAGAAAATTATTTACTCTATCTTCAGGGCATCAAGTACTCAGCCTTCAGCAGCCATAATATTAAAAATGCGAGTAAACATTTTAACCAACGAACTGCGAGACTTGAACTATGGATCTTGGCCTATTTTAATGTACCTACAGATTGTCCCGACAGAAAGATTGTCTGAAATGGTTAGTTTTAAACTAAAGTAAGTAATATTTTTAAAGTCGAAGTTACTAATTTTATTATAAGCTACTTATACTATAAAATCCCCACGAAACTTCTTTAACTTCTTAGATAAAAGAGACGTTATAAATAAGTGATATTAGATATTATAAAGACAGTGACAGGTCTCCACCTCCTTTCTTCCCGTGGGTGTCGTAGAAGGCACAGTTTCGTTTTCTTTCAACCCCTTATTTGCCAAGAGTGGCACTGATTTGAAGCTTTACTAGTTTCATGTGCCCTGCCTATCCTTTCATCGGATACAGGCGTGATTGTATGTATGTGTATGTCTATTTCTGTTGTAAAATTGTATACTAAACACCGTCGAAGAAGGAAAACAATATCTACCACTTCCCAAGCCATATTAAAGCCCCTTCAAAACCATTTATTTAATGGCTTAGCGTTTATCGATAATGTCTAAATACATAACTTTCTTTATTGTGCCGTACTAGCCGCCGTTTACGATGTCATTTATAACGTTTAACTGAACTAGAATAATTCTTTCCGACTGGCTGTGGGCCTCCATCTATAGGTGCTGAAATAGTTGTCCCCCACTGCTGTCCCTGCGGCTCACAAGTAGACAGCCTGGGCTTGCATGGCCTCTCCTGCCGTAGGAGTGCCGGTCGCCTGTCTCGCCATGCCAGCCTCGATCCGTCGGGCTCTTGCAAGCATAGGTGTGCCGGCCACTTTGGAACCACCTGGCTTGGCGCGCGACGATGACAAGAGGCCCGACGGAATAACGCTGATCCCCTGGCAGATGGGACGGCCGCTTATATGGGATGCCACGTGGATACCTTAGCGCCGTCCCATCTAGCTTCCACTTCACGGAAGGCTGGCGAAGCGGCGGCAGCGGCCGAAGCTCTTAAACGCCGCAAATATGCCGGTCTCCTGCAAAACCACATATTTGCGGCGTTTGCGGTGGAAACCTTAGGACCATGGAGGGGTGATGCCCTTAACTTCTTCCGGGTCTTAAAAAGAAGACTCCGGGAGACTTCGGGAGATCCTAGGGCTGGCTCATTCCTTGGCCAAAGAATTGGCATTGCTATTCAGCGAGGGAATGTAGCCAGCCTCATGGGCACACTTCCACAGGGGACGGACTTGGGGGACATCAGGTAGTTGCATATATGTATATTATGTATATATCTTTATAATTATTAAGTTGACTTAGTTTAATTTAGATTAGTTTTTAATTTAATTGTATTTTATTTGTCTTAAGTTAACTACTAATATGTACACTTATTCCTTAATTTTTATATTTAAAGTCACACACAGGTCGAACGCGATTAATTAACATTATTTTTACCTTTTTTCCCAACGTTTCGGCCAGGTTGCACTGGCCGTGGTCGCGGAAGACTGACGTCCCAGCAAAGTGTCACCGGAGATTACCCGATATTAATTTATATAAATGTTCGGGGTAGACAAATAAATATAATCTACCCGCTTTTAGTTATTGTTTATTTCCATAATTTTTGTAAAAACTTTTTGAGAACTGCTGATTACACTATTTAAGTGACAAAACGCCATGGCTCTGGTAAATTGTCTGATCTTGGATCGAATTCAGTTTGCCCCGAACCTGCGAACCACGACACCCCTGACAAGAAGTCAGCACTCGATCAATGGTCCCCCTGCTGAGGTTGCGGAACGCGCCCTACAAAATATATAAAAGACACGTGGTGGCAGGAACGAAGCTGGAACACTATTAGTCCATGATCTTCTTGTATGTATACTCCAGGACTATAGCATAGTGGTCAAATTATGAAGTTGAGCATAGGTAAGTTACTTACCTATTTTTTTTTTCAGCAAAAAATAATACTAAAGCGAACGTTTGATATATTTTTAATTAAATTTCTCTTTGTAAATACCTGGAATTGGCTTTGAGGTTTTAAAAAAGCAATGTTTTTGTAGTTGTTGGTATTATTACAAAAATAAATATGTAAATAACTGTATTAGTACATTTAGTACAGGCTGGCCAAAAAATGCAAACTGATTTGATTTATTTTTTCGAACAAAACGGACGATTATTGCATTGTTATTGCCAATTTTGTCTATAATTTTGGAAGGAATACCCTATGGGCTAAACTCTGCTTTAAAACTGATCGTGACAGAATATAACGACTATTTTGTCATCTGTCACTGAAAAACCTTTACTCACTTCGAAGGCACGATCTTTAAAAATACAGTGAAATATCTATTCCGCACCCCGCCGTCATCATTATTGCTGAGTTTTATGCACAGCACTAAAATGGCAAGGGCAAAAGACAATGCGGAGTCCCCTGCCGGCCTAACCGAGGTGACAATCGCTGACGCTACGTGACCTTCGAAACGTAGTTTCACTCTGTCACGCCGCTCCTGAAGAGCGATAAGGAGAGCGTACGAAGCGTAAACAATTGTGATGTTGGTTAGATACCCTGGGAAGGGCCACTCCACAAGTTAAGGCGATGTAAAATTTTATCACGGTGAGGTTTGCATTGTCGATAAATAGATTACATTCGGGGAATTAACGCCCCTCGGGCCGTCATCACGACATAAAGGTTAACGTTGTTGCAGTATGATCAATTTCCTTGATTAATGGCCGTTTTACATATATATCATGTTCGGGTTTGTTTACAGTTTACGTAAAGTTTACGCTGATAAAATTTCGATTTAAGCAAAATTTATTCGAAGGTTCAATTTATACATTGATGCTCAATACGGCAGTTACGACCAAACTTGTAATTACTTGTTGTATGGGTTTTTAGCACTAAAACCTTGATCTGGTTAAACCTTAGGAACAGTCTGCTGCGAAATGATTTACAAGTCACTTCTCTGTAACTGACTGTACACTCGCATGTTGTTCATACTCGTAATTAAGAAGTTCGCCCGTCTTCGTAACCGCTATGTTACTAGCCATTTCCCATTTAATTACGAGGAAATTAACCGATGACGTGCTTGATAAGGGCACAAGACAGGTTAATTTCAGACCTTTAGCTTTGTTCCTTAGATACCTACTGTTTGAATGATTTTTTTTTAAGTACTTTGAGGGCGTTCTCAGAAAAATATACCTATTCTAGACCTTATTCTCTGCAATCCTGATGATTTTGGACTCATACTCAAAGTCGACACATTCCCTCTCCCACTATTTAAAAAAAATTGTCCCTAATAACATGTTAATTCTATTACGTTACGCTTTAGTGATAATATTTTTCACTTTTGTATGCGTGAGGTGGAACCTATAAGAACAATACAAATAATAGGGATGACGACTACATAAAAAAGATGGCATTCCTTTTTAGTCCATCAGTTAGATCGTCCAAACATACTGAACACATATTTTTCGCTTTTTCTAATTAATGAAAAAATACAAAGATATAAAGCATCAAAGTTCCGGAGTGGGGGCTTGTCACGTCACTTCTAAGTAAAAATTGTACCTAGGCGTGACGTCACGCGAAACTTCAACGCACTGTACCGTCGTCATTTTTCGTTTACGACAAAAAAGAAAAAATACGTGTCTAATATTCTTTGATAATCTAACTGACGGACTAAGTTTTTTTTAGTCGTCTCGCCTATTGGGGCATTTTTATATTTATTTATTTATTTAAACTTTATTGCACAAATAAAACAAAAATGTACAAATGGCTGACTTAATGCCCTATGGCATTCTCTACCAGTCAACCATCGGAATTCATCGGATTTTTATATTCATTTATCATCAGAACCGAATCTAACATACTATAATTCAATGAGTATACAAGAAATCACAATGAAAAGAAAAATATGACCTCAATATATAAATTATATATTGAGGTCATATTTTTCTTTTCATTGTGATTTCTTATAATAACATATTATAATATATTATATAAAAATGCAATTACTATATCGGGCAAATTCATTTACGACGATTTGTGCCAATCGGCGCTTCAAATCTATCTTGTTTTGAAACTTTTTGATTTTATACACCAGTCAAAGCAGGCAAAGAGGATGTCTCAGGAAACACACAAACAGGGAAGGAAGGAGGCGGACACGGAAGGTAATTACTCACAAGCGTTCAAAGTGAGTGAAGGCCCGTCGAGGAGTAGCTGACGTGAACCCTCCAGCGTTGTAGCCACAGACTACACAGACACCGCATTATCAAGGATTTACAAAGAGCGCCTGTGTACGTAGCCGAATGCACAAACGCTCACGAAACGCTCACAATAATATCTCTTTCGCAGCTATCTATCTCTATCGCTCTTGCGTACTGGACCGCCAGACTACCTTTCGCGGCGTTTCGTTTTCGTTTCGCGTCGCAGAAATGCCATTCGGCTACGGGGCCTAGTCACCAGACAAAGTTATGTACAATTTTACTGGTAAAATCCCAATTTGAGCAGCGTATTTGAGTAGCGTCTTACATTATTCCTACATACTATACCTTTCTATAGGGTGCCTTTCTACCAAAGATGCGCTACGTGGATGTGTTTGATAGCCACCAATCAGCTTAGTCGAACCGGTTCCCACTAGTGCTATGCTTTGTGAAACAATGAACATGGTTGGTGGATATCAAACACATTCACATTGCACATAAGAAGTTCTTCGTAGAAGATAATAATTAGGTACCTTAAAATTGCAAAACAGCTGGTTGTAAACGTTGACACAACTAGTCAAAAAGTTGCGTTCTCAGACTAAATGATTGTGGAGGGACTTAAGTGTGCTGTGGTGACTTTGAGATGGCTTGAATGCTCCATCTAGTAGCTGACTTGAACCCTCCAGCGTTGTAGCGTAACGCCTTCCACGAAGTGTGCGTAATCAAAATGTTGCGGGTGAAATACTTGTGTTTACGTTGATCGCAGACTGTGACTAATTGCATTAATGCAAAAATGAAGTCTTGAATTAAGTATATTTTGAGAGAGAGAAAGGCAAGGTAACAGAGAGTAATAAATTCACAGTTTAAAGCAGTTTAAAATGACTTAACCATCTAAATAATTGAGGTAACTAACTTGCCCTGATTTACCGAGACTTACATATTGATTTAATAGAGCTAATTATATCGTGTGATGCATACTCTTAAAATGTATTAGTCAATTTTTACCATCCGCGTCAGCTCCTGTTTTTTTTAATGAAATAGGCAGCAAACGAGCAAACGAGTCGCCTGATGGGAAGCAGTCATCGCCGCCCATGGGCATAAGCAACATCAGGGGAGTCACTTATGCGTTGCCGACCTTTGAGAACCGTGAATACCTGCTTCTTGAATAACCACATGTCATAGCGCAAGGGAACACCTCAAAAGGTAGCTCATTCCACTACTTTAATTTCTTTCAGAATGTCAAAGTTTTATCCTAAATAATACAAATAAAACAAAGTTATTCGATATTTTGACGTTCATCCTCATTTTGCTGCTGGCGAAAATTTTATATCTATAAGTTTCCTCACATTGAATGTTAGTGGATCAGTTTGTATTACAATAACATGCATTGTTTGTATACGCCTCATATATTGAAACTTACAACGTTCAAGATTAACTTTCGCTTGCCTAACTACTGCATGAGGCGTATGTACACTATGTACAGTAGCATTACTCCCTGTTTTATGATAGACATTTTTCATTTCTGCCACGTAAACGAAACAAACGAGCCCACATTAAAATCCTCAATCCCGGAGGGCCCGCAAACAAAACCAATATACGCCGATAACAGTTGTAAACATCGCCATAGCGGTACTCGAGTTGTAATATCGTGTCAAACTTTGTCATTGGCCTTTATTGCGTGCAGAACCGTAATGGTGTCAGCGTTGTATTGCAGGCAACTTGTTTGCCGCTTTGCGATCAAGGCTGTTGTCAACTTTTTCTGGTGCTTGTCATTAAAAACCGTTTATCGGCAAGCCAAGGTTTTTTGCATGTGTTTTTAATCGAAATTAAGACGAAAGTGGGACTACCATGAAATCTACTAACTACCCATTTGCATAGTGAGCAAACGCCTGCTGCACCCATCAAACCATTAAACCTCAAACGACAGTTTAATAATACAAGGTAGGTACTATTTGCACTAGCACTCACTGAAAACATTTTTTTTTAAGAATTTACTTTTGTATAGTTAGGTTTAAACAAGTCCCGAGTACCCGTAGTACCTCATCTGAATGGAAGGTAATATCTAAGGGTAAAACCACATAGCAATAACACAAACGAATTAGGAAAGAGTACATGGCCCCTAATTTTCCTAAATAGTGCTAGTTCCTTCTATTATGGGCTTAATCTCTGCGAAAATGTTTCCTTCAGGTATGTGGGGAAAATACAGGGGTTTATTTAGTATAACCAAGGTAGGTGCTTACGTGTTTGATTAAAAACGAAAGTGGGTGTAACTGTACATAAATATCTTTATAACTACCTATATAATGGGTTGAATCAATCTGGGCACCCCCCGCGACTTGATGCCAACCAGATACGAGTTGTAAAAAAGTTATAAAATCCATTTATGTAATTGTATCTGAAAGAATAAAAGGTTGTTTCACGTTTTAATAATTTTAGGATATTAAAGAAACTAAAATATTATAATCTAATCTAAATAATATTGTCTTCGGTTACTGCGATAGTTACTCATGAAATAAAACTATGGATCGGATTATATCGCATATAATGAATTGACAATTCATCTCGACGTTTCGAACACTACAGCATTCGTGGCCAACGGGTGACTGAGGAAAAATTACAATGTGCAAAAGCTACCCACATACAAGAAATATTAACAAACCATGACGCAGGCAGGTTCACACACTGCTAATAAATACAATATTTTAAATTCATTATACGCAATATAATCCGAATCCATAGTTTTATTTCGGGTGTGTAATGATTGGTATAACTTTTTTTGGTATAGTAACATTTGATATAACAACATTTGGTATATTCTTAAAGGATATAATCACTCATTTGACATAATTAACATTTGGTATAACCTCAAAAAATCTACTTTTATTTTGTATAATCATTATTTCGTATAACAATTATTTATAATAACCGCTATATGGTATAACTATCTATTGATATACGACTAGTATAATATAACTAGCAAACAGTATAAATCATTTCATGAATTAATTTTATTCTTTTTTAAGGGATCACAGTTCTAACCTAACCTAGCCTACTTTTCTGACAGTAGATGTATTTATCTGGTAGCAGAAAAATAGGTTGGGTTAGGTTAGAACTGTGACCCCTACACACAACGCGCTGCTACCAGCGCGTTGTGTGTAGGGGTCACAGTTCTAAGCTAATCTACTTTTCTGGTAAATGATGGATCTAATTTATTGTAATTTTTTTTTATTCTAACTGTGCTTTGGAAATAATTAATTTGTGTTATACAATTTATTTAATATCGTAAATAAGCATTATACTAAAAGTATGTTATAATAAATGTTTTTCGAAAAAATGATCATTATATTAAATAAGAATTATACAATTTGATAGCGATCCAACGGGGTAATGCTGCAAGCATTATGGGCACTTTTGCACCGGAGGCGGTGCGGAGCGGTATTGACTAATTACCGTTTGTAATTATTTTTAGTTAAGGCTTTTTTTTTGACATTGTATTTCAAATAATATTATTGTACCTATTATGCCCTGGTTGGTCTGAAGCATTCAAAGCTCTTTATGCAGAGGGTAGACTCTGGATGGAGCAAAAAGCTAGGGAAGCTAGGCAAAAGACAACTTCAAATTATAACGGGGGTGTTCACAGGCCATTACGGGGTCAAAGGAATTTTGGCCAAGATGGGACACGCCGACAACACTGATTGTCGCATGTGTGGCGAAGAGGAAGAGACCGTCAGACATTTAATGTGTGAATGTCACGCCCTCGCCAGACAAAGAATGAAGAACTTTGGAGCAGGCTACCTGGCACCGAAGGACTTCAGAGAGCTACCCACGAGCCTCATCATCCGATACGTGGAGATGGTCGAGAAGCTCCTGAATAGCTGAAGGATCTTAGGATCGTAGGGGGTAATTGCACAAAAGATCCCGATGGGTCGAAGTGTATCCGTAAGGGCCCCCGCAGATTTAAGATAAGATAAGATAAGATTGTACCTATTATATGTTTGCATGCCTAATGATAATTATTCAAAGAAGTAAACAATCAATGTTACAACGGTTCTAATTATACAATTTGTTAGTATATTATTTGTTGTTATATTATTCAATAATTATATCAAATGATCGTTATAACGACTAAAATATATATCAAAAAAAGTTATATCGATCGATACGCACCCTTTTATTTCTAATCTAATAATTATATTTTCCACTCGTGCTTATTGTAAGGATTCAATTTATCATCGGTGAAGGTAACACTAACGATCCAATTACATTAAAATTATGTACACAATTAAATTAAAAGAAATGGAACTTCAAAATGGTAAAAAACTAAATATCAGTTAGTATTATTAATAATAATCAAATATATTTAGGTAGATCAAGCTAAATGTACAGAAAATATTAATAATTTGTAATGATATCTGCTCCGAGACCTGGGTGCAATGTCCTTGAAACGTCGGAGGTTAGTTTTAAAATAATAGTTAACGGTATACCTAATTATTAATTTTCCTGACAAAATTTTCCCTCTTATTTATTTCTATCTGGTGTTATACAGTATAAGTACAAAATGTATGTGTCATTTAGTTTTGCAGTGACAGATTGCTAGCCAGTCGACTTCTTCAACACCCTTGGCACACACAAGATTTATTTCAAAATAATAATCTGTATGAATAATAAATATCAAACTAAAGCTACAAATCTAAAACAAATCAGCGCACAAGAACCAAGCATCATTAAAAATAATATTAGAAATTTGATTTAAACTTGTTGTCTACTGAGGGCACATTGAAAGTCATATTAAATTACGTAAGTATAGCACCAATTTTTTTTGAGTAGAAAATAGAACAATGCTCAACATTTTACTTTTTTCAAGCTGCCAGCGCTTTTAAAATACTTGTCACAGTAAAATACCTATACCCCCAAAAATGTACAGATATTTATTTTCAAACCAGATTTGTTAATGTCACTGCGACATCACACACTCTCAAGTGGCTCATTCTGAGAACTTTTAGTATACGACCCAAGCACGTGTATCGATTCATGTCCTCAAGTATACACTGAGAGTTTCCTCTCTTGTTTATGTAATTAAACGAATTGTGAAGACGCTTAAGATATTTCGCAAGTGGTTCACTGCAGTCGGACCTGGAGCTAGGCCGGCCATCAATCTTCAGCGGTTGTTTAGGCCATCGCTGATAGCAAATGGCCTGTTCTAGGAATGCCCGTTAATATTCCACTTTGTGGTTAGAGTATGGCTAGTATGCAGGCAAGTTTGACTTGAAGAAATTAATTGAAGATTACTAGGATATTAAGGCAATCTAAGTAACATTTGCTTTTTTTTTTCAAAAAAGGAAGCTGGAATAATATCGTCGTGAAGAGCGGCATTACATTTCAACTTTAGTCGAATTCTTATAATAAATACACACATTTAAATCAATTCTATGTAATAACTACACCCACAGTTCACCTGAGGTAAAAGCATCAATTGGTGAAAGTGCATATACATTTTCAAAAATTAACAGTATTTAAAACGTTTGTTTTAAAAGTCCTGCAACCGTACTTTGAGCATAATGGATTGCAATATTCTTAAAATGGTCTGTTTTTGTATGTTTTGTTTGTTTTGTTAAGATATCTTTGAAAGACGTGTCTACTTTGAAAGACTCGTACACTAAGGGTCAGCCGTACCGACCAGATTTAACAGACTGATTAACGTCACTGAATAAGTAATTTCATGTAACTACCGATTTAAATAAAATAGGGAACGCTTTAAGCACGACACAGTCTGCCGGACAGACAGTTTGGTGCAACTAAATGAACCTAAGTTTAATTCGACGTGATAAATATTTACCTCAAGATATCTAAATAATACCGGAAATAAAAGGAAATGACTTGCAAGAAAATGTAACATTCTGATGTCGATTGCAGATGCACTATTGCGGCGTCTTTGATTCCGTATCTGTACTCGTATTCGCCAATTTCATGCCTGCCAAGATGAGTGACGGAATTAATGTCATCATATCGGAAGTAATACGGCGGTAAACGTCACTCATTTTTCAAGAAAATTGTCAGATACAGCGGCGATTGAGATCCAAACGCGTATTTTTATCCAGGCTATGAATATATAGGTCGTCTCCAAATAATATGTTTAAATACACGTGTGAGCATGTTTGTGTAGTGTAGGTAATAGGTATATTATTGTAATCTTAGATCTGGTACCTATTCAGAAGTAAAAAAAATCCTATTTAATTTCTTAATTTCTCTGAATTATGCCGAGACGGAAGCTATTTTAGACAATGTATGTTAGCTCAAGTTTTGTTTTTATGCATGCTAAATGTGAAATATTTTTGTTATTGTTAATTTCATGTATCATAAACCAAAAGCTGGATGTTATGTTTCTTTACCTTTATTTCTGTTGGGTAAATTGTAACTGGTACCCTGCGATACAGGCATAGCCTAGTGCCCGCCCCTGTCACATTATGTAATGTAACTTTTGGAAATAAAGATTTATTTATTTATTTATTTTATATATCACACATTCTTTCAAGGAAACTACGAACTCAACTATATTATAAAATATTACACTCAAAATTAGCGATCCCCTCGTTGCTTGAAGAAATAAACATTAAAGTCCCTCGTGCGCGTCAGCGTAAATGTCGTAAAAAGGAACTATTTGCTATCCCGTTCAGTCGAACATGCTATGCACGAAATATGTTTATAAGGCGTGTCTGTAAACTATATAATGAAAGTGTTAATCTTTCAAACATTGATGTTTTTAATTGTAGTATTAGCGATTTAAAGAAAGCATTTTGTTTGCAATGTTGAATTATCCAAAATGTATCGTATTCTAATCATTAGAAAGGTTTAAATTAGTTTGTTAACACTCGTAGTAATTTGCATAATGGGTAAGTATGTTCTTTGTACCTATTATGCAAATGATTACAATTTAAGCATCTATCTTGTACAACTGAATATGTATATATGTAGTTAATAAAATTAAGCACTTATATTCTTTAAGGAAACTAATAGGTCTATTGTAAATGCAATAACAACTTATATGTATCTCATACTGTATGTGACCGTTTGTTTCTTTCTCAATAAAATAAAAATAATAGTTATTTGTTACCCGAGTGTAACACAAAACTTTTCCCCTCACTATAGCGAGGAAACTACAACGCAAAAAATGCGTTTATCACTGCTTCCAGTAGTTCCACAGGTGGTAAATCATCTTTATTACTAGATTCACCTACTTTTATCAATTTTAAAGCTGTTAATTTGACTTTATTCAAGGTCAAATTACTTTACCCACTAGTGGATAAAATGCGTTTTTACCCGCTGGTATTAAAGGACAAAACACGTGTTTCCGAGCTAGTGAGGGGAAAAATATATTTCAGGTACTTAATTGATTAGGTAGTGTTTAAATAACATCGCAACTAAAGGGTGTTTTGACTTTACGCATTGTCATTTTATATTACGTAATCACATGTAAAGAGTGTCTTTTCAAAAGGACTTCTTTGTATAAGTCAACAGAGGTTATTTTTATCTATGTCTTTCTAGAGAAATAAACCTTGTTGACTTATAAAATAAATCCTTTTGAAAAGACACTCCTCATGTATTCTACGTCTATCGCATAAGATAAATAAGATAACCGTACGCCCTTACTTTAATCTTTCGAGCGCCTTGTTCCAGATCTGTCCCAGGCAATTTCAACTGTAATCAACAGAAATCGAAATATTCACCTGAGCGAAATTCCTGCACCGGCCACAACCTATTAGTCAATAACAAGTTATCAGAAACCCATTACCGATCCATAGTCAAGCTCAAGGCTGAACTAATTCGAGGCGCTAGGCAAGGCAACACATTAAAAGCGGGATGCGCGCATATTGGCCAAGTTGCCAGCACGTGCGCCATATGTGCCGCATGAGGACTTATCGCCAACTCTCGTTATCGTCTTTGTTGGTTGGCGGGCCTATTTTGAACAAAAGGACTAGTTACGGTTTATACCAGTGAGTCGATATAGCAAAATAATTGCAAAAGATTTATTTAAATTATTTATTTATATTTTATTTATTTATTTATTATAAATGCTGCAACTTTGCCCACCATGCCCAACATTGCCTGGGTCTAAAATGGTAGTTCTAATCAAAATAGGTGTCTAAATCGAAGTGTTGGGAGATAGGACAGTGACTGCCATTCTTAAATAGCTTATTATAAATGGCTTTTCGGCAATAAATCACTATTTTTTGAGCCAGGCAATGTTAGACAGGGTGTTGCAGCATTTGACGTGTCTATTACTAGATCAGATATCACCACGAACTACGAGTACCTACCTGATACTAGTACTGTTACGTGATAAATAATAATTCACGCAAGCACAAATATTATCACGTTTGTACTAGTATCGTAAGAAGCGTGTAAAAAAATTCAAATAGCCAAAAGAAATTAAAATCGCTTCTTTAACCGGGCTACCAGAAATCTAGGTCTTATAGAAGAGTTTTGATCTTAGAAAAGTTGATGAGATCATACATGTTTTCTTTAAGTAATTGGAAGCATCATCGTACAAATTACCTGTAGGTAAATTAGAACAAATCGAAAGACTTTGTGGCTTTGAATAGTGCTTGGAAGTTTTCAGAAGGAGAATCTTTCAATTTAGTCCAGCTTGCAGGCTTACCCGCATGGCGCATTGTTTACTCAGTAACATTCTGGTATACCATCAAAAACTCTTACAAGGTCTTTCTTCGCCGTTCTCATCGCTCCGCCACTAGCGTCAGCGTCATGAGCGTCTGAGCGAGTGTCATAGCTAGAATATAAGTTTACTTGCACTCAGAATACTATTCATATTCAAGATATATTATTATTTTCGCAAACGTTTCTTCCAAGTTTTCCTTTCAGAATAGGCTCACACAAGCTCCGAGTGGACAGCGGCGGTAATTTCCTCGGAACTACTACCCTTACAAAGTTCGTTACAAGTTGACACGATACCGATATTTGGATAGTTATGAACTTATGAACTCATATCGGTAGTTTGCGGCTTTGTTATTGAGGAAAAACATAGGTGCGTACTGTTACGTGCTCGTGGAGGTAAAAGGAAAATGATTTTGACATACTTAATTTCCTTGATAAAATGAGTGACGTGACGCAATAATAAACGTTTTACTCTAATATATTATTTACATTTATTGAAGGCTTTTTCATTAACCCTGAATTTTGGGTAAACAGGTTTATGTCATTCTAATACTGCATTAATAAAGGCCCACTTGCATCAATCACTTAACTCGGGTTAGTGGGCTGTCATCTGTCAAATTCCATACAAAATGGTGGGTTAACCTTCCATTTTCGTTGCTGCAAGTGGTCCTAAGAGTAAAAGAGAAAGGCTGACAGCAGTGCCAACCCAGATCATCATCCTCCTTGCGTTATCCCGGCTTTTGCCACGGCTCATGGGAGCCTGGTGTCCGCTTTGACAACTAATCCCAAGATTTGGCGTAGGCGTTTTACGAAAGCGACTGCCATCTGACCTTCCAACCCGAAGGGTAACTAGACCTTATTGGAATTTGTCCGGTTTCCTCACGATGTTTTCCTTCACCGAAAAGCGACTGGCAAATATCAAATTACATTTCGCACATAAGTTCCGAAAAACTCATTGGTGCGAGCCGGGGTTCGAACCCGCGACCTCCGGAACGAAAGTCGCACGCACTTACCGCTAGGCTACCAGCGCTTCCGCAGCGCTTCATCGGTGCCAACACAGATGCTCGCAATATAATAATTGCAATATAGAAGTTTTATTTTATTAACCGACTTCAAAAAAAGGAGGAGGTTCTCAATTCGACTGTTTTTTTTTTTTTTAATTATACTTTGTTCAGCTAACAGGACAACCCCCTCTGCTCTGATTGATACGGTCAGATGGCTTTAGTTTAAAAAAAAAAATTGAGTTTACTAGTTTAGTCTGTAAGAAAATCCGGGTCAACTTTACGACGCAACCGAGAATACATTAAGCAAAAGGGGATCTTCATCCCTATAGTCCATCCTATCTATCGCATACCCAGCCATGCATAGAATCTTCGATAACCCACGCAGATTATCGAGAGATGGCTCAAAATTACATCTATCGCTGAGATCGATAGCCACTACCACGCCTCGTTACACGGAAGGTTATTACCATGCATCATTAACGGAATCCTGGGATCGGCTATGATGTGTTAGATTTGTAGTGTAATATTAGAATTTCCTCGGGCCGATTACGGTTTAAGTAGTAAATTATTAATTAGGTATCGTGTTTACGGGTTTATATTGAATTTTGCACCCGAATAATAAATGGACACAAACATTATGAAAAAAAAAAAACAGTTCGTTATTTCTGTCATTTGTCTACTTTATTAGATATCTTCCTTATATTATTAGTGTAACGATTTCCTTGAAGTTGATTCCTAACGTAGTAAATCTCATAATTACTCCTCATACATATAATACTAGCTTTTGCCCGCGGCTTCGCTCACGTTTAATTAGAAAAATGCAGAATGCTCGATACAAACTTCCACCCCCCATGTTAGGGAAGTGAGGGTTAGAAAAGACAAAAAGTAGCATATGTCACTTTCCATCCTTCAACTATATCCACTTCAAAAATCACGACAATTCGTCGCTTCGGTTTGCAGTGAAAGATGGATAAACAAATACACACACACACTTTCCCATTTATAATATTAGTAAGGATTAGTATGGATATCCTACTGAAAGATAGACGTTCTGTGCTGGTCAGGTAATAGTATTTTATACAATCGTGATATAATACAAAACTTTTCAGTCGAGTACCATGTTTAGGCCACGAAACTTGCTGAGTGGCCTAATAGTACGGTACGAGAGTGAAAAGCTTAATTAAATCACTATGGTATACAATACTTTTTCTATGAGTATCTTCATCATCAATGGACGAAAAATATCATCATTCAAGTTAAAATTAATGTTAGTAATGGCGTCGTTCACCGTTGTATCAACATCGAATTACCTACTTGGCAACCGATTGTTTATAATAACCGTCTGTGATTGGTCGATAACGCGATAGATAAAAAAAATGTGTTTCAGATGCAGAAAAATTTGCCAGGTATCGCAAATTAGTATAGAACTTGTATGAAGTTCTATTTTTGATTTTTTTTCAGTTAACTAAAGTGAAGTGTAATGAAATATTATAGTTGACTAAGTGTCAAAGACTTTCCAACACTGAAAAGTTAGCACTTATAGTTTAGTCTGTGGTGTCCTAATTGACAGATTAAAGTCGACGAGTAGAAAAAAATACTTTTCGTATTAGAAGCTGGCATTAAATGTCTGATATTAAATCAAAGGGAAATAATATAAAATCTTCGACAAGATTGATGGAACTTTACTGATTTCAGCAATTACATCATGTTCCGCAAAATGAGTTATTCGGTTATTATTTTTATTTTAACACAAGGTGTATTACAATTACAAGGTGTATACAATTCTTAGATCAGGGACCAAGATTTGACGACCGGTTGGCGCAGTCGGTAGTGACCCTGCCTGCTACGCCGCGGTCCCGGGTTCGAATCCCGGTAAGGGCATTTATTTGTGTGATGAGCACAGATATTTGTTCCTGAATCATAGATGTTTTCTATGTATATAAGTATTTATATAATTATTACATATCGTCACTACTTTTTAAAAAACTTGTATCTTCGTCTGTCAATGAAAAGAAAATTGTAGTAAGTATGTATGGAATGCATATAGACTTACTGCGTTTTAACTTTGAGAAACAGCATGAGATACGAGATTTTTTAAAAGTAGTGACGATATGTCGGTGTCTGAATATCCACAACACAAGACTTCTTGAGTTTACCGTGTGCCTCAGTCAATCTGTGTTAGAATGTCCTATAATATTTATATTTAATACACAAGTGATCATTTATTATAAACTCCTCATCCCACATACTATAATATACAGAATTTGCAAATACGGTAGGATCCTGAGGGCCTAATATCGCTAACCAATTTTGACATGTTGCTCTTTCACATTTAAATCAGCTAATTATGAATTCACAAACAGAGACTCAACACCCCAAACTTGGTTCGTAGTAGTCCTTTTGATACTTTAAATGTTGTCCTATTCCTGAGTTTGATCATTATCGTTCGAGCGATTTTTAAATAAAATGATCTACAGTACCCCAGAGCTTAAAATACACAAAATCTGCTCAGTATTCAGAATATTGACTGGACATTACAAGCCGAACAAACATATGTTTCAAATGGGGATGAAACAAGAAGCTACATGCAGGTTCTGCCAGGAAACCGAGGAGACTTCAATGCACGCCCTTTGTTCCTGCGGACCACTAATGTCAAAGAGAAGTACCTATACTTAGGGCGGCATGCACCTCAACCCTATGAAGTTCAAGATCTTACAGCCCAAATAATTTGGAACTTCCTGGATTCAACGGGCATAAGGTGTAGTCACTATGGATTACTACTGGTCGACGTGACGCAGAAAGGCCCACAATACCCCCCTAATAGAAATAATACAGAACCCTTCATTATACGTGGTCCGAAACACTTGGCTTATATTTTTTTTTTTTTTTCTTCAATCTACAACGTCAATCAGTGGAAAAGTTCACAAAGAATAAAAATAAACATTTTGTAGGCTACAACGATGAAAACTGCCTGTTGACAGATCAATAAATTGCTGTTTGCGTTTCGACTTAAATAAATATGCCCATTCTTTATCACATAAAGCAATGCCATGTGTATACTCGTAGTATAGCCATGTGTAGTACAGTCGACAACACAGCTGTTAATACTCAGTTGCAAAAATATGTATTCTGAAATTTATGGTGTACATTAAGGTGTGTATGGTATGTATATGGTATGTGTATTTGGCACTGTATTCACAGCTGTGTTGTTGACTGTAGGTACATATGGCTATTATGACCCCTTACAGAAGCGTTAGACCGGATGGCACCAATTAACACGAAGCGCCTTTTGCTCTCCAAACAAATTGTTTTTGCCGGAGCGGGAAATTATTTATTGACACCCACGGAGAACATATTAATATATAAAATAATATATATCTAATAGAAATTGTTTCTCTAGTTATTAAATCTGATCAATCGATCGTGTTGAAATTATAATTATAGATAACGGCTTCGCTCGCGTTAAATTCGAAAATTGCAGCATGCTACATACAAACTTTTACCCCCTTTTAGGAGAGTCTTCTTCTTTCATTGCCATGCCCTAACGGACGTCGGCGACCACCTTTGCCATTTCTCTCCTGTTCTTTGCCATTCTTGCCAGTATGTCTGCGTTACTTTCATTAGTCCATTTTTTTATGTTGTCAAGCCATGTGGTCCTCCTTTTTCCCCTTCCTCTCTTGCCATCAATTTTTCCTTCCAATATTAATTGTAATATACTGTATTTGTCGTTCCTATAAATGTGTCCAAAATAAGATAATTTCCTTTTTTTCACTGTAACCAAAACCTCTAAATTTTTCTTCATTATTCTAAGTACTTCCAAGTTCGTAACTTTATCGGTCCAGGATATTTTTAGCATACGCCTATACAGCCACATTTCAAATGCGTCTATCTTCTTTTCCATTGCTTTGTTTAGAGTCCATGTTTCGCAGCCATAGAAGAGAATCGATAGTACGTAACACTTTACAAGTCTCCAGCGAAGCTTTAAGTTGATGTCTCTGTTAGTGTATATAGACTGCATTTTGACAAAGGCATTTCGCGCAATCTCAATCCTAACACGTATTTCCTGCTCCATATCCCAGTTTTCGTTTAGCCAGCAGCTTCTCTATCGGTGTACTATCTATTTTTACAATGTGTGCATTTGTTTTAGATTTGGATTTGCTTACTACCATAAATTTAGTTTTGCTAATGTTTATTTTTAACTTATAGTGCTTGATCTTGGAATTTAAACGGTTTAGTAGGTGTTGTAATTCATCAGCACTATTTGCGAGCAGGACAGTGTCATCTGCATATCTTAAATTATTAATATACTTGTCATTACATTTAATACCTATATCACTGCCATCAAAGGCTTCTGAGAAAATACGTTCTGAGTATAAATTGAAAAGGCTGGGCGACAATACACATCCTTGTCGGACTCCTTTTAATATTTCCAATTCTTCAGTGGCTATATTTCCTATTTTGATATGAGCAGTTTGATTCCAATATAGATTTTTAAGTATTCTGGTGTCTTTGCTGTCAATATCCGTTTTGTAAATAACATCCATTAGTAGCTGGTGGTTTACAGTGTCGAAGGCCTTTTCGAAATCGATAAAGCACAAAAACACGTCTTTTTGATATTCCAAACAGTTCTGTACTAATATTTGGATTGCAGATAGAGCTTCTCTTGTTCCTAGGCCGTTTCGAAAGCCGAACTGGGTTTCACTGATGTAATTATCTATTTTACTAAATGTTCTATAGTTTAAAACTTTAAGGAAAACTTTTAATACGTGGCTCATTACACTAATTAATCTATATTCACTGCACATTTTAGCGCTAGGTTTCTTGGGGATTGGCAAGAAGGAGGACGTAAGCCATTCGTCTGGTAGGACTCCCGTATCATATATTTTATTAAACAATGTCACCAAAATATTAATTCCAAAATCATCCAATAATAGAAGTAGTTCTCCATGCAATTTATCAGGACCTACAGCTTTTCCACTTTTGAGCGTCTTGATAGCTCTTATAACATCTTCTTTTACAATTGGCGGACCCTCATATTTGTCAGGGCTATTTACTGGTTCTAATCTGGTGTCATTGAAAAGCTTCCTAATGTAATTTACCCATTCTGTTCTTTGCTCATCAATATCCGTTAATAACTTATTTTCGCAGTTGGTCAGTTTGCCAGTAAGATGTTTGCGTCCGCTGTTAGTGAAGTCTTTTACTTTTTTATGCAAGTTAAAGCTATCGTGTTTCAGGTCTAACTCCTCTATCTCTGTACATTTCGATTCCAGCCACTTATCCCTTTCACGTCTGATTAAAGATCTAATTGTATTATCTATGCATCTGTATTTTACTTTATCATTTTTGTACAGTCTTCTTTCTTCCATTAAGGTTAAGATTTCTTTTGTTATCCATGGGTGTTTAGTTTCTCTTTTGTAGTAACCCAGAGCTTCTTTGCTGACTGTATTGGTAGTGTCCTTAAACATATCCCAGATTTCTTTCATATTCATATTGTCTACTTTTAAGTTCTTTAGTTTCTTATTATAGTCAGTCATTAATTTGGTTCTGGTTTCTCTATCTTTAAGTTTTTCAATAGCTATTTTTCTATCAGGATTACATTTCTTTATTGGTATTTTAAGTTTTAGGTTAAGTTTCACGACTAAGGGATTGTGGTCAGAGCCGACATCTGCACCTGGGAAGGTTTTAGCGTTCAGAATAGAGTTGCGGAATCTTGCTGGAATGAGTACGTAGTCAATTTGGTTACGGACAATGGTTTTTGAATTGTGCTTAGGAGGAGGTCCATGTGTATAAACGTCTGGGTGGATGGTTAAACCAAGTGTTGGTCACTACTAGATTTTTCTCTACGCAAAATTGCACTAGCCTGTCCCCTGTCCAATTCCTCTCTCCTAATCCGTAATTACCTACATGTTTTCCAACTGATCCTTTACCTATCTTCGCATTCATGTCTCCCAGTACTATGGTTACTTGTTGAGATTTAAGTGAGCTAAGAACCGTGTCTGTCTCCGTAAAAATTTTCAAGGAGTTCTGGGTTTTTCTTAGCTTTTTCTGAAGTTGGGGCATAAACTTGCACTACATTGATATCAAACGGGTGTCCATTCAATTGCAAAAGAATAATCCGCTCTGATACAGGTACAAAGTTTTTAACATATCTAGTAAGTTTTTTTTTTATTAATATGCCCACACCGTGGTAGTGATCTTTATCCGTTGATGGTTTACCTGAGTAATACAGTACTGAATCTTGCCTTTCGTGTTTACCATTATCTTTCCAGCGTACTTCGCTGAGGCCTAATATGTCCAAATTTAGCCTATCCATTTCTAATATTACATTATCTAATTTCCCTGGTTTTATTAAGCTTCTAACATTCCACGTGGCTAACTTCAAACAATCTTCTTTTCTTCGTATGAGTTTAATCCCTCGTGTAGACTTCTTGTTTTCTTCCTTTGGATCTTCATCGGTAGTATACTTAACATCACAAGTCAACAACTTATGACGCCGGGGTGAGTCCGGGTCGCATTCTACTGGCATTATTTGGTTGATCATTTAGGAGAGTGGAGGGTCAGAAAGAGACTCTCCATCTCTTCAACTATCTCCACTTAAAAAAACACGACAATTCGTCGCTCCGTTTTGCTTTGAAAGACGGATTAACAAACAGACACACTCACTCTCCCATTAGTTGACGAAATGGATTTCGTCTAATTAAATAATCTTGTAAACTTTCTTTTTCATTTTTTGTAGGTTTTCTTCTGATGGTAGTTCTGGAGATAATATAATGTTAAGTAGGTACATCACTTGCACTATGCTCTAATATGTAAAGACAGTAAAATAAATATACATTATATAACTTAATAAATAATAATACATCGTGACTGTTGTTTACGGAAAAAGGTAACTCGCAGCATTGTTTTTATTTACGGCTACTCTGCTTATTTTCTTAAGATCAGTTGATGCTGATGTACAGTCAGTTTCAGAGAAAAGTGACCGTTCATCTGTATAGAAGTTTATATCCGAAGGTGCAAAGCGAATATTATTTCAAACTGAACCTAATCCACAAAGTGCTCGCCTATACGAGTAGATTAGCACCCTACAGTAAATCTTACAAAACAACATAATCTTTAGCGATGTCATGTCTTATCCATTCAGGTTTTTACGTTACAAGGATAGCTACTTAGAAGGGTTTTAAGACACCATAAAAATGTTTTTTGGTCCTCCTGGCGGGTTAAAATAGCGCAGTAAATAAAACTAAATCCTCTGACGGCGTCCTACCTCGGGAAAGCTAATAAAAAGGTGAGAACATTGCTCTGGTCTTAAAAATCACGTTCTATATTTTCAAACGAAAAGTAGAATATTCTGAAATCGAAAACCAATATGAAAAAATAGAAAAAGATTCGAGGCAGATAGATTTTCTACCATTCGAAAAAATAAATATTGGAATCGGCCGAAAGCCGTGGGAGGCAGATGAGTTATCTCGGAGAGTGAGATTTGTCTATGTATCAGAATGTTACAAAGAAGATAAAGCAGTGATGCTTTGGGATACAAAAACTCGTAAGACATTGCATTGTGCTATTGAAAATTAGTTTGTACCTAAGTGATAATTTTATAATTAAATGATATCACTTTGAAATCAATTAATTTAATATTGGTTCATGTTTTACAGTTTCTTATGTTTATGGCGCTGGATTCATTCAACAATTGTGTTTCAGTCGGGGAAAAAATTGCTTACGAGGGTAAATTCTTGAAACCTTCACAATGCTCAGGGTTCCACAACTTGGGAATATTTTGCTTCACTTTCGCTTGCTCGGGTGTCGACAATAGAAAGAACGATTTAAAGTTAAATAAATCATTAATTTGATTTGTTTCTTTGTTTTTTTATTCATATAAGTACCTACCACTACTACTTATACCACCATCAGACCACCGCACCCAGTTTTTCAATTCAATTTATAGAAACACTTAAGTCAAGTAGTAAAATATTCGGAACCGTGTCTCATGAACTAGTTTGGGATAATTGCTTCACACCACTTGTACGAATAGTTTGTTTCCAAGCACAAAATGTTAAACTATGATCCCTAGCATGAAATTGAATTTCCACGCGGGCCCACCCCTTTGTTCGATATCCGTTTTAATTAACATTTTTATTCAGGACTGCTAAATTAGATATATAATTTTGTAATTTAAAAGCTACTAGGTTTTTCCTTATTAGTAATCAATTTAGATGTAAAATTTGGTCTGTGAATACTTTTCGTTTATGTCGTCTCGGATATTTTATGAGTGAAATCGGTATCAATGCATGTCATATATTTGCGTGTATATTTGTAATCGTACCCGTACTAAATGCATTGATAGTATTTTTTCCATATTTAAGACAACATGAGCGAAAATGATTTCTGGAATATTTTTCGACAAAATAACGGTTCACTAAGTATATTTATTTATGTAAAATTGGGCATCTACCCATTTTCCGTAAGAGAAAAGTTTATGAAGTTCATTTACATTATACCCTGGCCGCTTTAACGTAGGACCTGTGACCCTTTAAATGAAGTTTTGTTGATGTAATCTTGTAAGGACGTCTTATCTACAAATATTGAGCTATAATTTGAATACAGGTATGAATAAAATTTAAATTATTTAAGCTCAACATTATATTATATTCTGTAAATGTAGATTTCCTTAAAATTTGTAAAATAATCCGATATGAGCGCGCATTGTGACGTCTTACAAAACTAGAGAAGTGGTGTATCGATGAACTATTTTCAGTAGGTACATGGTGCTATTTTATCGCACTAGTGCGAAAAGTGATACTTTATTAGCCTATGTAGGATAAAGATTCTTATGTAGAAACATCGAAAAAGAAAAACTTCCTGCATTCCTTACTTGTATAACCATGGACTATTAGATAGTTAGATAGGAGTAGATAAAAAAATCAAATTGATGTTTATGTTTTTGAGTGAATGGAGCAATAAACGCTTTTATAAGCAGACAGAAGGTCTCGCAAAAAGCAGGGCTGATGTAAGGAGTAGTAATGTATTTCAGTAAAAAAAATACTCTGACAATAACAATAAAGCTAAGTAATCTCCAAACTTCAGCGATAATAAAAAATAATGAGATTCAAGCGTTTTATTGCGATAAATTAATAACATTCCTGGCGGTTTGCCAGCACTACAGGCCAAGATAGAAGCAGATCTGATAATGGAATGCCTCTCTAATTATTCGACGGATTAAATTAGCAACGTCGCGGTAATATCAGACAGCTGTGGGTAACGCAACGTTCTGCCTAGTACAGCGCGATTGCAGTACGGGAATTGGGTATTTTTATGATAAACTATATAGTTTACAGTTCATGGCGCGACAGAGCCGGACAAACTGGCGCGGCGTTTCGTTTTCGTTTGGCGTCGGAGAAATGCCATTCGGCTACGCACGCTGTTAACTAAGTAGCTATATAATTATAACACTAAGTTCTTGAGTTTTGTACAAATATTTAAAGTAACTGACATTTTAATTTTGTGCTGTTTACATCTCCGATGACATTTTGCTGGGACATCAGTGACCACGTCGTGACGTCAGAAAAATGTTAATTTAATCGCGTTCGACCTGTGAGTGACTTTAAATAACTACCTAGCCATATTGTGGATAATATACTTTTTCAATTTTCTTCCAGTCATTCTGTTAACCGTAAACCCGAGTTAAGAAATGATAAATCATAGTTGTATTTAAAATGCCTTGGTTCTCCCTACTGCAATGCTTTATTCTGTTTCTCAAGTGCGGATAGATCAAGTGGTCCCGTGCAAAGAGACCCTTCTCAACGAGAGGAGCGGCGCGGAATAAATTGGGGATAGCTTGCACGAAACAATTGAATGGTGATTCTAATTACACGTTCTGTTACCCGTTACTTATCATTTATATGGTTGAATAATTATTGTATGTGTAATTTAAAAAAAAAAACTATATAGTAATGAAAATTTTTAAATGTAATGTGTGGATGGGCCCTTGTTGTACAGTCGACTATACAAAGAGTTGTATCCACTTTTTCACCTAATTGCATTTTAATAAGGTAAAAAAGTGGATACATCTCGTTGTAGTCGACTGGACATAAGTTACTTTAATTAGTACAGTCAGCATCGATAGTAGCGGATGAAACAACGCACCAAAAGTATCAAATATACTGAATAACTTTTCTAAATATCGATAACAGTTCGTGGTCAAAAATAAAGTTCTTACTATCTTGAGACAGGCATCTTTTTCTGTTAAACAGTTACAGAATGGTAGTTACTCTCAAGCGTTATTTGATCCGTTACTTTTGAAACTGAGTTTTTTTGGTTAATAATCTATATTTTTTACCAATTATAAATAAACGCAGCAATATTGCGTTAGTTAGTTAGTTAACGTAGTTAGTTTTATGCGATTTTTACTAATAATAACTTGAGCGTGAGACTTTCGATCTGTAGGTCGCGAGTTGGAACCCCGGCTCGTACCTACCATGTGGTTTTCTGAACTTACGTGCGAAATGTCATTTGATATTTGCCAGTCGCAGTCAATAAGGCCTACCCTTCGGGTTGGAAGGACAGATTGCAGTCGCTTTTGTAAAACAAGTGCCTACGCCAAATCTTGGAATTAGTTGTCAAAGCGGACCCAAGGCTCTCATGAGCCGTGGCAAATAGATAACGCATGGAGGATGATGATGACCTTATTTTACATGAGATGTATCGGAAAATTGAGTTTTTAAACTGACCTCTGACGTTTTTAGGAACGCGTTGTCTGAATAATGTTACGCAGAAAGGTCCCTTATTAAAAGTTATAATGGGTCAGACTAAAAATCCCAATACACCCACTGGTCTGGTTGTTAGGCTACAATCGTAAGTTAATTCAATTAATCTGAAACCTTCCTAGAACTGAGATATGATCAATTGTTAATTAATAAGTTGAAACCGTATAAATACACAGTATTTGAAGTTAATACAAATAGTTTATAACAACGAGCTACTTCCAATAGGTACATCCTACTATCTATAAGGTGGCGTCACAGGGGCTCTTAAGGGTGCTTTCAAGAAAAAATGGAAATAAATGTAAAATTTATGGTTTTAGTCGGTGAAATACTACACTTTCCGTTATCTAATACATATATTTTAGTTCAAGTTTTAATTAGGGCATTTTATTATCTTAATTTTTATCAGACTGGATTTTGAAAACTAAATTAATTATGATTTTTTCTCAGATGAACATTTAGGAAAATAAAGTTGAGAAGGGAAAGACGAATTCATTTTTTCTTTTCAGAAATTACCTAAAATTAAGTGGATTTTTTTTAATCTACATAATATTGAATTTATATGGCACTAAATTAATCTGCAACGTTTAATTAAATTGCTGTTATGCCTTAGTGATTTTAAATTTCTATTATATATTTTTGGCAATTTTTTGAAAAGTAGCCTTACCGTCACCGTCACAATTATTACCTCTTCTGGACATTTTCTCATATTTTGTTAGTCCAAGTAGAAAAAGTGCTAGAATAATTATGTTATATATTTGTAAACTACTCGCAAAGCCCTTTAATTTGATATACCACACGGAAAAATTGAGCTCTCGCTTGCGATTTCACTATTTTTCACATGAAAGCCCTCTTAAATCAAGGGCCAAAATAGGTACCTATAAGGAGAGGGGAAGTTGGCAGTTTTACGATATGTAAACATCGAACTAGATGTTGTTTTTTTAAAGAAGCAAAAATATAAGCAGGTCGTCGGACAACATTGGCCAGCCAGTTTAGCACCAAAATCGCAGTGCTGAATAACTGACAGGTCAATATGGTCCAGGCACTAGCAAGGTAATAATATGGGTGCTAAGCGACGATATACATACTTAAATAGATAAATACATACTTATATACATAGAAAACATCCATGACTCAGGAACAAATATCTGTGCTCATCACACAAATAAATGCCCTTACCGGGATTCGAACCCAGGACCGCGGCTTAGCAGGCAGGGTCACTACCGACTGAGCCAGACCGGTCGTCAATTGCCACACAACCTCAACGATTGCCACGTCGGCTTGGGCGGCAAGTAATTTGTGGACCCTTAAGTAATTTGTGGACCCGTAGTTTCCGTAGCTGTACTGTAAAATTCTACAAACATAATTATTATAGAAACCACTACCTACCTTACCAGTTCCAATAACATTCTAGGAGGTAAAACAACAAACTACGGCATTCTTCAGTGAGTTTTTCAATTTTTTTTACGCCAATACTAGGTAAGTCGTCGTTATACAGAAAGTAGGAAAATATTTACCTAAATGCTACCAAGATAATAAACATACACCGTCGTACTCGTACAGTCGAGTTCATAAATATGTGTACATCTTTGTGTCCATCAGGATGGCGTGAGAGATGTCTAAATAATCACAAAATTTGCACCAAATAACTGTACCTAAACTGTACTAAAACTGTACCTATAGCGAACAAAACTGTACCTCAAGCAATCAAGCATTAAATAGATAGTTACATAGACACGCCGTTCTGAAGTCAGCTTGGCGCGCATAGCCGTGTATCGCCCCAACGTGTGGGAACTATGTTCTGGAACATATAACAATAAACTGTACCTGAACTGTACCTCACTAAACTGCCAATAATAACATTTAAATCACACGTGATATCGGTCAAATCAACAAATTTTTTTTTACTGCTCTCATATAATGAACATGTATGTTTGCTGATCAATTTGCAACAGGCGCTTGTTAATAGTAGTAATTAGAAGCCAGTAAAATGAAATATTCTCATTTTATAAAAACATTTGGTCACGTTGTTTTGGCATTGCAGTGAACCCTGTTAAATGTCAGGCCATCATTCTCGGTAGCCCACGCTTGCTTTCTTTGACTGACACCAGTCAATTGACCCCTATCCAGTACGAAGAAGTAGTGATAACTTTCTTGCCGAAAGTAAAGAATCTGGGATTGACTATGGATAGCGGTTTGACTTGGGACCCTCAGGTGTCTGATGTTTGTCGTAGAGTGACGTACACTTTAAGATCTCTCTATAGGTTTCAATACTTTCTTCCGTCCTCCACCAAGACCCTTCTGGTCCAAGCCCTTGTTCTGCCCATCCTGGATTATGCTGATGTGTATTACAGCAATAATTATCACCCAAGCTTACTTATCCAAGTTCGATCGGTTACTCAATAATTGCATCAGGTTTGTCTTTGGGCTCCGAAAATACGATCATATTTCAACTTTTCGCAAAAAACTGAACTGGCTTCCTATTCGTGAACATCGATCCTTACGCATTCTCTGTACCTTATTTTCAATATTATTTGATCCTTCAGCCCCAAATTATCTTCGATCCAATTTTAAATTTGTTACCCCGCGCTCGGGCACGGAACTCCGAACCTCCCGTAGTCTTCAACTTATTGTCCCCCGACATCGTACAGGTTTCATGTCAAATTCGTTCACCATCCAGGTAATCCGGCTGTGGAATGATCTTCCTCTCACCATTAGGCAGGCTCGGAACAAATTCGCCTTCAAGCGCATGCTGCGTAAGTATCTGTTTGACAAGGTTCGATAGTCACCCTCAATGATCTTTCACAATGGGTATATTTTATATTATATTTATGTATTGTATATTTATATACCTATTTATGTATAATATTAGGTCTGTATATATATATTTATATGTAGCATATATGGATATTGTTTGTATCTTAAATTATTTTCCATTACACGCTAACTATACTAGGACCCTGCACCTACTTAATCTTTCGGTTTAGCCCATGGTTGACTGGTAGAGAATGCCATCTGGCATTAAGTCCGCCATACACATGTACTTTTTTGTATTGTGCAATAAAGTTTAAATAAATAAATATAAATAAATAAATAAACATTTTCAAGAGAAAGTTATCACGTACTACGCAATATCAAAGAGAATAGAGTATTATACTTTAGAGACTTATTGTTAAAGTAAATTGTGTAGTCTCAGTACATTTACTGCCTTTCGATAAAGTGCCTATTAAAACTTTTCAAACTTCAGTAAAGTTAACATTCTCCTATAATATCTCACTGATATGTGTGAAAATTGTTAAATGGGTAATAATCAGTATCGCCTAAAATGAGTAGCAACCAAATCTAATAAAAAAATCGTTATTGTGAGCTTATTTATCCTTCATTCCTAGGTACTCTAATTGAAATTAGAGATTTGTATGTTTTGAACTTAAAAACACATACTTGTAAAGTACTCGTAACGTAGATATGAAAAAAATCACAAAAGTAGAACTTTATAAAAATACTTTAATTTTATAAATTATTTTGAACTTGATAGATTGAAGAGTTTTAAAAAAAATACAAGAAACTACGGAACCCTACACTAAATGTGGCCCCACATGCTCTTGGCCGGTTTTTTGTACATAATTATAACCTACATGTTTGATTTCCCCCGTGAAGTGACAGGCTAAGAATTTCACCACCGTCTTTCCACCCGTGGGTGTCATAGAAGTGCACTGTGCGATTTAGCTTCACTTGTGGAGTAAACGATGGACTAGCAACCAGTCACTGATTTTTATATCTAACTTGCTTTTGCCTGCGGCTTCGCTCGCGTTGAAAAGAGACAAAAAGTAGCCTATGTCACTCTCCATCCCTTCAACTATCTCCACCTTAAAAATCACGACAATTCGTCGTTCCGTTTTGCCGTGGAAGACGGACAAACAAACAGACACACACACTTTCCCATTTATAATATTAGTATGGATTGTCTATGATGAAATAACAAACGCCACGAAAAAATTACATTCAATGTAGGGAGAAGTTATTAGCACCTCCGAACGATGCCTTACTAGAAACAAGAATTACAGCATACATTTTCTTCGACGTTTACGCTCGAGTTACATATTCTAAAACATCAGAAACTCATGGTAGAACTTCTATTTAAAGTCATACATAGTCCAATACCGCGAGTTAATATTTATTTTTACTTACTTAATAAGCACACAACTTCAATAATTACGACTAAGCCAGCGATTCGTGAAGCTATTAAAAGAACGTTAATGTTCTAGAGCTGTTCATTTAACCCTAGTATGGACAAAAAAACATTCAGCTCTCATGTTCAAACGTGACTAACACCTCTATCTATAGACGGTAACGCAAAGTATCTGTATACACAGCGCTCTGCAAACACAAAGCTCGTTTGGGCTCGAAGCTTTGTTAGAAGTTCCCCGGTTTTGACATAGATGGCGCTTATACCAGCCGTACTGCGATTCGTGGTGTGATTGTACGATTCGAGTCCGTAATTCAATAAAGTTGAAGAAAACTGTATGTTTTCAGTGTTACAAATAATGTAGATTACAAATTATAACACGTAATTACAAATATAGTAGATCTCTTTCTGAGATTACGTTTGCTAAATTTGTATTTCGATTCGATAATTTTCAAATAGTTGACGCTAAAGCTGATGTAAAAAAAATATTATTTTGCAAATTAAAATTAACAATGGGCTTACTTAAATTATTATGTGTAGGTGTATACATATATGCACTTAAGTTTAAACTAATCAAAAAAGTGTAACTGGTAAATCTTTTCAGCAGCTGTCTGTGCACAATATTAAATTTTTGAAATAACAAAATCTGATGTGCTGTATAAATATAAATATTACACTATTTCTCCGAAACCATTAGAGGATTATGTGTGGCATGCTTACACCATAATATTTCAGTGTTGGTAGGTACATTTTACTATGGCAAGGTTTTTTTGCCCCTATTTCGTATTTCAATAATAGATAAATAATAATAAAAGAATAAATGTGAGTGTGCACGGGAAAACGTCCCACTTAGTCGATTTCTATAAAGCCGTTTATTCATATACAAAAGATACAAGTAAATCTCGCCTTAATGGTAACCAATTCAATTCAATTCAAAATATCTTTATTCATGTAGGCCTAATTACAAGCTCTTATGAATAGTTCATTACATATATATTATGATCTTAATCTAACCTAATTATCAGAGCAATTTATTGTTGTAATTATTGTTCATAATAATATTGAGTCTATAATATACGCCAACCGACAAATTGGGACGTTTTACTAAACACACTCACAAATAATAAGCCAAATTATTAAAACTGAAGTTCAGCCCGAGATGGCAGTAGGTATAATATGCACTGTATTTCACTTTGACAGGTAATTCAGGTATACACTCAGTCCTTTTTAGTTCAGCAAAGTTTATTTTAAATTGTATTTTTTAAACCCAACTATCAATAAATCCAGAAGCTTAGTACCATAAATACGCAAACACCGCTAATCTCTTCGAATTAGCTGTTTATCTGCCCCGACAAAATATTACCTCATTGGGAAATTGAGTTTACCATTTCTCACGATAATTTAAAGCGAAGTGCACAAAACGATGCATTCTACTATTGAATGAATAAATGAATGAGTAATTCGCGTCGCCTCTATGAAGAGCTCTCTAAGCGCCTTAGTGCGTTTTCAGATTATCCGATCCGATATCGGATGTCCGACCGATTCCATATATTACAGGCGCCATCTTGGATTCCTTCCATTGAAATCCTTCCAACATCCGATATCGGATCGGATAATGTGAAAACGGCCTTATAGGTAAGTAGATGTTTCTGCTGACCAGATGGCTAGCCAATCAGCGGATCAGTATTGCTATCCAGCGAGGAATTGCGGTCAGCTTTCTGGGCATCCTACCTAACAACCTGGATCTGGACAATTTTTTTTAATAGTAATAGTAAACAAGTTACTGTTAATGAATAAGTAGAATACGACACATATAAAACAACTAGCTTTTGCCATGGATTTTTGATATGGATTTTAGTATAAAGGCTACTCAGCAGCCATTTAGTTTTTATCCAATAAAATGTTATTTATTTTAATGATAAACAACGTATCGTATTTTAATAACATAATTTAATCATGAGCTTTACTCAGATGAAATCACCCCTGATTTTCATTTTCACATGGCTTTTATAAGCCAAATGCACTTTTGTTAATTAGTATTCAGATTATGTACACGTACAGGCTTTTATTTACATTTCAGTATCATGGCATGAGCTTTTTATTTTACCTATTTTCGAGGAAAGTAAGAGGGGGGGGAGAGGTAGTTTAGCTGTTGATATTCCTAAAGAGAAACGAAGCTGAGTGTACGGTATCAGTCGTCAATTTATTTCGGTTAGGTTTCCATAGAAACAGAACCACACCATCAAGGCTTTTAGATAAAATCGCCGTCAATAGAAATTGTCAACATCATCAAATATCAATATTTGAGCACAATTTTATTATTTTAAAGGTTGAGGATCATAATGTGAGATGAATTGATTAAATAACACATGGATTTAACCAGTATCTGATGAGTTAGAATGGAAATTAAAGACATTTTGACTACAAGGTTTGTTCACATTGTTCACAAATTCTTTTGACGGCGACTTTACCTATGGAACACCGTACAATGGTAATCATCCAGCACGTTGTTTTAAACTACGTTTGTATTTCTATACAATTAGACAGTATTCGGCCTGTCTTGCTACAAAACACACGTTAAGGGTGCTCATAGCGACAACACACCGTTTTGGTTCTTCCTCCTACATACATAAGGGGAAAGTATAATATATTTTATTTTCATGTTAGTCATAAATCTCAACATGGCATCGGCAGTCATAACATAGCAGATCGCTCGAATAGCAATAAATACTGACATTTGTACACAAATTAACTTAAAGTCCACAAAAGCTAAACTAAGTTTGTAAATTGAATATAAATTAGAAACAAATTGAACTGGTCGGCAAAATAATGAGTAGAGAGGATATAAATCTTCATTAGCCATGAAATATCTGAATAACAAATTTTACGCCCGACTTGCGGAAGTTTGCTTTTTGATGCAAATTATGCTTAATTTGTATTTCTGACTGACCGTTGAGTGCTTTGGCTTGTCCAAGTTTCGTAATAGTTAAAGAAAACACTGATATTTCGTCAAGTAGATAGGTTACTCAGCAAAATTAGGGCGTGGTATCGAGCACCTTTTATAGGTTATGAAACGATTTAAGACGCAACAGAAGGGATAATTCGTTTAAACACGCGCTCTTGACTGTGTCACGATGACGCCATGTATCAGTCATCTATGTTTTTTGATAGACTATAGGCTAGTTTCCTACTAGCCAAATCAGCTTCTTTTTAAGAACTGTCAAAACGATTTGCTAATATGGAATTAATGTGAAATACTGAGGAGTGACGTCACGGTCAATTCATTTACTTTATATATTTCTCTTCGACTTATTAAGTAGAAAATATGTTTAAACATAACTACTGTCCATATTTTTCTTCTAATTATGTGGTGCTTTATTTCGTGCACGGCATATAATATTTTATTTAAAGTATAGGAAACTAGGAAACTAAAAAATGGTGTCTGACTGCTGGACAAAGACTTTCTAAACTTCCAATCCTTCTAGAGGTTTCTATAATCAATATAAAAAAAACATTTAATCGTTCAATCGTATGGTATACAAAGTTGAACACGAAACAGAGATAAGATGAGACCGGAAGCTCACCGGAAGTGCGGAGTGCGGCGACAAATTGTAGCACTTCCGTCGAGGACGCTTGCTTTGGTGTTTAACAAAGATGATGTTTTATGTCCCTCTTGAGGGAAACTGAATGAGAAATAAATGAAAATAATGCAGGTACCGGAAATTTATAAACGTCATTATTGCCATCAACATGATTTAAAATACCTATCGCAATTATTATTTCTGCACTGGTCTTGATGGATTTCACTTTGTTTTGCGTTGCTTTTAGTTGTGTATGTTATATATAAATATTACTCATCCCGGTAAGGGCATGTATTTGTGCGATGAACACAGATATTTGTTCCTGAGTTATGGATGTTATCTATGTTTATACGTAGGTATGTATTTATCTATATAAGTAAGTATATCGCCAGCTGAGCATCGCCCAGCACCCATAGTACAAGCTTTTCTTAGTTCAGGGCTAGGTTGATCTGTGTTTTAAGCACTAGTGCAAGAAGTAGTTAGTTCATTTTTGTCAGGTCGAAACTTTGGAGGGCCATCTGTACTGAAAAATGTCGTACGATACACGTACGAAGAGGAAATTCGAAACTAGTGTCGATTTAAAACACTCCCTTCGGTCGTGTTTAAATTTACCGTCACTCGTTTCAAACTTCCTTTTTTGCGCACTTGTATCGTAATGTACTATTTATTCTACAGTCACCGGCTGTTAAAGAAATTCCAGTCCGTATTTAATAAAAAGGTGCAGAAACATGTCCGAAATTCAGAAAGCAATATCCGAGCCATAACTGTATCCATTTGAAATTTCAATTTACGTAAATATTTACGCTGGCCATCTGTGCGGCACCTATTGCTCGACTAAGGCAAATGTGTCGCTCCAAGTTCTTCGAAAAAAACAGCAAATCGACGGTCTCGTCTTCAGTAAGGCCGTCTTTTTATATTTTGAGAAATACATAGAATGTTTAAATTGGTTTACTGTTCCAAATTTATGTTCATGGATCTATAAATGACAGATAATAGTAGAAGTAGTCGAGTTCATAAATATGTGTACATTTTTTCATCGTATTGCAAAGAGAAGGTGAAGAAATGTACAGATATTTATGAACTCGACTGTAGATACCCTATATGATACTATATGACGGTTATGTGACGTCATCATGCCAACACTTTCCGATTTTGGTAATAGATATCTGACCCTTTAGCACAACTTGCCTTGTCGCGCGCGAGTCCATAGAGTCCATACATCAAGCGCGACTTCAAGTATGGACTCGCGCGCGATAAGGCAAGTTGTGCTAAAGGGGCTGATAGTGAAAGCCATTTATTTGGCCATCAAACATTCATGACATATAATATTCCTAGACATTAAGTTGATGGAGAGAAAATCTGCACTACGGTAGTGATTGAAGAACGAGTAGCATAGAGTAGCGAGTAGCATCCTGTCTGTTTTCGATTCATGAGAGTGTATAGGATGAGAGGTTTATTTATATCCTGCTTAAGTAAAACCTGTTGTCCATTTTTTGTTCTTTGTCTATGGGCATAAAGCCTGACCAGACATATATGAATACTAGCTTATGCCCGCGGCTTCTCTCGCGTTATATTCGAAAATTGGGGGTTAAAAAGAAACAAAAGGTAGCCTATGTCACTTTCCATCCCTTCAACTATCTCCACTTAAAAAATCACGTCAATTCGTCGCTCCGTTTGGCCGTGAAATACGGACAAACAAAAAGAGACACACACACTTTCCCATTTATAATATTAGTATGGATTGTGAGGAGGGCGCTGTTATTTTGATGTATGGGGAAAATAGTTCTATTGAAATCCGCAACATGGCGCGACATATATTTCTGGTTAGGCTTTACATTATTTAACTCCGGAGTTTAGGTGCCGGAAATGTATCCGTCGGTTTATTCGGATCCCGACGTTAGCCCTAATGGTTATTAGCAAACGGTCGATTTATGGTAATTATGTACCTACCTACGTAATTGACTTCATATTTATACATTGTATTAATAAAACCAACCTACATTAGGATATGCATAGGGAATAATATATGTTAATGGTAAGTACGTGTGACATCCGTTCCGGAGGTCGCGGATTCGAACCCCGGCTCGCATCAATGAGTTTTTCGAAATTTATGTGGGAAATGTCATTTTGATACTTGCCTGTCGCTTTTCGGCGAAGGAAAACATCGTGAGGAAACCGGACTAATTCCAATAAGGCCTAGTTACCCTTCGGGTTCGAAGGTCAGATGGCAGTCGCTTTCGTAAAAACTAGTGCCTACGCCAAATCTTAGGATTAGTTGTCAAAGCGGACCCCAGGCTCCCATGAGACGTGACAAAATGCCGGGATAACGCAAGGAGGATGATTATGTGTTTCAAAAAGACATATTATACTAGGTTAACACACACGGTTTATGTCACAATTTGGTTTTCTTTCAGCCCCTTTTTGCCAAGTGGCACTGAAACTTAGTACCTAGTTCATGTGCTCTGCCTACCCCTTTATGGGATACAGGCGTGACTATGTGTATGTATGTATGTACTAGGTTTACAGATGTCGGAAGAAGAGTAATAGTAATCTATGATAGTTAATCTCAGTGCAAGAAGTACGAACCTTGACCAAATTAGCACGACAAATACAACCGTTTTCGGTGAAGGAAAACATCGTGAGGAAACCGGACTAATTCCAATAAGGCCTAGTTACCCTTCGGGTTGGAAGGTCAGATGGCAGTCGCTTTCGTAAAAACTAGTGCCTTCGCCAAATCTTGATGAAATCTTGAGGATGATGATGAAATACAACCGTTTCCGAGTGGTGATGAGTTTGGCATACCCTGGCAACAATTTTGTATGGATATTGTTTTTTTCGTTATACTCTTTCTCTAGGATAGCAGTGCCGTTATAATGGCGACCGCCTCCATACTTTATACTAACTACTCGTATCCTAGAAAACCCGAGCTTCACTCAAAAAAGCCTCGGTTCCAAGGACCTGACTAATGCTTTGTCAGAGTTTCCCGAATTTTCGAAGAATCCAACTATGCAGTGGATATGGCTCTTGTATTAAGTCGGTAGCGCATTTTAAATCCGTTTCATATTTTTTAATAAAACTGTAGGTAAATTATGTTGAAAACTACTGGAGAAGATATTTTTTACTGACGATGAATTTTCATTGATTCTTCATTATTACTCATCGCAATAAAATTCCGCTACCAGGTGGAATTTAAAAATTACCCATTCAATTCGTTCCCGTGAAAAGTACTGCACATACAGGTATTTTTGATACCTAGTGAACTTTATTAATTCTGCATTGCAAAGCTAAAATTTATTTTTATTATTCTTAAAGTTTGGCAGTAATTAGACCATAACTGTACACTATTTAATTAACGTTTTATATATTTTTTAACCTTTTATTGGTATTTTGCTTCTATAAAGTAGGAAAATCGGGTTCTAACGAACTGATAATTAAAATTGAATAAGATACCTAAACTTCATAAGATATTCGAAATTTATGTATGAGCTTTGGATTTTTCCTTGACAACTTTCAACTGTTTCACACAAAAGACAAAAAATAAATATTATAGAATTTCCAACATTTAAGGGTTAAAAGACAATTTCGCAAGGAGTCATAACTCAATTATTTGTTAATGCTGCTTCCGTAAACAATAATTAGTATGCGGTTGTCGTAATAAAAGCCTATTCTAGGTCGGTGAGGGGTTAGAAAGAGACAAAAAGTAGCCTATGTCACTCTCCTTCCCTTCAACTATCTCCACTTAAAAAATCACGTCAATAAATCACTCCGTTTTGCCGTGAAAGACGGACAAACAAACAGACACACACACTTTCCCATTTATAACATTAGTATGGATATTATACAGGGAGTATTTTTATAGCGGGTCAGTGAGGGCACCAGGTGCCGTAGCCGAATGGCATTTCTCCGACGCGAAACGAAAACGAAACGCCGCGAAAGGTAGTCTGGCTCTGTCGCACCAATACGCCCGAGCGATAGAGATGGATAATACGAGCGTTTCGTTTCGTGAGCGTTTGTGGCATTCGGCTACGCAGCCAGGCGTGAGTTTATGCATGTGTGTAAATACATTCCGGGATGCTAGTGCTAGTATGTAGGGTAAATTGCACAGAACTAGATTTAGATAGAAGAAACAAGTTCATCTATGTATTTTTATGGCGGCCGAGCGTGTCTGATTTTGTACTGAAGTTGTTACTTGCCTGTGATTTTAAATATGTTTCAAGATATGTTTAAATATGTGTCTGATTTTGTACTGGATTTGTTACTTGCCTGTGATTTTAAATATGTTTCAGGCCCTTGAGTGTTCATAATTTTTGTGTTGTTGCAATTAAATTTCACGTAACGAGGCATTTTTAACGTTTTTGTTAACTTCAACTTACAAAAATTTACGCCCGAAAGCTGCAAGTTGCGATTAAAGACGGACAACTCAGTGGATTTTACTAAGTTCATTTGAAACGCTAAGTAGATACGTGTGCTTGATTATATATGACATCTGTGGTGGTAAATTGCCAGTAACTGGCCCCTTTCAATAACGTGCTTGGTAATAATGAAAAGTACTAATACCTCCAACCTTCCTACAGTTATAACGTCACGTAACTTAATTAACTAACAAATGATATGAAGTAATGATCAAGGGTAGTCAGGAAAAAAAAAACATCATAATACAGATCTGATATTCCATTCATTTTCATTCTCAACTTATTAGCACGCGTCCTCTCGTTATTATTTTTAATGATCTTTTTCATTAAACTCACCTAATGAAGCCTCGGACGTAATAATTTTATTTTAATGATCATTTCAAAAGGACTATTCATTGGATAAAAAGAGAAACCTATCTTTAATAAAAAAAAATGTGTTATGATATTTAATATTATGGCCTTGAGTATACCTACAGGTAGGATCCTCATAGCAAATTAAGAGACATGTTAAAAAACAGCTGTTATCAATTTGTTAGATACTTATGTATAATATAGTTACATCATTTATTGGGTACAAAATTATAAATAAAAACAATAATACTAATCATAATTTAAACCTTAATCTAAAAATAAATACCTAACTAAACTAAAAATATTAAAAACTAGGGGAACTCCTTAGGCATGGTGCCGTAGACACTGGCAGCATTTCCTCGCTGAATCGCTAGGCTATAATATATAATATTAATTCAACCTTACTTCCCTAGCGAGTTGTTAAATCAGGATTTTTTTGTTAAGTGGTTATTAATGAAACCTGGTAACCAACTCAATAAATATGTATGTGGTTTCTTTTAGCGAAAGTCTGATTATCGCGTTAAAGGGCATTTTCAGAATTTGGGTCCCCAATTAGCGTAAGTTGTTAACAAAAATTAACTCGCTTCAGTTTTATAACGACAATAGGCTAGTTTCCTACTAGTCAAATCAGCTTCTTTTTTTAAGAACTGTCTAAACGATTTGCTAGTATGGAATTACTATGAAATACTGAGGAGTGACGTCACGGTCAATTCATTTACTTTATATCTTTCTCTTTGACTTATTAAATATAAATTATGTTTAAACATAAATACTGTCCCTATTTTTCTTATGTGATGCTTTATTTCGTGCACTGCAAAAAATATTTTATTTTAAGTATATGAAACTAGCCTATTAATCATTATTTTTAAAATCGGGACTTAATCGCGTATAACTACATATTAAACTGACCTCCAACGTCACGTGAGTCTTCTCCGAGACCACGGGGACAACGCCGTCCTTGAAACGTTGGAGGTCAGTTTAATATGTAGTTATACGCGATTAAGTCCCGATTTTAAAAATAATGATGTGTAATAATCGTGAAAGTTTAAATCAGTGTTTAGCCTATTAATCATAAAATCTGTCTAAAAATTTACTTTTTTCACATTCTAAATTTAGATTGTCGCTTAAAGTTTAAGGAAATAATACAAAAACAAAATTTTTATTGAAATTTCATGCTTAATTATTATCGTCACAAAACTGACAGTGAGTTAATTTTTGTTAACAATTTACGCTAATTGGGGGTCCCAAATTCTGAAAATGCCCTAAAGCGCGTTAATTCCGAAGCGTTCTGTGATGCTGACTGTATCTTCCTGAAATGAAATGAAAATGAAATATTTATTTTCCAAGTATTACAATGCGCATATGAACGTCAAATAAATCTAAGGTCTCTAGTTTCTAAGCGTCTAATTTCGAAATTTGCATAAAAATCACCATTATTTTCATCATACCAAGATTCCCCTTTCGAAATTACCCAAGCATTTCTGTCATTCGTAATTACCCTAATGCACCTTACTAGATAATTTTAAAGATACATAAGGGCCGCATTAGATAAAACGATATGAAACATCTTCGCAAACAAAATTATGGCGTTCACTACCTCACCTCCTGTATTTCACACCCGGCAGAATGTACTGCAGTATTCGATATCCCTGAATCAGCAAGCCAAGCAATTTTGCCCGTTCGACCGTCGTAAAAACTGAATTGAACGTTCATATTCGCTTGAACTATATACTAGGGTCGTGCGTAAAGTTAACGTAAGTTTGCCGTCATATTTTTCTTACAATATCGATACATATTTTTATGAGGGATCAGCTATGTCACGATAGTACCAATAAAGTTGCTCTGCCAATAAGTTTTCCTCGTACGATTTTATGACGATGTCCGGTTTCGTATTTCCTTTGGTTGTTCAATAATGTATCGCTAATAGTTCCGACAGGCGGCATTTTTATCTCTGCCTACCCCTTTGGGGAATATACACAGTATTTTTTTTGTTTCCGTTTTTAAAGGAAGAACTTTAATTTTTATTACCTATCCTATGGTTCACACTTGTTAATTCTTATATTTATTACTAGCTTCTGCCCGCGGCTTCGCTCGTGTTAGAAAGAGACAAAAAGTAGCTTATGTCACTATCCATCCCTTCAACTATCTCCCCTTAAAAATCACGTCAATTCGCCGCTCCGTTTTGCCGAGAAGACGGACAAACAAACAGACACACACACTTTCCCATTTATTATATTAAGTATGGATGAATGAAGCTATATTTTTTTTTATTTACCAAAAAGGAATTTACCAGGTCGTTTCTAATATGTTAATGAGCCTAACAAAGTGTCAAATGTAACGAAAAAAATATTAGGTATATTATATTATAATAGTATTTGATAAATATGTTAAAGGTAAAGGTACGGTCAAAATGAAATAAAAAACATTTTTTTAAAATACTTCTTTCTACCTCGGCTATAGAAAAATGACCTAACTTGTTTCCCCCAGATGACTCTGAAGGAAATTACATTGCTCATTTCAGTGGGTAAGTCGCGGTGGCTGACGGTGCCTTCATTTCCTCTCGTCATGTTGATCCTTTTGTACCACTTCGTAGTTTTAGGGTTTCATCGTCAACTGTTTAATTTTTTTTTAATATTTTGATACAAATTTAATTTTCTTATTATTAGATACGACTGCGAAATGTCATTTGATATTTTGCCAGTCGCTTTTCAGTGAAAGAATCGTAAAGAAGCCGGACTAATTGCAATAAGGCCTAGTTACCCTTCGGGTTGGAAGCTCAGATGGCAGTCGCTTTCGTAAAACTAGTGCCTACGCCAAATCTTGGGATTAGTTGTCAAAACGGAACCCAGGCTGCCATGAGCCGTGGCAAAATGCCGGGTTAACGCAAGGAGGCTATTAGATACGTCACGATTGCAATCGATGTTACTAGGCTTAGAATAAATGTACCAGTGGAAAATTACTAACTTACATTGCATAATTATCTCATCTGTCAACTGAGGTACCAAGACTTATTAGAAGGTAGGTTGAACCCGCAACCACATAAGTTTCTTTTGCGGTAATCAACTGTTTAGCGTTTACCGTTTACGATAGTACACTTTATTAACGTCATGCGCTATACGTTTAAATAGCATGTGTAGTTAGAAGAATATCTTGGTGGTTCTGGTGGGAAGAAGCTCTGTAGCAGAACCACTTTGAAATTAGATTTACACAAAAACTAGGCATATAGAATTTTTCCAAATGGTCCTGAATTTTATAGATATCTCATAGATATTTTCTGATATGTTTAAGTATGTTTCCGAAAGACAATGTGGTTCTGCCGGAGAGCATGACGTCTTTATTATACTGTGGTTTAGGAGTGAAACTACAAATTTTGCAGTACCCCAAAAATATTTGAGGCAGCGCATGTTAGTCGGTGTGAGCAATTAAACAAATATATATATTACTGTCTTTTTCTTTATCAGGCGCTAACTAAATTACCTACTTATTACTAGCAGGCGTTTTTTTTTTTTAGTATGAATAAATAGGTCGACGTTTGACCACGATCACACCTGATGGTAAGATTGGTAAGTGATTATGCGGTCTACGGTGGAGCAAAATTAAAATAGAAATTGTCATAAAGTGGGGAACTCCGTTTTTGTTTCTGATTTTTCATAAATACTCCAAAAGAAACTTAGTAAGCCCAAAATGGTCAGGATTAGAATGTTCCGCACAAAAATCAAAGATCATTCATTACTAAACTTATTGTGCACTTCCACGTCTATGAACATGAAACAATTCTTATTTTATACTTCCGTCAGGTAAGCCAACGGAACATTAATATTTTCTTGAGAAGTATCGATTTATACGCCTTATGTCAATATAAGTCAACGTCATTTATACTTATTATGTACTTTTTTACTCTTATAGTATTATGTGTAGATCTTTTGATTTGACTTTGATTTTATCATATTGATGTATCCGGTTTAAAATCCGCTTACGGTCTGACCAAAATGTGTAGAAATTAAAAAGTGGAAACATCATAGTCTCGTCCCGTTTTCTTACACAAATTGATTCGAAAGGGATGGCACTACAATGTTGCCACTTTTTAATTTACACTCTTTTTGGTCAGAACGTAACTATACCTCGGTCACCTTTCATCTAACGATCGTGACAATGAAAACATGTGATTTGCAAAGCCATCTACTATGACCTATTACTTACTATATCATTCATTGTTTTTGCAAAAGCCTCCCACCTTTGCATTGCTCTCAGTGTAAGTTATAGGCAGGGCACTCGGTCTCTCGGTAAACACTAGCTCAGCCACTTCAGTAAAACTTGCCTCGGGCCTCGCGGCACATATTTGTGCAACCTAAGTAAACTGTCTCAAACTGTTTATAATATTTAGTACAGAGTTTGCATATCTTACTTATCTATGTAGGGTAGAGCCTGAAAATTTAGATAACATACTTAAATATTTCTGTAGGTAGAATACATCTATAGAAATATTCAAGTATGTTATCTAAATTTACAGGTGCATATTATACAAATTTTACTTAGCTCAAAGTACAAATACATATTGGTATGGTAATGCTATGGTATTATTAAAAAAAAAACCTGTAAGGTTGTTGGTGCAGCAGGTTGTAATTTTAAACATGGCTTGTATGTATCGGGCGGTGCCTGTCTGCGGGCTGATAGATGTATATAAACTTTCTGATAGCTGATAGAATAATAGTCTTTCATTGGTTACGTTATAATATTAAGCTGCGAAATCTATTTCAGAATGGGTATTTGATATATAAGTGTGTATTAAAAAAAACGATCCGAAGGCATAATAATGTAATGAATTTAATAATCTGCTTTCAGACAAGCTCACTGCATATCCATTAATCCTGTACATATTTTAGTTGTCGCTTTTATTAGTGCATAGCTGCCAACTCTTTATCCTCGGCTCGATAAAGTCGTTACATTTCACTCATTACTAGCACCAGCTCGGTCCGCAAATCCGTTTAATTAAGCACTTGGCACAGATATTAACTGCCAGCACAGATTTAAGGCAAACGTTGTTGCAGTTTCACGATTAATAATGAGTGTAATGTGTTCCTGTTTATTCTGTGACATGTAATATTTAGGCTGTCTATTAACACGTTCACTGCCGTAGGGGTCTTTAGACCTTTTACGAATTATTTCTAAAAGTATAAGTCTGAGAAAGTTATGCCCTTATAAAAAAATAACCAGAGACTTGAACGTACATCATACTAAAACGTTATTTCTAAAAATCCATCTGTTGTCTCGTTGTCAGGTGGAAGGCATGCATGGCGTTCTAGAAGAGAAGCTTTGCTAAGCAGTCGTCGATAAAACGTTGATTTAATGATGACGAATGAAAACAATAAATATAAATACATTGATGCTTGTAAAGCAAGTTATATAATAATAATCCTTCAACATTTGCGCAATGAAACTCAAATGAATAATAATTAAATTAGATAGGTATTATACGCTTGTACTACATGGCTCTAAATCCAATGCAACTAAGCAATTAATAATCTGTGAACGTAATGTTATTAATCTAATGAATACACGCGGCCTATTGTTCCTACTCTATCATGTATGATACACATGTTTAGTTTAGTATTAAACATGTGTTATTTAGGGTTTATTAAGACTAATATATATAAGTTTCTGTGTAATTTGGTCCTATAATAAATGGTGGAGATGTTTGTATGGAAAATTGACCCCTTCTTTTACGTCTTAATAATTTGATAATATATAATATTATTAAATACATACCTACATAAACTCTCAGAGTTGATTCGGACACTCAGTACGTATCCAAAAGTGTATCATTATCCACATTTAGTCATTTTATAATATATCTTTGTGTAAAGAGTTAAGTTGCCATAGTAAATCTGCTTATCAAAACATTTATACCGAGGTACATGTTAAATGTGGTATGTAACTTTAACTAAGTATTTAGAACTTCGTGTTTGAGTAAGGCTACTAAGTCATTAAGAACGACTGAATTGCCGATGAAAGACTATTTAATAAAGAAATATACGAACAAAAGGCCTGTATTTCAGATTTCGTCGGCTTTTATAATTTTCTTATTTGCGGTTCTCGGTTTTTTTCTTATTTCAATGCCACCTGCAAAGCGAGAGGGACAAAATAATGCCCGGCGTTATTTACATTCAAATGGGAAATATTCCTTTTATTTGTAAATTTTAATTTATAAAATTAATTAAAATACCTGCTGTCAAGTCTGTTAAGCAAACGGAGAGTGTAAACCCTAAGATTATTTCAGTGTAGAATATTATTATTTTTTGGAATAATATTATACTTGTCAAGTTGTCGGTAGATCGCCTGGGTAGACTGGAAACATTATTAGATCATTCCACATCAGTGATTCCTTGAACAAAATGTAATTATTTATGTCCCAGTTCATGTGTCGTTCTAAAGCCATTGTTACTGATGGTAGATTTCACTAGAATAAATCCACTCCTGTATCTCGGAGACTATCCTAGCAATACCAAAATGGACTGGGCAAATAGGAGAACGAACGAAATTGAATTTGTACTCCAGCGGTCGGGAGTAGCGACGTCGCTTGACGTCCCTCGAGACACTTCGGGTCCCAAACCAGTCCGATTCTAAATTCAAACCATTTGACAGAACAAACTGGTGATGGCGGTTGAAAATTTGTTCTTAATACAAATATTTTACAGAGTAACTCACTGTTAAATGAGTCCACGAATTGCTTCGCTCGCTTGAAAGTTATTTATACAGATGAAAATAAATTAGGAATATTTAATGGATATTTTCCTTCTTTGTTCAACCAATACTAATTTTAATTTCAATTCAGCTAATTTTAATTTCAGCTTTGAATACGGATAATAATCCTATAGAACTGAGATTAAATTTTTAATCTTTCATCACTCTGTTGTAACCTTTTATTTAGAACCTACACGAGTAGCTTTGAATCACTTTCATTAATGAAATGCAGTGCGTTCATACTTTTAAGATGAGCACTCAAGCGGTGTCGCCTCTTTATAGCTATACTTACATAATATGTTTGTAACTGCATATTTCTCTCCTCATTTTCATTTTTGGATACTAAGATTACTTTAATTAATTTTATAATACACTAGCTTTTCTCAGCGCCCGAGTAATAAACGTAATCTTATTCAACCGTTTACAAAAAACAAGATTTTCATTTATGTCTGGCTTCTGTCTACTTATTGTTGGGTAAACTAAAACAAATAGGATTTTTAAGAACAATTAGTGGGTCATTCCTGAGAATTTGATTCTTGATGTCATTCCCTTGGCGTTTTTTTTAAACGAATTTCTTTATTTTTGTAATAAAATATGAAATTATATTTAATCATAAGCATATTTATCGAATAGGTATCACTTTAAATGAATACAGTCCAAAAAGCTTAGTAAAATTATCATTACCCTGTTTAAAATCCGAGGGAATGAGAACCAGGGGAATGAGAAAAAAAGTATGTTTTTTGTCGATTTTGCAGAAACTGTAATTAATATGAAGATGGCTAAATAATTAACACATGCAGTCATCCATACACTATTATTATTACTAATCACGCAATGCTTATTGCAAGTAATACATTTTATACAAAAATAAAGGGTAATGATAATCACAGTGAACCAAAGCCAGGGAAATGATATATTTACCGTCATAGCTCAGAACTCCTACGACTTGTCATGTCCCCTCCCCGCGGTATCGGGAGCGTTACGGACGCTTGTTAGGCATGGTGGGCTCAATTCCTTGAAAAGTGTTTAAGTGGGGATGTGCACGTTGCTTAGTGAGGCACCAAGAGAATGATAGCTAAGCTCCGGACATACCTTTCATTACAGATGCTCAAGAAAATACAGTAACAGGCACTATTTTTTTATTGAAATCATAAACTAATGCTTTAACGATTTAATTTAAAGCTATAGTTGATTTCAATCCCTGACTTCTTCTTTTTGTAACAGTTTATTCAAAAAAAGACGAATGGACGCACCAGGGTAATGATGTTTCAGGTGTTTGATTATTTTTTTAAGTTAATTCTACTAACCTTAAATAAAAATACATTCATGCCCCAGTTAGATTATGTGGTACTTTAATAGAAAAAAAATAGTTTGATGACTTATTTCAATCTTACGGGTACTTTTTCCCCGAGGACGAGGGAAAATTTACACTTTCAAGAATCACCTAGTCTGATCCATGACTGAACGTCTATCACACTTCTTCGTTTGCCCAAGAGGCGGCCTTGGACGATAAGACAAAGCCTGGGTACGCAAGGATACAAGAAGGTACGTGGTCCTTGGCTGACCATGACTCGATCGAGAATCAATCCCAATCGTGGTTTCTTGGACGCACAAAATAATATTGTGTGATACGTTTAAAGCAATGCCTGAATGTATGAAATATACTAAAGTATATATTGTAATCGCCAGTATGAGCGAAAAGTAAATATTTTTTCTTGTATCCTGAGCAAATAAATAAGTATTGAGCTGAGTAATAGCTTTAAATGAAAATACGTACCCTTACCGTTTGTGATGCACTTAGAATGCACACAAAAATACGGTTTAAAGGTTTTTTTTTTATCCTTTTCACATAAATACATAAGTCAATATGACAGATAAAGACAAAATATTAGATTCAAAGATCGAACTGAAGTTTACAAAACGGTTATGAATAATGTCATTCGTAATTGAATCATAATCGGACACCATCCAAATAAGGAATCGCTAACTCGCAACAATTAAATATCTTATAACTCATCTCAGTAACAGTAAACAATTAAACACCTATATATCGTGCAACAATGTATTCATTGACCATTTTAAAAATGAAATGTTATTAATATACATTAGACTCGTAAGCAAATTAATATTCAGTTGGCATTAAGGTTTCTTTTAGTACTTATATAATTGTACACCCTATTTTTACTGAATTCCGTTAACTTTAAGGGAAGATTCATTACATCACATATAATTATTTTCTCTAAGAAACTAGCGTCTTAACTTTTGCGGTTATAGAGTTATTAAAAAAATAAAGATAATTGCTGAACACGTGTGTCACAGCCTTTACCAATTCCTAATGTTATTTGTTTGGACATGTTCCGTCAATCACTTGAATTTTATTCTTAATAAGGGTTTCTCACACTAATAAATTCATTTACCTCTATTATGTATGAAAATGATGAATTTTTTTTTGCGAATTTAACTAAACGTGATATACAGGATGGTTCCTAATAATGAACCTAACTACGTGTCGAATTTAACGGAAAACAAAGAAAACACGGTGTATAACCAATAGAAATTAAGATATGTTAACCAAAACAAATGTATAATCAATAGAATTTAGTGTATTAGTAAGTAAAATAGTTTTAAGTAATTAACTATTTTTGTCTTTAAAAAAAGGGGGAAAGCTGTAGTGAGGTCACAATCATAGCAGTCATACACCCACACATAGATAGACTGCAATGGAAAAATATATACTTTTATAGATCATTAAATTAACAATAAGATACCTAACCTAACTACGTGTCAAAATTCCCGTTCTCATTACCAATACCTAATCTAACTACTTGTCAAAATTAACGTAAATCAAAAACAACACGATATGTATTCTCGTATGTACAGTAAAAAGAAGCAAACTCTGCGTCGTTTAGTGTATTATTTTATGCTTACCTGCAAGCTAAAACTAATAAGCAACATGTTCAGCATAATCTGGCTAAAATAGGCGACGGTAAAGCTGTAAATTTAGTTTTAATCTTACAATATAAGCCAGTCTCCTGATAATAGTGGTTGCACCAAACGAGATGAGTGCATAAACAGTTTTGTAAGTATTAAGAAACAATCCTGCCAAAGGAATAACTTTTGTAATATTTTAGAAAATGAGGGAAATCTCACAACTATAATCATAATATCTACAATTAGTAAAAGCGATTAAGGGAAATTTCGTAACGGTTTCGTTTTAACAGGCAATGCTGACTTCATTTTTGTCAAATTGACGTCATCGCCAAAGCCATAGCGTAATACAATAGCTTATTTTTTAGCTTCTTTTAAAGGTCTCAAGCGATTTGGTTGAATTTTTAGTAAAAGGTAACCGGTTCTAAATGGTAGGTATGTTCAGTGGATACCAACATGTAGAACTCAACATCATAGTGTAAAAATAATGGAAAAATAATAATGGAAAAAATGAATCAGTTACAATTGCCCCCCTGTATCTTGGTGACTTTGGGCGCCGCGTAAGGATACTGTTTAAACAAAACAGTCGCTTGCATAAAAATGTGTAAAAATTTTTTTTAATTCATGTGATTTTAGACGTCCAACATTTTTGATTTATGCATTTGAATATGATATCAAACGTGGCTGTTTTATGCAAACTTAAACTTACTAACATCTAAAATTATTAAAGTTAATAGCCGCCTAAAGGCCTAATAAATACGCCGAATTAATTGTGTAAACACAGTCGCTCTATCGCGCGTTCCCGGAGCGTATTATAGGATAGCGCGCGGTTAAGTCTGTGCGCGCAAAGAAAGTTCACGTTCCTTCGCGTGTGATTGCGCGTCGAAGTTTTTGAGAACGAAAAGAGCGTGAGTGTAAAGGCTAATCTTGCGCGATATACTGGTTATTATTGTTTATTGTTATTAATAGTATCGATTTATAAAGAGCAAGTAATTCAACCACTAATTATTTAGTCCACGAGCGTATGTCCGCCATCTTGCGCGCGCGAATGAACGTACGTGTAAAGACAACCTCAACCACGCGATTGCGCGCCCGCTCCACCGCACGCAATCGCGCGTTCTTTCCCTTCCCCTCCCGTCGTCTTTACACGCGCATTCTTTTATACGCGATTGCGCAATCACGCGCGATAGAGCGTCTGTGTAAAGGCGGCTAATAACTTCGCCAATGCTATAACCTTACCTGCAAAATTTCGGCTGGTTCCACACCTTTGATCCACCTCACGAACTCTGAAAAGGAAAATCTTCAGTTCAGAGAAAGTGGTATTTGTCTGGAATCTCAACTATGACTACCTAACGTAACGCTTTAAATTTAGTTTCGACTTTTAAGTTAATTTCACATATAACTATTTAGCTTAGAAGGAACAAAATAAATGCTTACAAGTTCTTGTCTAAAAAAAGGTACATTAGACTGGATGAGCTAGCTTTTTTGACTCTTTAACACTTTACTGACAGTTACGTTGTCTCTATACATTCCATCAAAGTCCGCAGCTTTGAATATTTATTACCAAATACACTATTTACGCTTGACTGTTGAAAAAAGTAGAGATTTTTTATAATAAACTTTTGTAAGCGGTACATAGGTATATTAACTACTATTTAAGGGACTATTTGGCCTTGTCAATGCATGTTACGTTACAGCTGTGCATTAGTTGAATCGTTTTCAGATATTCGATAATTAAAAATTGGGCATTTTGAGCTCTCTTATTACTAGACTAGCTTAGGGCCGATACTACCTATATTATTACTGAATATTCGTAGGAATTCAAGTTCAATATTAAAAAAAAAATATCAGCAACAGCCCTTCTAGCACAACTTGCCTTGTCGGGCGCGAGTCCATACTTGAAGTCGCGCTTGATGTATGGACTCGCACAGTCCCGATGTAAGGCAAGTTGTGCTAAAGGGTCTAATATCAATTCGAAAGCCAGCTTGGTTTTTGACACAAGATCAAGTAAAACAAAGGTTTATTAGTCCCCCGCTTGTAATAAAGCCCCAGGATAGGGTTAGTAGCCTAACGCCCCGTGTTTTGTGGAATCGTAAGCCTGACTTATTACGGCTAAAGTACGAAAGCAAGGCCGAGTTTTACGAAACATATTTTAACGAACAATGTGTATTGTGTAGGTATAACAGAAGCCGCCTCTCAGCGTCAATACATAGACATTTTTTTAGAATATTTATGTTAGGAAATTTTAAAATGGTTGGTCTCTCGTTCTTAGTCATATTATAGATGTTTTTGTTTATGTGGCATGTGTATAACACACATTGCATTATGCGGTGTGCATGGTAACATGCATTAAAATACTAGAGTTGTTTTATGAAATGATCTGAAACGCGAGTTACATACATAAATACATACAATCACGCCTGTTTCCTATAAAGGGGTAGGCAGAGCACATGAACTACTCAAGTTTCAGTAACACTCTTGGCCAAAAGGGGTTGAAAGATAACGAAATTGTGACATTGCAATGACAGGTTGCCTCTCGCCTACACCACAATTTAACCCATATCCCACAGTCGACTTCTACGACACCCACGGGAAGAAAGGAGGTAGTGAAATTCTTAACCTGTGGGGATACACTCATAATAAGATAACACGATAAGCAGATCTAACACTTAATAGACAAAATAAACAAAAATATTAAATCGCATTAGAAAATGATGCTCCATATTTTGGGGTAGCGGCCGGCATAATACGCCAAACATAGCCTAACGAAGTAAGTTGTACAACGGCCACAACGGGATACGGAAACAAATGAATATACGTGAATAACAGCTGCGAGTCAATTAAATTAACTCCGTATTTATGGCGGTCATCGGATTGAAGCTCATTGACATGCATAATATAATGCATTTCATGTAAAGTGCTTTCTTTTCCTAGTGCTTTCTATTACTATTTGACGACCGGTTTGGCCTAGCGCGTAGTGTGTCTGCCTGCTACGCCGCGGTCCGTGTTCGAATCCCGGTAAGCGCATTTATTTGTGTGATGAGAACAGATATTTTGTTCCTGAGTCATGGATGTTTTATATGTATATTAGTATTTGTATATTATATATATCGTTGTCTGAGTACCTGCAACACAAGCTATCTTGAGCTTACCGTGGGACTCGGTCAATCTGTGTAAGAAACTAAGAATGTCCTATAATAGTTATTATTATTTATTTATTTTTTTATTTTTTATTCGAAATTTAGGATTTTGAGGATAACTGATACCACGGGAGATGGTGAAGACTGACATTTATATATTTTAAAAACGCTAAAATGTAGTCTGTAGGTACTCATGGAAGCGGTCCGTCGAAAATGAGCTACGAGTGGCTGGTTTGAGCTGGAGCGAGGCCACGAGGGTCGCTGAAGATAGGAAGAAGGGATAGTGCGAGCTCAGTGAAGTCCCCTCGCACCTCTGGGGTGCCTTAGGGCTACAACAACAACAACAAATCGTCACTACTTTTAAAAAAACTTGTATCTTCGTCTGTCAATAAAAAGAAAATTGTAGTAAGTATGTATGGAATGCATATAGACTTACTGCGTTTTAACTTTGAGGAACAGCGTGAGATACGAGATTTTTTTTACGAAATGTATACCTGCACTAGAAGGTGACTTACCTTGCCCCGTGTTGTTAGTTTGTCCTTTGTCTCACAATAATTAATCAATAATAATTGATGTATTATTGTCGGCGAGATGTATTAATGAGTAGCGAAAAACAAATTGTTTACGTAATTATTTTAACAGCGGCGATTGATGTTTATTGGTATGTCAAATAGTCAGTCTGTCAATACGTCAATTTCCTATCTAAGTGGCTAGACACCATTGACGATTTATTCAAAAAGGATTTTGTTAAAATTGAATATTGGTGCAGCAGCGCTATCACCAAGACTATTGAAATAAACAACAAATATACAAAAAATTTAGAAAATCCTTAACCCGTTAGTATTTTCGTTGTCTCTCGATCGTTTCAATTTCGCGTGTGGTAGTAACTGCAAATAGAGCAGCAGTGTCTTATCTGAACTATTTCGAGCTACATTTTCTCCCTTTTAGTACTCAAAACCTGTTCACATTAAAAGAAAGAAAAAAGAAACCTAGTAAAAAATATGAGTAGTGCTCTGACCCTATTTAACCCCCAGAAAAGTTAAAAGGATAACGTTCAACTACATTATTTGCCGTTTAAAATTGCGCAGAAACATTTTAAAATTCATCAAACTTTTTATTCACTAACATTACCTACGGACCGTGGTACGGACCCAGTAAAATAAATGGCAGTACTTCGCAAGTAGGTAACTCACTAGTACCACTCCAATATAACGTAACTTTGCCACATTTCGGTATGTTATTTCCCTCTGTGGGCTCTTTTAATTACTGTCCGACCTCCATGTATCATAAATTTTAATGGAGTACGAAACTCGAGCGCCATCTAGTCACCGTAGCAAATTGCATTTTAGAATTTAATCGTAAACACAATTCGAAAATTGAAATATACCAACGGACGGGTGAAACTGATTCTTCATATTTCGTCATCTGAGAACAGATGTGCCGAATTTCAATTCCTATACAAAATACTACTATTAAAAATACTGACAAAGCAATCGATGTCTCTACAGTGTTAGAAGAAATGCTTAAAAAGTTTAGCTTTTTTTACATAAAAAACAATATCTGGGCGACCGAGCTTCGCTCGGTTCTATTTTAATATATCACGTCTTTAGATAAAAAAAAACTCTTATAAATACAAAAACAAAAAAAAAGACAAAAAACAAAAACTTAATTTCTGGCCGGGATTCGAAATCCTGACACCTACGAGATATCTGCGTACATTAGACCGACCTCGTACGACTGAGCTAAGCGGAATCGATGCGCGCGCGGCGAAATTAACGACCATATTTTACGTTTACTAACGCGAAAGAAAAACTCATGAAAACTCGAAAATTCGCGTTTTCCGGGATCTAAGGTTACGCTAGATCGATTTTTCACCCCTGAAAACCCCCACATAACAAATTTCAGCGAAATCGTTAGAGCGGTTTCCGAGATCGTCGGTATATATAAATAAATAAATAAATAAATAAATAAATATACAAGAATTGCTCGTTTAAAATTATAAGATAAACACGCCTGTAGTCTCAAAAGGAACTGAAACTGACCAAGTGTCAGTGATACTTAGAAATCAAGGGGTTAGTTAGGTGATAAAATAAATATTGTATTAAAAGTAATCTCTTCTCAAGAAAAAGCCTTACATATTGCTACTAACAGAGCATATCAACGATCGAATTTTGACGTTTATTAAAATGAGAATAGGCCTGTAAATTGTATACCTATGTCACGAAACGCATTAACTATAGCGTGAGCATCATGAAGGTATCGTTCAATATTTTCATTAGACAGTCAATTTTATGCTATTAAATATATACTGAAATGGAAAAGTTCGAGGAAGTCAATTACCTGAAACGTGTTTATTAATTTTAGATAGTGAAGATTACTGTTCATAAATTTTCGTTTTCTATATTTTTATACGTACCTACCTATAATAAATATACCTACATAGTGTTAATATCTATTTGCCTATTAGCGCGCTATTTAATGGTAATAATCTCGAATTTTATCTATTTGTGGTAACTTAAATGATTCCAGAAATATGAAAAAATAATCAGATTAGTTAATTAACAATATAATTTAATTACTGTAATGTATATCGGTTGCTGTGATAATGAGACTGATATTGGTATTTGCGACTCAATGAAAAACTCTTTGGTAACAGTACATTTCGTTATAAGTGCGAGAAGAATGACATTCTCGCACGTGTGACGAACGACGTTTTTTAATACAGTTGCGAAAAACACTACTACAACGAAATAAAACGATAAACAATCCGAACTCTCAATTTTCGCGTTGACATTGACGCATTATTTGACAATTCAAAGGCGTATCTTTGAAGCCTTTAAACTTGCGTGCATATTTTCGATTTTGCTATTCATCCAACACAATTTATTTCATTGGGAGCTATAAAAACATAAACATTTACGATTTGGATCGATTGTTATATACCTATACTTATATTTTAATTCAATCGCCCCATATGCCTCGATGTATTGCAAATAACATTAAATAATTATGACGAAAGCGCGCTTTGACAGAGGACGCGTTTCGTTCCGTTCATGTTCTGTTTACACGACTCATTATGGCCTATTATTTCAAAATATAAACCATGCATTTTATAAATTATCTTTAATATGACTAAAAGTAAACAATTACATAGGAAATATCAATGTTTTAAATATTAATCCCTTAACAGTATGTTTATAGTTTTATTCCGTCTTAGTAAACTAGACTAATATTTAAAACAGCTCGGTAAGTAGTCGTAAAATGGAACACATACTTTTTACGCACTTGTGCGTAAAATCCAGCTTCTCGCACGCAGCCAAATAACGGGCACTTTTTGAGCAACTGTATTAAAAAATATATTATGACCTCCTTGTTAAATGGTTTCAACAATCAAAGTGGTGTGACGCATAAGTCAAAGTCATAAGAAAGAATAATTTTTAAGAAAAAAAAACCGTCGCCTTTCGGGTTCTGGTGAAAGTTACTTGCGAATGTTGGATTATGTAGAAATGTGTAGGTATTTTTTAAAACTGCTTTTAATGCTTTAATTATTAGATGGCAACATAAATGAATATACGTATAACGTTAAGGTTTGAGGAGTTTCCTCAATTCCTCATGAATCCGATATTATATTATAAGAAATCGAAGCTTGACAAACTTTGACTTGAAAACTCAATATGCTTAACAAACATAACTAAATAAATAAATGTCACTGTTCTGAACTTAAATGCATGCTTTTCTTGCAAAAATACCAAAGTCACTTATGAGTGTGCCGTTCAGATTTGAGGAGTACGGTTCTGACTATCATCAGCAGTTCCACTGCACCAAATGTCACTGCATGCTGTTCCTTTAAAAACACAAAAATCACTATATGTATGCCTTTCAGATTCGAGGAGTTCCCTCGATTTTTCCAGGATCCCATCATCAGAACTGGGTTCTGAGAAAAATGGGACCAATCTGTATGCATATACATTCAATTAAAAAAAAAAATTCAAAATCGGTCCAGTAACGACGGAGATATCGAGGAACAAACATTAAAAAAAAAAAAAAAAAAAAAACATACAGACGACTTGATAACCGTCCTTCTTGAGATATGAGGCGACGGTTAAAAACTGATCACGTACATTTGGAGAAGAGTATAATTCTATACCACAGAGAACCTCCTATAGAGTGGCAGTCTTGTATATTTGGTTCGCGATACGAGTCACCAGTGTTTGGGGTGCGAGGAGCGGGCGGGGAATGTCTTAAGCGCGCTGTGATTGGCCGTTTCAAGGACGGCGGGCAGTCGCGCCAGATGAAAAGGGACAGAAGTATGACTGTCCCTCTACTGACGCGTAAGTGGCCAATGTAAGTTGACCTATGCCGGCTCTGAATAAATTATAAATATGACTTATTTGTGGAATGTAATGCCGTCTGTTTTTAAATTTGAGCTTCTTGTTACCTTTCCACACCATTTCACACTACAGGTGGACATCTTTAAGGCATCAAAATACCCTTTTCCAATTTTTTTGTGCGAAAAACACGCGCTGCTTTCGGGTCTGTTACTTGGTCGATACTGATCGGGCACGGCGAGCGCCCGCGCTTATATCAGTGCAAATACTAGGAAGGCTGGCCACCGCGAGTCGTCTTGTAATAGATGTCTATAGGGGTTGGTCTGTGTTCTATACCTTGTACTTTTGGCTGTTGAAAAAATGTAAACAAACCGGAGCTGTCAAATTTGAGGGTTGTTTATTAGGTAACGTTTGGTTCCTGAATTTTTTTCTCTATTTAAAAATAAATTGAGCTCACTACTATTTTCTATTTCATTCGACTAACATGTAATTTCCTTTAATGTGACGAAACATAATACACCTTCATGAATAAAACTTTACATTTAATTAATATTATTATTTTCTTCAGGGAATCATCGACTAAAAAGTACCCAATTTTGCAGAGGTTTAAAACTCATGGTTGCATTTTAATCTGGGTGTAACACTACTAAACTAGAAAAGTACTAGACCTTATGCGATTTTTAATTTTATCTGTTTGACATTTTCCATTGCTCGTTATAAATCATCATCGTCATCTGTTCCAAATTTGATATATTTGTGTTTTCGAGCTTCAGTTTCTCCGTATGAGATGATGACTGTTATATTTATGTATTTTTTTATACTACATGGTAGTTTAGTTGATTCAGTAATATAAATATTTATAGGTACCACACTAAATTTTGGTGAAAGACAGAGAAATATAAAAAGCAATAGAAATAAAATTAAGATTATCTGTGCATAAAATAATAAAAAAATATGAAATAAATAAATAAAATAAAAATATTTCGTTCTATTCTGTGTGTTTAACGGTGAAAACATATGTATATTTTTAAGTAAAACACAATACCTTATATATACGTTATTTTATTCTGATGAGGACGATGACGACGATGAGGAGGAAGACGAAGATGATTCTGTCACATTTATTATTATTCTGTCGGCCAAATCGTCAATCTTGTTGTCTAACTCTTTCATTTTCTTCTCTTCCTTGACGACATGTTCTTCGCATCTTCTCCAGTTTTCTGGTTTCACATTAGCAATGTGCGTTTGCCGACCCATTATAAACTTGTACTTACACTCGTTTTGTCTTGTACATGTGTATTTGGTAAAATTAACCGAAAGTATATGTTTTTGGAATGGAACGGACTATAGTAGTGAGCTCAATTATTTTTAAATACGAAAATTTTAACAGGAACCAAAAATTACCTGATAAACAACTATTTGACAGTTTGTTCACAGTTTTTTAAATACCTAAAAATACAAGGAATCGCATTGTTACTCTCACCTTACCATTTATGCGTTTATAATCATTAAAATTAAGTAAGTAACCACCTACTATTGTGTTCTTCGATCTGGCCTTAAAAGGTTCACTATCCCTGGATCTGTCAAATTTGACGGCTCCGGTTTGTTTACACTTTTTTTCAACAGCCAAAAGTACAAGGTATAAATAAAGAAAATAACTAAACGGATCCCGACCAAAATTAAATAAACTAAAACCAGTGAAGATATACGGTCAAGGAGGGAACTAGTGCACCTTATACAGTAAGTTATTCCGCATCCCCAAATGGTACCTATTGTATGATCTGAATATACGGATACTATTAAGTTATTACTTTTTAAGCTCTTGGAAACATATTCTATTTTGTTTACATTTGGAGCTGATTACTTATTCTCTTAGGTACAAATTAGTCAAGTTTCTTCTTCTTAAGTGAGTTCCTGAATCTTAAGTCTGAATTAACTATTACATATGTTATTAATGCCGTTTTATGGCATCATTTGAACTTTAGTATCATGTCAGAATTAGATTTTCATGCGTTATGGATTTATGCATGCCAAAAGTAACGTTATTCAAAACAAAAACGTCACTTCTGGCACTGCAATTAGGGAACTTACATATCTACGTGAAATAAGGCATCAGATTATTATAAAAAAATACGGGCAACAGTTATTTTTAAACCAATTTGTATTAAAGTTGGATAGAATTATGTGCAAAGTTAATGAGTTGACCATGATCTCACTCAACTCGATTTCATATTATTCAATTCAATTTTTGTGTTATGGCCTCTATCAAATTCTTGATGATTCTGCCAATGTCAAGGTTGGATAAGACAGTGCCAGTATATTTACTTATTTAACGGTAGACTTGATCGTGTTCGGTAAAATACCCATCCAACCCGTTGATCTAAAACAAACACAAACTACAACAAACACAAATACAACATACAAAGGTGTTTTGTTTTTTTTTTGCTAAAAGAAACGGGACATATTTTTATAGTATCCTATGTGTTCAAACATATAAGGAGGTATTGCAGGTAGTATAATTTGATATTATTTTTTGTTAAAAAGTTGTTAAGAATTTTACATTGAGGAGAAAATACTAGTGTTAAAAGGAAATTAATATTTATAGGACGGCTCACATTGGTAGGGATTAAATTATACAGTGGACAAGAAATTTTAGGACATTCTAGTAGTAAATGTTCCACTGTGCCTTCAGCCAGGCCGCACTCGCAAATCGAGCTGTCTCTTATCCGTAGTTTGGCCAAAAACACCGGGGAGCAGACATGCCCCAATCTTAATGTAATTATTGACGTATTTATTTTTGGAAAGGCCCTATTCGAAAAAAACCATGGCTTTGGAGGAATATTTGGTTGAAGATTCCCATAATGTCGACCTTTGATCTGTCGCGACTGCTGCCAAATAGTGTTCCATTCCTCAGTCATTAAGAGTTTCACTGAGGCTCTAATATCTCGAGAGTAAAGAGACAAAAAAGTAGCCTATGTCACTTTCCATCCCTACAACTATCTCCACTTAAAAAATCACGTCAATTTGTCGCTCCGTTTTGCCGTGAAAGACGGACAAACAAACAGACTCACACACGTTCCCATTTATAATATTAGTATGGATTTTTACACGTATTAAAGTTCGAATCAGTCCGCTAAAAATTGAAATATTGTAGGCAACATACTGGTAAATATTTGAAGGATATTCTGACTTCACATTGTAACAGTCGTTTTATTGCACAGCTACGCAAACTGAGTTTTTTTTGCATTTATTGGCAGCACGAGGCCTCAAAAGTTAGAAGTCATCAAAATATTGGGAGCGGCAAAAAAAAAAGATTACAGCCCTTATCCCGGTCAATATAAGTCCACATAGTAAAAACATTGATACGAATATAGTGGCGGTTATTCTTGATTTTTTTTAATAATTTTCTCTATTACATACATAGCAATACATATGTATGTACCAAAATAAATTGCAGTATTAATCAAACCGCTCACATCTGCTTCCGACTGTATTTTCAGGGAGATAGTGTGAACCAGCAAAGTAGGAACTTCTGCAATTGAAACTCCAGCATTATAATCTGCGCGGAACGGGCCGTTTTTGCCGCAGTCCGACCATTAAACGCTGTATCTACCGCGAACACTCGCCGAGTCTGGTAAGCAAGAAACATTGATTCTGTATCTAATTAAATTTATGATTGTTGTTGTTTTTCACGAATGAAAGTGGTCTAATTTTGTTACACTTGTCATAATAATATATGGAATCTTTGAAGGAGAGATGTAGCCAAATATTATTCGTTTTTAAAGTTCTTTCATAAGCCAGCATGGTTTTTTCGAATTAATTAGCAAATATTGTCATATTTCGACCAATTCATATCTCAATCAAAATCTTAATCACTAGTTTTTGAGTTCATCACAAAAAACTAACAGACACCCAGAAAGACGCGTCTAGGGATTTTTTTATAATGTGTAGTGCTTAAAAGTGTGTGGTTGTGACATCATAAAATATGGAGGTAAAATAGTATTATTTTTTCTGTGGTTAAACTCGCCGAATTAACAGGCTCGTGTCATCAATATTATAACAACAGTGTAAGCCTCATTGCCTGAACCAGCCTGAACTCATAATTTATGATTGATGTCACTTTTCTTCAACTGTGCACTTTGGTAAGTATGTAGCTGTATCGTCATTTTATGTTTTTTTTTGCGAAGTGAACAGGAACAGAGTTACTCAAATATAACAATTTTAATCTTAACCCGCCGCCCCGAATCTTTATAACGGAAATAAAATCACAACCTTTATTATTGCGCGAACTATTCAACCTACTGATAACCTTTCGAAAAAAGTGGCGAAACCGTTGGAATCGGCCAATATTGAGGTTCCGTACAATCGTAAGGCGGCGCGCATGACGGTCGTAAAAAATGTGAATGGCATATTGAAATATTTCGCGCGACCCTTGGCTCCCAATTTTCTTTCTGCTTCGTCTAACTCTGATATAAGTCGGCCAAGCGTCTACAGACCCCGTTTGTATATTTATGACATCACATTATATTGATTTATCGACATTCTTACTATTTAAATTCCCTATATCTTTACTAAATATTTGACTTCGACTTAAAAGTAAAAAACGTTTTTATACGTATACTAGTTTTTTCCCGCCGCTTCAACTATCTCCACTTAAAAAATCACGACAATTCGTCTCTCCGTTTTGCCGTAAAAGGAGGACAAACAAACAGATACACACACTTTCCCATTTATAATATTAGTATGAATAATTATAAATTTGAATGATAAGACAAAGTCATTTCAAAAAGGTAATTTTTTTAAGCCTGACCAGAAATATAATTATGGCTACGCGCCATGTTGCGGAATTTCATAAGAACTATTTTCTTCATACTAAACAGCTGATCTAGCTGTCACCCCATACATCAGAATAACAGCGCCCTCTTGACAATAGTCATATATTTCTGGTCAAGCTTTAAATAGTACTTTGAAAAAGAAATACCTGTTTTTCAAATTCTGTTTTTCGGTATTTCCGGACCGATACGACCTTCAAACCTTCAAGAAAAGAGCGTACACCCATCTTAAAGGCCGCCAACGCACATTCAACACTTCTGTTGTTTCGGGTGTCCATGAGCGGCAGTGATCGCTTACCATCAGACTACCTGTCTGCTCGTTTGTTTCCTATTTCATAAAAAGAATGAAGTTAACTTATTTCAACTCACGATTTCAAGAAACATTTCTTGTAACTTTATGCCTGAATTCTAGTAGCTTACTCCCACACACGTGAATTAAATAAAAGGTGTGTCTTATTCCGATTTCGACTACAGAACCCTGCAACAGATAATCTCACGATGATCTCTTAAAACCTTTGTGCCAAAAAATACACAAAAAAACTCGCCAACGTTAGCTGAAATGCAAAGTAAGGTTGCTTAAAAAGAAAATGGGGTAATTTCGGCAACGCAATCTCATAAAATAATTTAAACGTTTAGTAATAAAAACAGGCATACGACTGCTATAAAAGTTCTTAATTGCGTGTGGAAATACTGTGGGAGCGCGAGATTCTTTCCACGTCTAACTAAACAATGAAACCGGTTGTAAAACATTTGGAAAAAGAATAAGCGGTATTTTTTATTGAAATTAAAGCTAAGGATTTCTTTCCCATCACGGAACAATGGTATTCCGGACCTTTGGGAGGCGTGCGCGGGGCCGAAGCCAACGCGTAGAGGCCCTTTTGACACTTTAATGAAATGTAAGGGGTACACCGAGCGGATGCTGCCCTTGCCCGTATCATGGGACACACGCAGAGGCAGCACCCGCCAGGGTGTAAGGACTATTTGAGAATTAATGGAATCTAAAATGAACTGGGCTATTTTGATGAAAGTGATGGACTAAATACTGGGCTATGGATAAAAAACCGGACGCCTGCCTAATAAAATGGTATCCAATTTTTAACCGACTTCAAAAAAGGAGGAGGTTCTCAATTCGACTGAATGTTTTTTTTTTTTTTTTTTTTGTATGTATGTTATTCGATATCTCCGAGAATCATGGACCGATTTTCAAAATTTTTTTTTCATTCGATCAGGTATAACCCCGAGATGGTCCCATTGGCACCAAGTCGGGGTCTGATGATGGGATCTTGGAGAAATCGAGGGAACTCCTCAAATGTTATAGGCACATGTAATGTTTTTAGTGTATTTTTCAAAGGTACACCAGTATTTACGCCTGATGGTGATAACTTTATGTGGCTGAGCTGATGATGGAAGGTCAACTCCTCAATGGTTAGGAGTTGTAACAGACCGACCTCTACAGTCAATAATTTAACGTTTTAATTCAGTTAGATAATTTAACTTGTCAATATTGAATTTCGCGCGTTATCTTGGGATTGTAGACGTGACGCTCAATTGAACGCCATCTATGAATGGTGTAGGGAACTATTAGGTCGATTCGTTTTGATTCATTATTTGCTACCCTGCGGAATTTACGTAAACATTTAAAATAAATTATTTAATCTAATCTTTGTTCAACAAAATAATTACTGATCTGAAAATATTGGACATTTCTGTTTTACCGACCTTCTTATTAAAGTTATGCCGGGAGATCGATTAAAATGCGCGGGAACTATAACCACCAATCATATGTTAGCGTCGAAGATATTAACCAATCAGGACGCGGTATTTTGATAGGACCTATTAGGAATTGGTAGGAACTACGGGGAGCAACCGAGGTGATAAGATGGATGACACGGGGGAGTTAGGGGCTTTTTCCGTCGGCAGAGCGTCGAGACAGTAGGGAATTCTGTGAGTGTTAGTTTGTAAGGAAAACGTGTAATAAGCTTGTTCACAGATACGAGGTCTAGCATCCGCCATCAGAAGATTCAAAGGATGAAGAAAACCAACGGCTGTGACGGGCGAGACATTGCATGCGGCATGTCGTGGCAAACTGAGCGTTGGCGCGAAAGACAGCATCATGCCGCCATGAGGTTTCAAAAGAGCTACGTTTCACTGGTTCCGGGGTTACTGTGAGTGTTCAGGTTCCTTATCTATTTCCTTTACAGCACACCATCTGTAAGATCTGGGTCACTGTTGAATAGTCTGCAGCCATGTCGGTTGAAATGTAAGTTACATAGTTAACTATGGGCGTAAATATCTACGTGCTACCTATTATCTTCGTGAGGAATTCCAAAGACAGCGTGGCTATCGAGGCAGCTTCCACAACGACTACTTATCATTAGCGTCATGATTACTGTGAGTATTCAGTATTCTTAAACCTGAAGGCATGCTGACCGAGACACGTCATATAGTCCTAACATGGGCGTGAGTATCTAATTGCTATCGCCTTGTGAGGGAGACTAGGACAGAGCTTGTGTCAAAGATGGACGGCACATGGTTGGGGCTTCTACATTCACGTGGGCGAGTGGAGCCACGTAAGTCTACCTATCACGAGGTGGACGTGATATTGGATAACACTGGCATGCTACGTTAATTTAAATATTTAGTTGTTGGTTGTTATTCAACTTTGTGCATACCCATAGGTTATAGTGACCGCGTACTTATTAGTAAGATTGTATATCGTTCGTATGGTTTCATAGAATTCGTAGTAGATAAACAAAACATAATGGGCGTAGTATAAACGGAACGTAATATTGGTCTTGAATGAATGGCGGGTAGTTCCATAGGTCACGTTAGCTTATTCCTTACGTTAATTTAAATATTGAGTTGTTGGTTGTTAATCAACTTTGTGCACATCCATAGGTTATAGTGACCGCGTATTTATTAGTAGGATTGTATTTGGTTTGATATAGTTCGTCATAGCATAAACAAAACATAATGGGCGTAGTGAAAACGGAACGTAATATTTGTCTTGAATGAATGGCGGGTAGTTCCATAGGTCACGTTAGCTTATACCTTGTATTTTGCAATAAATTAAATCTTGTTGATTGTTTTAGTTTGCCAGCTATAACGTTCGAAGTGAATATTCTCAGTTTAGTTTGATTTTTTAACAGTGTAACGGATACTTGTTTGTGTTTTGACGATTTATAAATAATATACGTGGGTCGGAGTTCGGGAACGATTATGAAGAGTGAACGTATTATTGGGTTAGTGCGTACAATCGGAGTTGAAAGTAAGTCTCAAAGTCATCATTATCCTCCTTGCGTTATCTCGGCATTTGCCACGGCTCATGGGAGCTTGGGGTCCGCTTTGACAACTAATCCCAAGATTTGGCGTAGTCACTAGTTTCACGGAAGTAAGTTTCAACGTCATCATTATCCTCCTTGCGTTATCTCGGCATTTGCCACGGCTCATGGGAGCTTGGGGTCCGCTTTGACAACTAATCCCAAGAGTTGGCGTAGGCACTAGTTTCACGGAAGTAAGTTTCAACGTCATCATTATCCTCCTTGCGTTATCTCGGCATTTGCCACGGCTCATGGGAGCTTGGGGTCCGCTTTGACAACTAATCCCAAGAGTTGGCGTAGGCACCAGTTTCACGGAAGTAAGTTTCAACGTCATCATTATCCTCCTTGCGTTATCTCGGCATTTGCCACGGCTCATGGGAGCTTGGGGTCCGCTTTGACAACTAATCCCAAGACTTGTCGTAGGCACTAATAGTTTCACGGAAGTAAGTCTCAAAGTATGTATGTTTATAGTAGTCTGTCCCTTATACGCGTAGAAGCTGTAGGGGAATAGTAATATCATAAAAACCGGTCATGTATTTGCAACCTTTTTAATATTACTAGCGATATGATTACCCGCGTGATTTTGTAATATTTACCAGGGTTTGTGGAAGTAAATTGCAATCATGTGTGTGTTATATTTGGTAATATGTTGTAGAGTAGGTGTCTATATAGTTACGTGTACAGATACGGTAGAAGTAGATAGTTCTATAAATAGCGGCAGTGTGCTTGCAGCCTTCTGGTGCTACTAGTGATTTGTTTATCTGCGTGATTTTTATAATGGGTACGACATAATTATTACATTCAATTTGATTATAGAACTGAGTAGTGTATGTATGGTTTTCGGTGGTTTACTTAAATTGTAGATGTGTCCGATAAAGTTTTAGGTAGCGTTAAGTTGTTTCATTCAAACGTCCATAAATTTATCAAGTAGTTACTTTAATCGTAATATCACCTAATATAAATAAACGTAAATAAATAGTACCTATAGGATTTGAAATAAACGGACGTTGTAGGTAATTGCAATCCTTTATTTACTATTATTTAAATTGTTTATTTCTCAAATTCTCGGTCCATGGGCGAGGAGAATCGACGAGCACATCTGTCAGCGGATTACAAGTTCTCCATTCTACCAGTGTATCGAGAGGCCTTGAGGACCCTTCTACATGGACATGCGAGTCTACATGGATGTTCCTGGGTGCTCCAGCCTGCGTCACGTTATCGTCCTCTTGGGCCGCCTACAAAATACATCAGGCCAAGGTGCTCCCCGTCGACATCTAGCCAAGGCGCCGTGACTAGGACGTGTAAATGCAAAATGGAGTATTACCGAAGACAATACAAACGGTGCGTTGGTTCTGAATTGATATTTCTCTTAATCATGATTGATTGATTTCATATTTTGTGTAAAATTTGACATACTCCCCTAGGTCGTCATACTGAGCATAATCTAAGCCTGGATCGTGCTGTAAACGGTAATTTATTATTTATTTAATTAAGAGAAGTAATTTAATATTGATGTCCCATTTATGGTATGATTATAATTTATAATTAAATATCGAAATGATGATCACTCTAGGGTGTAAAGGTAATGCCCATATTCTTAACCATCTTATTACATTGTGCAGTATTTATAGGTTTCACGTTTTATTTTAATCGGAACTATCAAACTAAACTAATAAAATAAAATAAATAAATAGATATTATGGTACACTTTTACAGATTAGTCCTGCTAGGTCGAAGGATTGTCTTGTGGGAACTCAGACAATGACTTATATATAAAATATAAATACTTACATACATAGAAAATATCCCTGACTCAGGAACAAATATTTAGATATGTTATAAACACAATTTTATTTCTATTTCCGGTTCACGAGCGGTTGCGGGTGCGAGCCTGATGCCATCGGCGACATGCAGAGCTTTACTACGGCGCTACGATGGGCCTCCTCTGCCACGACGGGCGTCAGACGCAAGCTTCTTTACAACGAGCTACGCGTGAGCCACTCCGTCTTCATCGTCATGAACCGTGAGATCTTCGGACAGCGGCCGTCAACCCTGACGCTATAGTCTATGCGGCGACCTAGATGATTTACTTACTTGCGTAGAATGTAACTATACCGCGTGTTCCGAGATTTTAGGCGGGGTAGTTTTGACGTTAGGTACGTTTTATTTACTTAAATGATTAGATTGATTGCGGCATATTTGTTTAAGATTAAGACACGTGTTAAGCATATTTGTATATTTCCATTATTGCGGTTCAGCCACACACGTATTTATTAATGATAATTATTGATTTACATGTCTAGTCATTGACTGTGAAAGTAGATGTTTCTCATGACAAATGAAGTTATTCCTGACTCTATTATTGATATTGCGAGACCCTTTGATTATCTGGTAAAGCCATCTGTTTGATAATTAATAATATTTGACACCTACTTAATGATCATGATAACGTATTCATTTTAGATGTAAGATGTTAGGTACCATATAGTTATGTAGGCGTTTATCCAATATATTTCGTATCCAAGTTCTAATATAGCAATTCACATTTATTTCACTATAAGAACAATATTCAAATACACACGAGTACATACATAGCTTCAAGCTATCCATATATCTATATTTCGCACACGTTAATTCAGCTTTGGCTGGTTGCGAATCATGAATCATTTGCAGTGCATTACAATGACATTGCTAAGGTGTAATGTTATATTTATTATTAACGCATCATTCATTAAACAGATTGGCATAAATATTTATGGTCTTACGTAAAATTCAATTTCGAGTCAGCATGATTCGCAAACAGCTATTATGCTATGAAATTCAGGAGTCATGAAATGCTATTGTGGGTGTGATATTCGATCATTCGAATTTTATACGTACCCAATTCACGTGTCATATTGAATCGTCATTTGACTGAGACTATATTTAATACATATTTAATATAATTTTAGTACGCCCGATACGTCCATTCGAAAAGTATATTATATTTATTTACTAACTAATTTGTAGTTGTTGAAACCGGTCACAGTGGCTTTATTAAACACGTGGCTGTTTTAACAATGAGGTATTTTAGTCGTTATTGGAATTGTCCTTGAGTTGATTTATTCCAGCAATGACAAGGTTTTGAGATTACCCATATTTAATTATTTGAATGTCGCTAAGCAACGGTTTTCATCCACGTTGATGGAATACGTCATGTGTTTTATTATAGGGCCCGTCCTAGATGTCTAATAAATGGTCAAACCTTTGGTCTGTCCTCACAGGTATATCCTGTGTATGTGTGTGTTATTAGGGGTGTCAAGTACATTGTTTGTGTAAATTTAATATTCATACAAAACGTATACATGGCGCTCCCCTCTAGGGACATGTTCCCGCTGAGGGACATGCTACGAGTGTCAGTATTGCTGCTCATCGGAATGTGGCGAGATCCGTATTAATGACGGCTATGTCTTTCCAGATCCTTCTGAGACGTTTATTGTCCTCACAGGACGAGAAGTTTGGGTATTTCATTTGCTGGTATAAGCTAGCTTGTATTGGAGTCAATGTAATACTCAAATGATTGGTGGTCTGTTTATCTTAAATTTTATTAGACAACTAAACGACATTGAGGATTGCTTCGGTATGACTCGGTGTTGGGGACAACCAACCGTGTTTTATTTAGTATGATTCAATATGGATTTAAACCGTATTTTACACACTTAGCTTTTCTTATTTTAATGGGTAAAGGTAACAGATTCTTATTCAACTGGCATAATTTAATAAACAGTTATATTGCGCGATGTTACAGTTGATAACATAATGAAATGGCTGATCTCATGATATCAAGGGCAACGCTTATATTATTGTCTTGTTTATGATCGTTCATGGGTGCTCATGTCACATACTTACTTACTTATTTGGTCCCGGTTTCAGTACTTGATAGTCTGGACCTTACGTGACGTATTCCATGTAGGCGACGGGTCTACGGTATTGCAGACGGTGCGGGTCCAAGTGACTATAATACCATACGTATGGATACTTTCACGTAGGGACTTGCGGCTCCGACATATTAACAGCACCCATAGTAACGATATATGCATGATAATTTTATGAGATCTCAAGGTTTGCTTAAAGTTGACTGCAACCAGCTATTTTATATAACGATATAAGTTTATTTTAATATAGTCGTGATAAGCCAGATTTATCCATCGATTTTATGGATTTTATGACATATTTGTGTTATTGATACTTCAATCAAAATAAACACTAATCTATTTTATATATTAGCTGAAGAATATTTCAGTGCAATATATTTTAGAAGTATATAAATCTGAGTCCATCTGGTTTTAATTAAGTTATACTTTCATTCGCGTAATGTTTCAATGATACCATAATGAAATGGCTGATCTCATGATATCAAGGGCAACGCTTATATCATTGTCTTGTTTATGAACGTTCATGGGCACTCATGTCATATATCATACTTTTATGTCCCGGTTTCAGTACTTGATAGTCTGAACCTTGCGTGAAGTATTCCATGTAGGCGACGGGTCTACGGTATTGCAGACGGTGCGAGTCCGAGTGACTATAATACCATGCGTATGGATACGTTCACGCTAGGGACTTGCGGCTAGACATATTCGTAATGCCCATGAACGACTTATGCATGATAATTTTATGAGATTTCAAAGCTTGCCTTAACGTTGACTGCAACCAGCTATTTTATTTTAAGATATAAATATTCGTTGGCCTAATCGTGATGAGCCAGATTTATTCGTCGATCGTATCGACATTATAACATACTTATATGTTATTCAACTTCAAACTCAACAATGCTAACATATTTTATGTATTATCTGCATAATTTTACCTAATTTAATTGAATTATTTCCCAGTTGGTCTTCCCAGGTTAATCATTTAATATCTTCATGGTTTTCTTATCATAATATCTCCCACAATAGCATTTTATAAGATTTTAGTTTCGTTGATTATGCCATATAGTTAGGAGTATAGAATTATACATTTGTCTGTAATTAATAATTAATTAAGTCACCTCTAGGATACGTATAATGCTTGTTAGAACATATCACTGTTTATATCGCTAGCATGTCTCACACCTCAGGAGCTTTGGTTACTAGTTGCCATAACGTAGTCCATATTACCCTAGATGATTTTGCCATATATTGTTTGTGTATTTTAATATGCTTTACTTCTTTATCCGTAACATATTTTATTATGCTTGTGTACAGGTTAAACTTGGGCAGTCAGGTTTTTGTTTCCGTCTACTTTTCCTGACGTAGGTACTTGGCCCTAGTAATGAAGGCGGTGTATTCAAATAGGTCCTAATCAGACTAAATTGAATACAGAGTTATAGTAATTATTTTCTGACAAAAATATAAATGATTATAAATACAATAAATCGAAATGTTTTGGTATCCAATCTTTTGTTTATTTTATACTCCATCCTCGTAGCTTTCACCCTCGTAGCTTATATACCTAATTAACTAGTTTTTTAAAGGTGCGCGGGGCCCGAGGGCCCCGCGGTCTTTCTTGTTGCTTTTTTGTTTTTTTTTTGCTTTGCTTGTTTGTTTTTTTGCTTTGCTTTTTTGCTTTTTTGTTTCTTTGCTTAGCTTGTTTGTTTTTTTGCTTTACTTGTTTGCTTTTTTGCTTTAGCCTTTGTGTGCTTGGAAGCACTCTCTGCCCGCAGCTCGGCCTGCGGCCTTCGCGTGCTTGGGAGCCTGTCAGACACGCTCCGGGCCTTCGGCCCTCCGCGTAGTTACTGTGGGGGTTGTAGGGAAGTTGGAGCTTAAACACGATCCAATAGTTAAAGTGTCTTGAGAAGCTCACGACGGGCCTGCGGCCTGCGGCCTCCGGCCCGTCGTTTCGCTTCTCTAAGACACTTTTACTATTGGGTCGTGTTTAAGCTCCAACTTCCCGGTCCGCCAGAGAGCCGATCAGGGACGCTCCGGGCCTTCGGCCCTACGCGGAGCTCGGCCTTCGGCCTTCGCTGGGTTTCGTTTCAAAGCTCCGCGTCGGGCTTTCGGCCCGCCGCGTCGCTTTTTAGACACTTTGATTATCGTTCTGCTTGGGAGCACAGTCTGTACGCAGCTCGGCCTGCGGCCTTCGCGTGCTTGGGAGCACTCTGCCCGCAGCTCGGCCTGCGGCCTTCGCGTGCTTGGAAGCCTCTCAGGCACGCTCCGCGTAGTTACTGTGAGATTTGTAGGTAAGTTGGAGCTTAAACACGACCCAATATTAAAAGTGTCTTGAGAAGCTCACGACGGGCCTCCGGCCCGTCGTTTCGCTTCTCTAAGACACTTTTACTATTGGGTCGTGTTTAAACTCCAACTTCCCGGTCCGCCGCCGAGCCGATCAGGGACGCTCCGGGCCTTCGGCCCTACGCGGAGCTCGGCCTTCGGCCTTCGCTGGGTTTCGAAGCTCCGCGTCGGGCTTTGGCCCGCCGCTTCGCTTATTTAGATACTTTTTGTTATTGTTTTCTTGGGAGCACAGTCTGCACGCAGCTCGGCCTGCGGCCTTCGCGTGCTTGGGAGCACTCTGCCCGCAGCTCGGCCTGCGGCCTTCGCGTACTTGGGAGCCTGTCAGACACGCTCCGGGCCTTCGGCCCTCCGCGTAGTTACTGTGGGGATTGTAGGATTTGTACGGAAGTTGGACCTCCGGCCTGCGGCCTCCGGCCCGCCGCGTCGCTTTTTAGACACTTTTACTTATATTTTCTTGCTTGGGAGCACTGTCTGTACGCAGCTCGGAACTTGGACCGGAGCAATGACCGTCGGGCTGTAGAACGCTCCCTCAGGCTGGTAGGGAAATTTGACTTTGTCCCCTCTCGCCGCCGTTTTTGACTTTTCCAAAAATTTTTTTCTCATTTCTATTTTTGGCCCCCGTTCTTACCACGTGCCAAATTTGAACGCGCTCGGACAGAAAAAAAAAAAAAAAATTTCAAAGTCAGCCATTTTGAAATTTTGTAAATGCCATTCGATGGACCTCAGATAACTGTACAACATTAGTTTAAGCACTATTAACCTTTTTCCTACCGTTACGGAGCTATGGGGATTTAAAAAAAACCTCCATATAAACTGGTAGGGAAATTTGACTTTGTCCCCTCTCGCCACCGTTTTTGACTTTTCCAAATTTTTTTTTCTCACTTCTATTTTTGGCCCCCGTTCTTACCACGTGCCAAATTTGAACGCGCTCGGACCGAAAATAAAAAAAAAAATTTCAAAGTCGGCCATTTTGAAATTTTGTAAATGCCATTCGATGGACTTCAGATAACTGTACAACATTAGTTCAAGCACTTTTAACCTTTTTCGTACCGTTACGGAGCTATGGGGATTTAAAAAAAAACCTCCATACAAACTGGTAGGGAAATTTGACTTTGTCCCCTCTCGCCACCGTTTTTGACTTTTCCAAAATTTTTTTTTCTCATTTCTATTTTTGGCCCCCGTTCTTACCCCGTGCCAAATTTGAACGCGCTCGGACCGAAAATAAAAAAAAAAAATTTCAAAGTCGGCCATTTTGAAATTTTGTAAATGCCATTCGATGGACCTAAGATAACTGTACAACATTAGTTCAAGCACTATCAACCTTTTCCCTACCGTTACGGAGCTATGGGGATTTAAAAAAAGGACCTCCATACAAATTTCAATTGGCCTTCAAAGGGCGCCATTTTGAATTTTTCAAAATTTTCTTTTTGTATACTAATCTTGGGGTGGCTGTCTACCCGTGTGCAAAATTTCAGCGCGCTCGGACCATTTTGAAATTTTTCAAAAAAAAAAAGTCGGCCATTTTGTTTTTTTTTTAATGCCATTCGATGGACCTCGGGTGACTGTATAACATTTGTTTGAGCACTTTTCACTTTTTTGTACCGTTACGAAGCTATAGTAATTAAAAGAAAAACCTACACTCAAATTTCAATTAGCCCTCTAAGGCCGCCATTTTGAATTTTTCAAAATTTTCTTTTTGAATATAAATCTTGGGGCCACCTTCCACCCGTGTGCCAAATCTCAGCGCGCTACGACCATTTTGAAATTTTTCAAAAAAAAAGTCGGCCATTTTGAATTTTTTTTTAATGCAACTTTTTTCTACTCGGATACCTGTATGACATTTGGTCGAGCACCCTCCGGCTATCTCTTACGGTTTAAAAGTTGCCATACAAAATAAAAGTGGCCAGTTTTCCCACATTTGTAGCATTTTTCAATTTTTTTTATTTCATTCGAATCAAGGCCGCTTGGAGATTCTACGACCAAAATTTGAGCTCTCTACGACAAACTTGAAAAATCGTCAAAAAAAAAAGTCGGCCATTTTGAAAAAAAAATGGCGGCGTCAAAAACTGCCCAGGGTCCTCTATGACATTTGGTCGAACACTCCCCGGCTAACTCGAGCCGTTTGGCCAGGCCGTCCAACATTTTTTTACCCGGAACCGGTAGACCGACGGTCTGATCTATCCGGGGTCGCAGGACCAAACTCTATACGACCACACCAAACACTGCCACCCGCAAAAACCCCCTCTGCCTATTTTTTGAAAAATGTCAGTCGGGTTGTAGCTTTATATTATATAGACTAGTTTTTTAAAGGTGCGCGGGGCCCGAGGGCCCCGCGGTGTTCTTTTTTGTTTTGCTTTTGTGCTTTGCTTATGCTTTTGCTTTTTGTTTTTGAGCTATGCTTTTTTGTTTTTTTGCTTTGCTTATGCTTTTGCTTTTTGTTTTTGTGCTTTGCTTGTTTGATTTATTGCTTTGCTTGTTTGCTTTTTTGCTTCAGCCTTTGCGTGCTTGGGAGCACTCTCTGCCCGCAGTAAAAGTGTCTTGAGAAGCTCATGACGGGCCTACGGCCTGCGGCCTCCGGCCCGTCGTTTCGCTTCTCTAAGACACTTTTACTATTGGGTCGTGTTTAAGCTCCAACTTCCCGGTCCGCCGGCGAGCCGATCAGGGACGCTCCGGGCCTTCGGCCCTACGCGGAGCTCGGCCTTCGGCCTTCGCCTGGTTTCGAAGCTCCGCGTCGGGCCTTCGGCCCGCCGCTTCGCTTATTAAGATACTTTTTGTTATTTTTTTGCTTGGGAGCACAGTCTGTACGCAGCTCGGCCTGCGGCCTTCGCGTGCTTGGGAGCACTCGGCCCGCAGCTCGGCCTTCGGCCTTCGCCTGCTTGGGAGCCTCTCAGACACGCTCCGGGCCTTCGGCCCTCCGCGTAGTTACTGTGGGGGTTGTAGGAAAGTTGGAGCTTAAACACGACCCAATAGTAAAAGTGTCTTGAGAAGCTCACGACGGGCCTACGGCCTGCGGCCTCCGGCCCGTCGTTTCGCTTCTCTAAGACACTTTTACTATTGGGTCGTGTTTAAGCTCCAACTTCCCGGACCGCCGGCGAGCCGATCAGGGACGCTCCGGGCCTTCGGCCCTACGCGGAGCTCGGCCTTCGGCCTTCGCTTGGTTTCGAAGCTCCGCGTCGGGCCTTCGGCCCGCCGCTACGCTTATTAAGACACTTGGGGTGAGCAGTATGACCGCGTGGGTTCGCCCCGCGGGCCTTGCGGCCCGCCGGGCTCACGTGCCGGCCCCTCTCAGGGACGCTCCGGGCCTTCGGCCCTACGCGGAGCTCGGCCTTCGGCCTTCGCTGGATTTCGAAGCTCCGCGTCGGGCCTTTGGCCCGCCGCTTCGCTTATTTAGATACTTTTTGTTATTGTTTTCTTGGGAGCACAGTCTGCACGCAGCTCGGCCTGCGGCCTTCGCATACTTGGGAGCCTGTCAGACACGCTCCGGGCCTTCGGCCCTCCGCGTAGTTACTGTGGGGATTGTAGGATTTGTAGGGAAGTTGGACCTCCGGCCTGCGGCCTCCGGCCCGCCGCGTCGCTTTTTAGACACTTTTACTTATATTTTCTTGCTTGGGAGCACTGTCTGTACGCAGCTCGGAACTTGGACCGGAGCAATGACCGTCGGGCTGTAGAACGCTCCCTCAGGCTGGTAGGGAAATTTGACTTTGTCCCCTCTCGCCGCCGTTTTTGACTTTTCCAAAAATTTTTTTTTCTCATTTCTATTTTTGGCCCCCGCTCTTACCACGTGCCAAATTTGAACGCGCTCGGACCGAAAAAAAAAAAAAAAATTTCAAAGTCGGCCATTTTGAAATTTTGTAAATGCCATTCGATGGACCTCAGATAACTCTACAACATTAGTTTAAGCACTATTAACCTTTTTCATACCGTTACGGAGCTATGGGAATTTAAAAAAAAACCTCCATACAAACTGGTAGGGAAATTTGACTTTGTCCCCTCTCGCCACCGTTTTTGACTTTTCCAAATTTTTTTTTTCTCATTTCTATTTTTGGCCCCCGTTCTTACCACGTGCCAAATTTGAACGCGCTCGGACCGAAAATAAAAAAAAAAAATTTCAAAGTCGGCCATTTTGAAATTTTGTAAATGCCGTTCGATGGACCTCAGATTACTGTACAACATTAGTTCAAGCACTATCAACCTTTTCCCTACCGTTACGGAGCTATGGGGATTTAAAAAAAGGACCTCCATACAAATTTCAATTGGCCTTCAAAGGGCGCCATTTTGAATTTTTCAAAATTTTCTTTTTGTATACTAATCTTGGGGTGGCTGTCTACCCGTGTGCAAAATTTCAGCGCGCTCGGACCATTTTGAAATTTTTCAAAAAAAAAAAGTCGGCCATTTTGATTTTTTTTTAATGCCATTCGATGGACTTCGGGTGACTGTATAACATTTGTTTGAGCACTTTTCACTTCTTTGTACCGTTACGGAGCTATGGTAATTAAAAGAAAAACCTCCACTCAAATTTCAATTAACCCTCAAAGGCCGCCATTTTGAATTTTTCAAAATTTTCTTTTTGAATATAAATCTTGGGGCCACCTTCCACCCGTGTGCCAAATCTCAGCGCGCTAGGACCATTTTGAAAATTTTCAAAAAAAAAGTCGGCCATTTTGAATTTTTTTTAATGCAACTTTTTTCTACTCGGATACCTGTATGACATTTGGTCGAGCACCCCCCGGCTATCTCTTACGGTTTAAAAGTTGCCATACAAAATAAAAGTGGCCAGTTTTCCCACATTTGTAGCATTTTTCAATTTTTTTCTATTTCATTCGAATCAAGGCCCCTTGGAGATTCTATGACCAAAATTTGAGATCTCTACGACAAACTTGAAAAATTGTCAAAAAAAAAAGTCGGCCATTTTGAAAAAAAAATGGCGGCGTCAAAAACTGCCCAGGGTCCTCTATGACATTTGGTCGAACACTCCCCGGCTAACTCCAGCCGTTTGGCCAGGCCGTCCAACATTTTTTTACCCGGAACCGGTAGACCGACGGTCTGATCTATCCGGGGTCGCAGGACCAAACTCTATACGACCACACCAAACACTGCCACCTTCAAATCCCCCTTCTGCCCATTTTTTGAAAAATGTCAGTCGGGTTGTAGCTTTATATTATATAGATATAATTTTAACTTTGAATTAATGGTAAGTATTAAAGGTTGAGTAGAGTCAATAATTTTATTGAAGTAGCTTTCTATTAGTTCTTTGAGCTTACCCTGGGTAAGACGTTACAATTTGGTGCCGTGACCAGGATAATAAAATTTTATTTATTTTGTTTTCGTGCCTTTCATTAGGCACAATTTGATGTTCGTGCAATGGTCTGAGGTCTAAAGTGAGATATGTTATGTGGTTGTACTGTGTTCTAACAAGCATTTTCTTTTCAGATCTTATATCCTAATATTAATTTGGGATGAATACTGTCTTCCGTTTTGATATGTTTTGCACTGAATTTTATGTTTCCTTTTTCACAGATGGATGTTCTTCCAAGTTATTTTATAATGATATGTGTTTATTTCAGAATTCTGTTAGTTTTAGTAGAAAATTCGCCATTTTATTTATTTTATTCCGTTGATTTGCAGCATCATTTTATTGATTAATTTATCATTAAATTATTATAGAACTGGAAAAGTCGGTAGTGGAAATAAAAGGAAAGAATAACTTTTGTAACGGTTGCTAATTAGAATTCTATACATTTTTACATTTCTTTTTCAACGAGTTTCGCCTATTTACCTTAATCGTAGGATAATTATTTTAGTAGATTCCTAAATTCTTTCTTTTTTGCTCAATTCAAAGTATTTCTTTCATCGAAAAAAAAAAAATTTTTTTTAATGTTATCAGTAGAATCTCCAAATAATTTGTTTTTGCTTAGTTAGTAAAAAAAAAAAAAAAAACTTTGTATTAGTATACTAGCGACAATTACTGAATCTGCTATTATATTGTGTGTGATAATACAATTTATTACTTTCAGCGATAATGGTTTTGTTGGTAAGTTCTTATGTTAGTTATCTTGAATGTGTAAAATTATATATTTCTTTCATTTAATTGATTATTCTGTACATAGTTTCCAACGCATTTCATTTATTGATTAATTTAAATTAATTGTTAAAATTAGTTCATGCCTCTACTCCCTTTATCGAGTTTTTAGAACAAGATATTTAACTAGTTTCTTCTAGACGGTTTATTTAAATTCATATGGGAACTTTTGTCTTTTCTATTCATATTTTTGATTAGATTTTAGTCTCATTTTACATTAAGTCAGAATTCCAAGTGTCTTCTACACGATGTCTTTTACATTCAGGAGTTCAGCATACATATGTTTTCAAACTTATCGTGTATTTATTATTATTTTGTAAAAAAAAAGGGAGATATCTTGAGCTTCATGTTATTAATTTAAGGTCCGTATCGTGGGTTAGTTGTTATTGAATCTTAACGTGTCTACTTCTTTCTAGGTTGTTAAATTAATTCATAATATAAACTAAATAAAATTGAACGTATATTTCATATTTGTCCCACTTTCTAGGATAGTTCTGTAGGTATTTATATTATTTTGCTCCATTTTTTTTATTTTTGAGTTTGGCTCATTACAAGTTAAACTAAGAAACAAATCACTTTTTATTAATGATTTTATATTATGTATTTCATTCACGTGGCACTGCTCACTCCGCGAGCCTCTTTTAATTAGTTTTATATTTAACTGTCTATCATTATTAATTCTATATTATCTAACTGTCATTTTAATTCAATATTCTTTGGGTTCTTCATCTACGTCGGAACTTTTAACAGTTGTTACCTTATCATGTTTGTCATAGTCTAAAATTTACTATTCAAAATTAATAATGCATATATATAGACTTCTTCTTGCATTCTACATAGTTTATATCAGGACCTACATAGACGCCAATACATCTATTTTCATTGTTAATTTTGTTGTAAGTGGGGTTGTTGGTTAAATTTAGCAATTTTATTTTGTATTGGATTTTGTTGATAAAGGTAAAACAGTACTTAAGAGTCATTAGGGATAAGTCTTTTGTATCTATGCTTATAAAAAATAAAATAAAAAGTAAATTAAATTAAATCCATTACATAATATCATCAACTTAAATTGATTTCTTTCGTAAAATACGATGTTGATTCTTACTTCCAGCATTTCCAATTAAAATAGATTATATAGTATTTAAAATAGGTTGATCTATATTAATTACCAAATTATGTTCATCGTCGTACATTTTAGTTTTGTAAAATATAACAATTAGTTTCCATTTGTTCCAAATTTTAATTCTTTATTTTGCTTTGCGTTTAAAATTCTGTGTATTTTAGGTTAATTATATTCCCTTCACCAATTTTAGTTCTTAATAATATTTTGTAATGGGGTTTTTCTCTACATTATTCATTACTAATAGTCAGAATAGAGCGACATAGCGGAATCACGGTTAATTCGATTTCCTGTATAGTCCGGCTCCAGCAACTGTTTGTTTTCATATAATTGTCCTCGATTATTACGTCTCGCGTCCCATTTAAAACATCATTTAAAACTTATTGAGACTTAAACAAACAGAGTAGGTTTCATCAGATTCTATTTTATAATTAATATTTTGAAGTGATCATGTGATTTAGTGTGTTCGGTTTTAGTACCTCGTTCGGTTTAATTTCAATAAAATAAATTAAAGTGGGTTGACCTTCGTTACGTTACTAAATTTGTTTTAAAGATCTCTAGCATATATTTCTTTTATCAAGTCACATTATGTAGCTCGTTGCTATCTAGATATTACTTGCGATGTCAGTTGTTATATGAAGTTAGTATTATTACTCCGGTAAACTTCGTAAATATACTAAGGGCGATTGTAACAGACCGACCTCTACAGTCAATAATTTAACGTTTTAATTCAGTTAGATAATTTAACTTGTCAATATTGAATTTCGCGCGTTATCTTGGGATTGTAGACGTGACGCTCAATTGAACGCCATCTATGAATGGTGTAGGGAACTATTAGGTCGATTCGTTTTGATTCATTATTTGCTACCCTGCGGAATTTACGTAAACATTTAAAATAAATTATTTAATCTAATCTTTGTTCAACAAAATAATTACTGATCTGAAAATATTGGACATTTCTGTTTTACCGACCTTCTTATTAAAGTTATGCCGGGAGATCGATTAAAATGCGCGGGAACTATAACCACCAATCATATGTTAGCGTCGAAGATATTAACCAATCAGGACGCGGTATTTTGATAGGACCTATTAGGAATTGGTAGGAACTACGGGGAGCAACCGAGGTGATAAGATGGATGACACGGGGGAGTTAGGGGCTTTTTCCGTCGGCAGAGCGTCGAGACAGTAGGGAATTCTGTGAGTGTTAGTTTGTAAGGAAAACGTGTAATAAGCTTGTTCACAGATACGAGGTCTAGCATCCGCCATCAGAAGATTCAAAGGATGAAGAAAACCAACGGCTGTGACGGGCGAGACATTGCATGCGGCATGTCGTGGCAAACTGAGCGTTGGCGCGAAAGACAGCATCATGCCGCCATGAGGTTTCAAAAGAGCTACGTTTCACTGGTTCCGGGGTTACTGTGAGTGTTCAGGTTCCTTATCTATTTCCTTTACAGCACACCATCTGTAAGATCTGGGTCACTGTTGAATAGTCTGCAGCCATGTCGGTTGAAATGTAAGTTACATAGTTAACTATGGGCGTAAATATCTACGTGCTACCTATTATCTTCGTGAGGAATTCCAAAGACAGCGTGGCTATCGAGGCAGCTTCCACAACGACTACTTATCATTAGCGTCATGATTACTGTGAGTATTCAGTATTCTTAAACCTGAAGGCATGCTGACCGAGACACGTCATATAGTCCTAACATGGGCGTGAGTATCTAATTGCTATCGCCTTGTGAGGGAGACTAGGACAGAGCTTGTGTCAAAGATGGACGGCACATGGTTGGGGCTTCTACATTCACGTGGGCGAGTGGAGCCACGTAAGTCTACCTATCACGAGGTGGACGTGATATTGGATAACACTGGCATGCTACGTTAATTTAAATATTTAGTTGTTGGTTGTTATTCAACTTTGTGCATACCCATAGGTTATAGTGACCGCGTACTTATTAGTAAGATTGTATATCGTTCGTATGGTTTCATAGAATTCGTAGTAGCATAAACAAAACATAATGGGCGTAGTATAAACGGAACGTAATATTGGTCTTGAATGAATGGCGGGTAGTTCCATAGGTCACGTTAGCTTATTCCTTACGTTAATTTAAATATTGAGTTGTTGGTTGTTAATCAACTTTGTGCACATCCATAGGTTATAGTGACCGCGTATTTATTAGTAGGATTGTATTTGGTTTGATATAGTTCGTCATAGCATAAACAAAACATAATGGGCGTAGTGAAAACGGAACGTAATATTTGTCTTGAATGAATGGCGGGTAGTTCCATAGGTCACGTTAGCTTATACCTTGTATTTTGCAATAAATTAAATCTTGTTGATTGTTTTAGTTTGCCAGCTATAACGTTCGAAGTGAATATTCTCAGTTTAGTTTGATTTTTTAACAGTGTAACGGATACTTGTTTGTGTTTTGACGATTTATAAATAATATACGTGGGTCGGAGTTCGGGAACGATTATGAAGAGTGAACGTATTATTGGGTTAGTGCGTACAATCGGAGTTGAAAGTAAGTCTCAAAGTCATCATTATCCTCCTTGCGTTATCTCGGCATTTGCCACGGCTCATGGGAGCTTGGGGTCCGCTTTGACAACTAATCCCAAGATTTGGCGTAGTCACTAGTTTCACGGAAGTAAGTTTCAACGTCATCATTATCCTCCTTGCGTTATCTCGGCATTTGCCACGGCTCATGGGAGCTTGGGGTCCGCTTTGACAACTAATCCCAAGAGTTGGCGTAGGCACTAGTTTCACGGAAGTAAGTTTCAACGTCATCATTATCCTCCTTGCGTTATCTCGGCATTTGCCACGGCTCATGGGAGCTTGGGGTCCGCTTTGACAACTAATCCCAAGAGTTGGCGTAGGCACCAGTTTCACGGAAGTAAGTTTCAACGTCATCATTATCCTCCTTGCGTTATCTCGGCATTTGCCACGGCTCATGGGAGCTTGGGGTCCGCTTTGACAACTAATCCCAAGACTTGTCGTAGGCACTAATAGTTTCACGGAAGTAAGTCTCAAAGTATGTATGTTTATAGTAGTCTGTCCCTTATACGCGTAGAAGCTGTAGGGGAATAGTAATATCATAAAAACCGGTCATGTATTTGCAACCTTTTTAATATTACTAGCGATATGATTACCCGCGTGATTTTGTAATATTTACCAGGGTTTGTGGAAGTAAATTGCAATCATGTGTGTGTTATATTTGGTAATATGTTGTAGAGTAGGTGTCTATATAGTTACGTGTACAGATACGGTAGAAGTAGATAGTTCTATAAATAGCGGCAGTGTGCTTGCAGCCTTCTGGTGCTACTAGTGATTTGTTTATCTGCGTGATTTTTATAATGGGTACGACGTAATTATTACATTCAATTTGATTATAGAACTGAGTAGTGTATGTATGGTTTTCGGTGGTTTACTTAAATTGTAGATGTGTCCGATAAAGTTTTAGGTAGCGTTAAGTTGTTTCATTCAAACGTCCATAAATTTATCAAGTAGTTACTTTAATCGTAATATCACCTAATATAAATAAACGTAAATAAATAGTACCTATAGGATTTGAAATAAACGGACGTTGTAGGTAATTGCAATCCTTTATTTACTATATTATTTAAATTGTTTATTTCTCAAATTCTCGGTCCATGGGCGAGGAGAATCGACGAGCACATCTGTCAGCGGATTACAAGTTCTCCATTCTACCAGTGTATCGAGAGGCCTTGAGGACCCTTCTACATGGACATGCGAGTCTACATGGATGTTCCTGGGTGCTCCAGCCTGCGTCACGTTATCGTCCTCTTGGGCCGCCTACAAAATACATCAGGCCAAGGTGCTCCCCGTCGACATCTAGCCAAGGCGCCGTGACTAGGACGTGTAAATGCAAAATGGAGTATTACCGAAGACAATACAAACGGTGCGTTGGTTCTGAATTGATATTTCTCTTAATCATGATTGATTGATTTCATATTTTGTGTAAAATTTGACATACTCCCCTAGGTCGTCATACTGAGCATAATCTAAGCCTGGATCGTGCTGTAAACGGTAATTTATTATTTATTTAATTAAGAGAAGTAATTTAATATTGATGTCCCATTTATGGTATGATTATAATTTATAATTAAATATCGAAATGATGATCACTCTAGGGTGTAAAGGTAATGCCCATATTCTTAACCATCTTATTACATTGTGCAGTATTTATAGGTTTCACGTTTTATTTTAATCGGAACTATCAAACTAAACTAATAAAATAAAATAAATAAATAGATATTATGGTACACTTTTACAGATTAGTCCTGCTAGGTCGAAGGATTGTCTTGTGGGAACTCAGACAATGACTTATATATAAAATATAAATACTTACATACATAGAAAATATCCCTGACTCAGGAACAAATATTTAGATATGTTATAAACACAATTTTATTTCTATTTCCGGTTCACGAGCGGTTGCGGGTGCGAGCCTGATGCCATCGGCGACATGCAGAGCTTTACTACGGCGCTACGATGGGCCTCCTCTGCCACGACGGGCGTCAGACGCAAGCTTCTTTACAACGAGCTACGCGTGAGCCACTCCGTCTTCATCGTCATGAACCGTGAGATCTTCGGACAGCGGCCGTCAACCCTGACGCTATAGTCTATGCGGCGACCTAGATGATTTACTTACTTGCGTAGAATGTAACTATACCGCGTGTTCCGAGATTTTAGGCGGGGTAGTTTTGACGTTAGGTACGTTTTATTTACTTAAATGATTAGATTGATTGCGGCATATTTGTTTAAGATTAAGACACGTGTTAAGCATATTTGTATATTTCCATTATTGCGGTTCAGCCACACACGTATTTATTAATGATAATTATTGATTTACATGTCTAGTCATTGACTGTGAAAGTAGATGTTTCTCATGACAAATGAAGTTATTCCTGACTCTATTATTGATATTGCGAGACCCTTTGATTATCTGGTAAAGCCATCTGTTTGATAATTAATAATATTTGACACCTACTTAATGATCATGATAACGTATTCATTTTAGATGTAAGATGTTAGGTACCATATAGTTATGTAGGCGTTTATCCAATATATTTCGTATCCAAGTTCTAATATAGCAATTCACATTTATTTCACTATAAGAACAATATTCAAATACACACGAGTACATACATAGCTTCAAGCTATCCATATATCTATATTTCGCACACGTTAATTCAGCTTTGGCTGGTTGCGAATCATGAATCATTTGCAGTGCATTACAATGACATTGCTAAGGTGTAATGTTATATTTATTATTAACGCATCATTCATTAAACAGATTGGCATAAATATTTATGGTCTTACGTAAAATTCAATTTCGAGTCAGCATGATTCGCAAACAGCTATTATGCTATGAAATTCAGGAGTCATGAAATGCTATTGTGGGTGTGATATTCGATCATTCGAATTTTATACGTACCCAATTCACGTGTCATATTGAATCGTCATTTGACTGAGACTATATTTAATACATATTTAATATAATTTTAGTACGCCCGATACGTCCATTCGAAAAGTATATTATATTTATTTACTAACTAATTTGTAGTTGTTGAAACCGGTCACAGTGGCTTTATTAAACACGTGGCTGTTTTAACAATGAGGTATTTTAGTCGTTATTGGAATTGTCCTTGAGTTGATTTATTCCAGCAATGACAAGGTTTTGAGATTACCCATATTTAATTATTTGAATGTCGCTAAGCAACGGTTTTCATCCACGTTGATGGAATACGTCATGTGTTTTATTATAGGGCCCGTCCTAGATGTCTAATAAATGGTCAAACCTTTGGTCTGTCCTCACAGGTATATCCTGTGTATGTGTGTGTTATTAGGGGTGTCAAGTACATTGTTTGTGTAAATTTAATATTCATACAAAACGTATACATGGCGCTCCCCTCTAGGGACATGTTCCCGCTGAGGGACATGCTACGAGTGTCAGTATTGCTGCTCATCGGAATGTGGCGAGATCCGTATTAATGACGGCTATGTCTTTCCAGATCCTTCTGAGACGTTTATTGTCCTCACAGGACGAGAAGTTTGGGTATTTCATTTGCTGGTATAAGCTAGCTTGTATTGGAGTCAATGTAATACTCAAATGATTGGTGGTCTGTTTATCTTAAATTTTATTAGACAACTAAACGACATTGAGGATTGCTTCGGTATGACTCGGTGTTGGGGACAACCAACCGTGTTTTATTTAGTATGATTCAATATGGATTTAAACCGTATTTTACACACTTAGCTTTTCTTATTTTAATGGGTAAAGGTAACAGATTCTTATTCAACTGGCATAATTTAATAAACAGTTATATTGCGCGATGTTACAGTTGATAACATAATGAAATGGCTGATCTCATGATATCAAGGGCAACGCTTATATTATTGTCTTGTTTATGATCGTTCATGGGTGCTCATGTCACATACTTACTTACTTATTTGGTCCCGGTTTCAGTACTTGATAGTCTGGACCTTACGTGACGTATTCCATGTAGGCGACGGGTCTACGGTATTGCAGACGGTGCGGGTCCAAGTGACTATAATACCATACGTATGGATACTTTCACGTAGGGACTTGCGGCTCCGACATATTAACAGCACCCATAGTAACGATATATGCATGATAATTTTATGAGATCTCAAGGTTTGCTTAAAGTTGACTGCAACCAGCTATTTTATATAACGATATAAGTTTATTTTAATATAGTCGTGATAAGCCAGATTTATCCATCGATTTTATGGATTTTATGACATATTTGTGTTATTGATACTTCAATCAAAATAAACACTAATCTATTTTATATATTAGCTGAAGAATATTTCAGTGCAATATATTTTAGAAGTATATAAATCTGAGTCCATCTGGTTTTAATTAAGTTATACTTTCATTCGCGTAATGTTTCAATGATACCATAATGAAATGGCTGATCTCATGATATCAAGGGCAACGCTTATATCATTGTCTTGTTTATGAACGTTCATGGGCACTCATGTCATATATCATACTTTTATGTCCCGGTTTCAGTACTTGATAGTCTGAACCTTGCGTGAAGTATTCCATGTAGGCGACGGGTCTACGGTATTGCAGACGGTGCGAGTCCGAGTGACTATAATACCATGCGTATGGATACGTTCACGCTAGGGACTTGCGGCTAGACATATTCGTAATGCCCATGAACGACTTATGCATGATAATTTTATGAGATTTCAAAGCTTGCCTTAACGTTGACTGCAACCAGCTATTTTATTTTAAGATATAAATATTCGTTGGCCTAATCGTGATGAGCCAGATTTATTCGTCGATCGTATCGACATTATAACATACTTATATGTTATTCAACTTCAAACTCAACAATGCTAACATATTTTATGTATTATCTGCATAATTTTACCTAATTTAATTGAATTATTTCCCAGTTGGTCTTCCCAGGTTAATCATTTAATATCTTCATGGTTTTCTTATCATAATATCTCCCACAATAGCATTTTATAAGATTTTAGTTTCGTTGATTATGCCATATAGTTAGGAGTATAGAATTATACATTTGTCTGTAATTAATAATTAATTAAGTCACCTCTAGGATACGTATAATGCTTGTTAGAACATATCACTGTTTATATCGCTAGCATGTCTCACACCTCAGGAGCTTTGGTTACTAGTTGCCATAACGTAGTCCATATTACCCTAGATGATTTTGCCATATATTGTTTGTGTATTTTAATATGCTTTACTTCTTTATCCGTAACATATTTTATTATGCTTGTGTACAGGTTAAACTTGGGCAGTCAGGTTTTTGTTTCCGTCTACTTTTCCTGACGTAGGTACTTGGCCCTAGTAATGAAGGCGGTGTATTCAAATAGGTCCTAATCAGACTAAATTGAATACAGAGTTATAGTAATTATTTTCTGACAAAAATATAAATGATTATAAATACAATAAATCGAAATGTTTTGGTATCCAATCTTTTGTTTATTTTATACTTCATCCTCGTAGCTTTCACCCTCGTAGCTTATATACCTAATTAACTAGTTTTTTAAAGGTGCGCGGGGCCCGAGGGCCCCGCGGTCTTTCTTGTTGCTTTTTTGTTTTTTTTTTTTGCTTTGCTTGTTTGTTTTTTTGCTTTGCTTTTTTGCTTTTTTGTTTCTTTGCTTAGCTTGTTTGTTTTTTTGCTTTACTTGTTTGCTTTTTTGCTTTAGCCTTTGTGTGCTTGGAAGCACTCTCTGCCCGCAGCTCGGCCTGCGGCCTTCGCGTGCTTGGGAGCCTGTCAGACACGCTCCGGGCCTTCGGCCCTCCGCGTAGTTACTGTGGGGGTTGTAGGGAAGTTGGAGCTTAAACACGATCCAATAGTTAAAGTGTCTTGAGAAGCTCACGACGGGCCTGCGGCCTGCGGCCTCCGGCCCGTCGTTTCGCTTCTCTAAGACACTTTTACTATTGGGTCGTGTTTAAGCTCCAACTTCCCGGTCCGCCAGAGAGCCGATCAGGGACGCTCCGGGCCTTCGGCCCTACGCGGAGCTCGGCCTTCGGCCTTCGCTGGGTTTCGTTTCAAAGCTCCGCGTCGGGCCTTCGGCCCGCCGCGTCGCTTTTTAGACACTTTGATTATCGTTCTGCTTGGGAGCACAGTCTGTACGCAGCTCGGCCTGCGGCCTTCGCGTGCTTGGGAGCACTCTGCCCGCAGCTCGGCCTGCGGCCTTCGCGTGCTTGGAAGCCTCTCAGGCACGCTCCGCGTAGTTACTGTGAGATTTGTAGGTAAGTTGGAGCTTAAACACGACCCAATATTAAAAGTGTCTTGAGAAGCTCACGACGGGCCTCCGGCCCGTCGTTTCGCTTCTCTAAGACACTTTTACTATTGGGTCGTGTTTAAACTCCAACTTCCCGGTCCGCCGCCGAGCCGATCAGGGACGCTCCGGGCCTTCGGCCCTACGCGGAGCTCGGCCTTCGGCCTTCGCTGGGTTTCGAAGCTCCGCGTCGGGCCTTTGGCCCGCCGCTTCGCTTATTTAGATACTTTTTGTTATTGTTTTCTTGGGAGCACAGTCTGCACGCAGCTCGGCCTGCGGCCTTCGCGTGCTTGGGAGCACTCTGCCCGCAGCTCGGCCTGCGGCCTTCGCGTACTTGGGAGCCTGTCAGACACGCTCCGGGCCTTCGGCCCTCCGCGTAGTTACTGTGGGGATTGTAGGATTTGTACGGAAGTTGGACCTCCGGCCTGCGGCCTCCGGCCCGCCGCGTCGCTTTTTAGACACTTTTACTTATATTTTCTTGCTTGGGAGCACTGTCTGTACGCAGCTCGGAACTTGGACCGGAGCAATGACCGTCGGGCTGTAGAACGCTCCCTCAGGCTGGTAGGGAAATTTGACTTTGTCCCCTCTCGCCGCCGTTTTTGACTTTTCCAAAAATTTTTTTTTCTCATTTCTATTTTTGGCCCCCGTTCTTACCACGTGCCAAATTTGAACGCGCTCGGACAGAAAATAAAAAAAAAAAATTTCAAAGTCAGCCATTTTGAAATTTTGTAAATGCCATTCGATGGACCTCAGATAACTGTACAACATTAGTTTAAGCACTATTAACCTTTTTCCTACCGTTACGGAGCTATGGGGATTTAAAAAAAAACCTCCATATAAACTGGTAGGGAAATTTGACTTTGTCCCCTCTCGCCACCGTTTTTGACTTTTCCAAATTTTTTTTTTCTCACTTCTATTTTTGGCCCCCGTTCTTACCACGTGCCAAATTTGAACGCGCTCGGACCGAAAAAAAAAAAAAAAATTTCAAAGTCGGCCATTTTGAAATTTTGTAAATGCCATTCGATGGACTTCAGATAACTGTACAACATTAGTTCAAGCACTTTTAACCTTTTTCGTACCGTTACGGAGCTATGGGGATTTAAAAAAAAACCTCCATACAAACTGGTAGGGAAATTTGACTTTGTCCCCTCTCGCCACCGTTTTTGACTTTTCCAAAATTTTTTTTTCTCATTTCTATTTTTGGCCCCCGTTCTTACCCCGTGCCAAATTTGAACGCGCTCGGACCGAAAATAAAAAAAAAAATTTCAAAGTCGGCCATTTTGAAATTTTGTAAATGCCATTCGATGGACCTAAGATAACTGTACAACATTAGTTCAAGCACTATCAACCTTTTCCCTACCGTTACGGAGCTATGGGGATTTAAAAAAAGGACCTCCATACAAATTTCAATTGGCCTTCAAAGGGCGCCATTTTGAATTTTTCAAAATTTTCTTTTTGTATACTAATCTTGGGGTGGCTGTCTACCCGTGTGCAAAATTTCAGCGCGCTCGGACCATTTTGAAATTTTTCAAAAAAAAAAGTCGGCCATTTTGTTTTTTTTTTAATGCCATTCGATGGACCTCGGGTGACTGTATAACATTTGTTTGAGCACTTTTCACTTTTTTGTACCGTTACGAAGCTATAGTAATTAAAAGAAAAACCTACACTCAAATTTCAATTAGCCCTCTAAGGCCGCCATTTTGAATTTTTCAAAATTTTCTTTTTGAATATAAATCTTGGGGCCACCTTCCACCCGTGTGCCAAATCTCAGCGCGCTACGACCATTTTGAAATTTTTCAAAAAAAAAAGTCGGCCATTTTGAATTTTTTTTAATGCAACTTTTTTCTACTCGGATACCTGTATGACATTTGGTCGAGCACCCTCCGGCTATCTCTTACGGTTTAAAAGTTGCCATACAAAATAAAAGTGGCCAGTTTTCCCACATTTGTAGCATTTTTCAATTTTTTTTTATTTCATTCGAATCAAGGCCGCTTGGAGATTCTACGACCAAAATTTGAGCTCTCTACGACAAACTTGAAAAATCGTCAAAAAAAAAAGTCGGCCATTTTGAAAAAAAAATGGCGGCGTCAAAAACTGCCCAGGGTCCTCTATGACATTTGGTCGAACACTCCCCGGCTAACTCGAGCCGTTTGGCCAGGCCGTCCAACATTTTTTTACCGGAACCGGTAGACCGACGGTCTGATCTATCCGGGGTCGCAGGACCAAACTCTATACGACCACACCAAACACTGCCACCCGCAAAAACCCCCTCTGCCTATTTTTTGAAAAATGTCAGTCGGGTTGTAGCTTTATATTATATAGACTAGTTTTTTAAAGGTGCGCGGGGCCCGAGGGCCCCGCGGTGTTCTTTTTTTGTTTTGCTTTTGTGCTTTGCTTATGCTTTTTGTTTTTGTGCTTTGCTTATGCTTTTGCTTTTTGTTTTAGAGCTATGCTTATGCTTTTTGTTTTTGAGCTATGATTTTTTGTTTTTTTGCTTTGCTTGTTTGATTAATTGCTTGAGAGCACTCTCTGCCCGCAGCTCGGCCTGCGGCCTCGCGTGCTTGGGAGCCTATCAGACACGCTCCGGGCCTTCGGCCCTCCGCGTAGTTACTGTGGGGGTTGTAGGGAAGTTTGAGCTTAAACACGACCCAATAGTAAAAGTGTCTTGAGAAGCTCACGACGGGCCTACGGCCTGCGGCCTCCGGCCCGTCGTTTCGCTTCTCTAAGACACTTTTACTATTGGGTCGTGTTTAAGCTCCAACTTCCCGGACCGCCGGCGAGCCGATCAAGGACGCTCCGGGCCTTCGGCCCTACGCGGAGCTCGGCCTTCGGCCTTCGCTGGGTTTCAGAGCTCCGCGTCGGGCCTTCGGCCCGCCGCGTCGCTTTTTAGACACTTTAATTATTGTTCTGCTTGGGAGGATTCTCTGCCCGCAGCTCGGCCTGCGGCCTTCGCGTGCTTGGGAGCCTCAGACACGCTCCGGCCTTCGGCCCTCCGCATAGTTACTGTGGGGGTTGTAGCGAAGTTGGCGCCCCTCTCAGGGACGCTCCGGGCCTTCGGCCCTACGCGGAGCTCGGCCTTCGGCCTTCGCTGTGTTTCGAACCTCCGCGTCGCTTTTTAGATACTTTTACTTATATTTTCTTGCTTGGGAGCACTGTCTGTACGCAGCTCGGAACTTGGACCGGAGCAATGACCGTCGGGCTGTAGAACGCTCCCTCAGGCTGGTAGGGAAATTTGACTTTGTCCCCTCTCGCCGCCGTTTTTGACTTTTCCAAAAATTTTTTTTTCTCATTTCTATTTTTGGCCCCCGCTCTTACCACGTGCCAAATTTGAACGCGCTCGGACCGAAAATAAAAAAAAAAAAATTTCAAAGTCGGCCATTTTGAAATTTTGTAAATGCCATTCGATGGACCTCAGATAACTGTACAACATTAGTTTAAGCACTATTAACCTTTTTTCTACCGTTACGGAGCTATGGGGATTTAAAAAAAAAACCTCCATACAAACTGGTAGGGAAATTTGACTTTGTCCCCTCTCGCCACCGTTTTTGACTTTTCCAAATTTTTTTTTCTCATTTCTATTTTTGGCCCCCGTTCTTACCACGTGCCAAATTTGAACGCGCTCGGACCGAAAAAAAAAAAAAAAATTTCAAAGTCGGCCATTTTGAAATTTTGTAAATGCCATTCGATGAACCTCAGATAACTGTACAATATTAGTTCAAGCACTATTAACCTTTTCCCTACCGTTACGGAGCTATGGGGATTTAAAAAAGGACCTCCATACAAATTTCAATTGGCCTTCAAAGGGCGCCATTTTGAATTTTTCAAAATTTTCTTTTTGTATACTAATCTTGGGGTGGCTGTCTACCCGTGTGCAAAATTTCAGCGCGCTCGGACCATTTTGAAATTTAAAAAAAAAAAAGTCGGCCATTTTGATTTTTTTTTAATTCCATTCGATGGACCTCGGGTGACTGTATAACATTTGTTTGAGCACTTTTCACTTCTTTGTACCGTTACCGAGCTATGGTAATTAAAAGAAAAACCTCCATTCAAATTTCAATTGGCCCTCAAAGGCCGCCATTTTGAATTTTTCAAAATTTTTTTTTGAATACTAATCTTAGCGCGACCGTCCACCCGTGTGCCAAATCTCAGCGCGCTAGGACCATTTTGAAAATTTTCAAAAAAAAAAGTCGGCCATTTTGATTTTTTTTTAATGCAACTTTTTTCTACTCGGATACCTGTATGACATTTGGTCGAGCACCCCCCGGCTATCTCTTACGGTTTAAAAGTTGCCATACAAAATAAAAGTGGCCAGTTTTCCCACATTTGTAGCACTTTTCAATTTTTTTTTATTTCATTCGAATCGAGGCCGCTTGGAGATTCTATGACCAAAATTTGAGCTCTCTACGACAAACTTGAAAAATCGTCAAAAAAAAAGTCGGCCATTTTGAAAAAAAATGGCGGCGTCAAAAACTGCCCAGGGTCCTCTATGACATTTGGTCGAACACTCCCCGGCTAACTCCAGCCGTTTGGCCAGGCCGTCCAACATTTTTTTACCCGGAACCGGTAGACCGACGGTCTGATCTATCCGGGGTCGCAGGACCAAACTCTATACGACCACACCAAACACTGCCACCTTCAAATCCCCCTTCTGCCTATTTTTTGAAAAATGTCAGTCGGGTTGTAGCTTTATATTATATAGATATAATTTTAACTTTGAATTAATGGTAAGTATTAAAGGTTGAGTAGAGTCAATAATTTTATTGAAGTAGCTTTCTATTAGTTCTTTGAGCTTACCCTGGGTAAGACGTTACAATTTGGTGCCGTGACCAGGATAATAAAATTTTATTTATTTTGTTTTCGTGCCTTTCATTAGGCACAATTTGATGTTCGTGCAATGGTCTGAGGTCTAAAGTGAGATATGTTATGTGGTTGTACTGTGTTCTAACAAGCATTTTCTTTTCAGATCTTATATCCTAATATTAATTTGGGATGAATACTGTCTTCCGTTTTGATATGTTTTGCACTGAATTTTATGTTTCCTTTTTCACAGATGGATGTTCTTCCAAGTTATTTTATAATGATATGTGTTTATTTCAGAATTCTGTTAGTTTTAGTAGAAAATTCGCCATTTTATTTATTTTATTCCGTTGATTTGCAGCATCATTTTATTGATTAATTTATCATTAAATTATTATAGAACTGGAAAAGTCGGTAGTGGAAATAAAAGGAAAGAATAACTTTTGTAACGGTTGCTAATTAGAATTCTATACATTTTTACATTTCTTTTTCAACGAGTTTCGCCTATTTACCTTAATCGTAGGATAATTATTTTAGTAGATTCCTAAATTCTTTCTTTTTTGCTCAATTCAAAGTATTTCTTTCATCGAAAAAAAAAATTTTTTTTAATGTTATCAGTAGAATCTCCAAATAATTTGTTTTTGCTTAGTTAGTAAAAAAAAAAAAAAAAAAAAAAAAAAAACTTTGTATTAGTATACTAGCGACAATTACTGAATCTGCTATTATATTGTGTGTGATAATACAATTTATTACTTTCAGCGATAATGGTTTTGTTGGTAAGTTCTTATGTTAGTTATCTTGAATGTGTAAAATTATATATTTCTTTCATTTAATTGATTATTCTGTACATAGTTTCCAACGCATTTCATTTATTGATTAATTTAAATTAATTGTTAAAATTAGTTCATGCCTCTACTCCCTTTATCGAGTTTTTAGAACAAGATATTTAACTAGTTTCTTCTAGACGGTTTATTTAAATTCATATGGGAACTTTTGTCTTTTCTATTCATATTTTTGATTAGATTTTAGTCTCATTTTACATTAAGTCAGAATTCCAAGTGTCTTCTACACGATGTCTTTTACATTCAGGAGTTCAGCATACATATGTTTTCAAACTTATCGTGTATTTATTATTATTTTGTAAAAAAAAAAGGGAGATATCTTGAGCTTCATGTTATTAATTTAAGGTCCGTATCGTGGGTTAGTTGTTATTGAATCTTAACGTGTCTACTTCTTTCTAGGTTGTTAAATTAATTCATAATATAAACTAAATAAAATTGAACGTATATTTCATATTTGTCCCACTTTCTAGGATAGTTCTGTAGGTATTTATATTATTTTGCTCCATTTTTTTTATTTTTGAGTTTGGCTCATTACAAGTTAAACTAAGAAACAAATCACTTTTTATTAATGATTTTATATTATGTATTTCATTCACGTGGCACTGCTCACTCCGCGAGCCTCTTTTAATTAGTTTTATATTTAACTGTCTATCATTATTAATTCTATATTATCTAACTGTCATTTTAATTCAATATTCTTTGGGTTCTTCATCTACGTCGGAACTTTTAACAGTTGTTACCTTATCATGTTTGTCATAGTCTAAAATTTACTATTCAAAATTAATAATGCATATATATAGACTTCTTCTTGCATTCTACATAGTTTATATCAGGACCTACATAGACGCCAATACATCTATTTTCATTGTTAATTTTGTTGTAAGTGGGGTTGTTGGTTAAATTTAGCAATTTTATTTTGTATTGGATTTTGTTGATAAAGGTAAAACAGTACTTAAGAGTCATTAGGGATAAGTCTTTTGTATCTATGCTTATAAAAAATAAAATAAAAAGTAAATTAAATTAAATCCATTACATAATATCATCAACTTAAATTGATTTCTTTCGTAAAATACGATGTTGATTCTTACTTCCAGCATTTCCAATTAAAATAGATTATATAGTATTTAAAATAGGTTGATCTATATTAATTACCAAATTATGTTCATCGTCGTACATTTTAGTTTTGTAAAATATAACAATTAGTTTCCATTTGTTCCAAATTTTAATTCTTTATTTTGCTTTGCGTTTAAAATTCTGTGTATTTTAGGTTAATTATATTCCCTTCACCAATTTTAGTTCTTAATAATATTTTGTAATGGGGTTTTTCTCTACATTATTCATTACTAATAGTCAGAATAGAGCGACATAGCGGAATCACGGTTAATTCGATTTCCTGTATAGTCCGGCTCCAGCAACTGTTTGTTTTCATATAATTGTCCTCGATTATTACGTCTCGCGTCCCATTTAAAACATCATTTAAAACTTATTGAGACTTAAACAAACAGAGTAGGTTTCATCAGATTCTATATTGTAACAGACCGACCTCTACAGTCAATAATTTAACGTTTTAATTCAGTTAGATAATTTAACTTGTCAATATTGAATTTCGCGCGTTATCTTGGGATTGTAGACGTGACGCTCAATTGAACGCCATCTATGAATGGTGTAGGGAACTATTAGGTCGATTCGTTTTGATTCATTATTTGCTACCCTGCGGAATTTACGTAAACATTTAAAATAAATTATTTAATCTAATCTTTGTTCAACAAAATAATTACTGATCTGAAAATATTGGACATTTCTGTTTTACCGACCTTCTTATTAAAGTTATGCCGGGAGATCGATTAAAATGCGCGGGAACTATAACCACCAATCATATGTTAGCGTCGAAGATATTAACCAATCAGGACGCGGTATTTTGATAGGACCTATTAGGAATTGGTAGGAACTACGGGGAGCAACCGAGGTGATAAGATGGATGACACGGGGGAGTTAGGGGCTTTTTCCGTCGGCAGAGCGTCGAGACAGTAGGGAATTCTGTGAGTGTTAGTTTGTAAGGAAAACGTGTAATAAGCTTGTTCACAGATACGAGGTCTAGCATCCGCCATCAGAAGATTCAAAGGATGAAGAAAACCAACGGCTGTGACGGGCGAGACATTGCATGCGGCATGTCGTGGCAAACTGAGCGTTGGCGCGAAAGACAGCATCATGCCGCCATGAGGTTTCAAAAGAGCTACGTTTCACTGGTTCCGGGGTTACTGTGAGTGTTCAGGTTCCTTATCTATTTCCTTTACAGCACACCATCTGTAAGATCTGGGTCACTGTTGAATAGTCTGCAGCCATGTCGGTTGAAATGTAAGTTACATAGTTAACTATGGGCGTAAATATCTACGTGCTACCTATTATCTTCGTGAGGAATTCCAAAGACAGCGTGGCTATCGAGGCAGCTTCCACAACGACTACTTATCATTAGCGTCATGATTACTGTGAGTATTCAGTATTCTTAAACCTGAAGGCATGCTGACCGAGACACGTCATATAGTCCTAACATGGGCGTGAGTATCTAATTGCTATCGCCTTGTGAGGGAGACTAGGACAGAGCTTGTGTCAAAGATGGACGGCACATGGTTGGGGCTTCTACATTCACGTGGGCGAGTGGAGCCACGTAAGTCTACCTATCACGAGGTGGACGTGATATTGGATAACACTGGCATGCTACGTTAATTTAAATATTTAGTTGTTGGTTGTTATTCAACTTTGTGCATACCCATAGGTTATAGTGACCGCGTACTTATTAGTAAGATTGTATATCGTTCGTATGGTTTCATAGAATTCGTAGTAGCATAAACAAAACATAATGGGCGTAGTATAAACGGAACGTAATATTGGTCTTGAATGAATGGCGGGTAGTTCCATAGGTCACGTTAGCTTATTCCTTACGTTAATTTAAATATTGAGTTGTTGGTTGTTAATCAACTTTGTGCACATCCATAGGTTATAGTGACCGCGTATTTATTAGTAGGATTGTATTTGGTTTGATATAGTTCGTCATAGCATAAACAAAACATAATGGGCGTAGTGAAAACGGAACGTAATATTTGTCTTGAATGAATGGCGGGTAGTTCCATAGGTCACGTTAGCTTATACCTTGTATTTTGCAATAAATTAAATCTTGTTGATTGTTTTAGTTTGCCAGCTATGCTATAACGTTCGAAGTGAATATTCTCAGTTTAGTTTGATTTTTTAACAGTGTAACGGATACTTGTTTGTGTTTTGACGATTTATAAATAATATACGTGGGTCGGAGTTCGGGAACGATTATGAAGAGTGAACGTATTATTGGGTTAGTGCGTACAATCGGAGTTGAAAGTAAGTCTCAAAGTCATCATTATCCTCCTTGCGTTATCTCGGCATTTGCCACGGCTCATGGGAGCTTGGGGTCCGCTTTGACAACTAATCCCAAGATTTGGCGTAGTCACTAGTTTCACGGAAGTAAGTTTCAACGTCATCATTATCCTCCTTGCGTTATCTCGGCATTTGCCACGGCTCATGGGAGCTTGGGGTCCGCTTTGACAACTAATCCCAAGAGTTGGCGTAGGCACTAGTTTCACGGAAGTAAGTTTCAACGTCATCATTATCCTCCTTGCGTTATCTCGGCATTTGCCACGGCTCATGGGAGCTTGGGGTCCGCTTTGACAACTAATCCCAAGAGTTGGCGTAGGCACCAGTTTCACGGAAGTAAGTTTCAACGTCATCATTATCCTCCTTGCGTTATCTCGGCATTTGCCACGGCTCATGGGAGCTTGGGGTCCGCTTTGACAACTAATCCCAAGATTTGTCGTAGGCACTAATAGTTTCACGGAAGTAAGTCTCAAAGTATGTATGTTTATAGTAGTCTGTCCCTTATACGCGTAGAAGCTGTAGGGGAATAGTAATATCATAAAAACCGGTCATGTATTTGCAACCTTTTTAATATTACTAGCGATATGATTACCCGCGTGATTTTGTAATATTTACCAGGGTTTGTAGAAGTAAATTGCAATCATGTGTGTGTTATATTTGGTAATATGTTGTAGAGTAGGTGTCTATATAGTTACGTGTACAGATACGGTAGAAGTAGATAGTTCTATAAATAGCGGCAGTGTGCTTGCAGCCTTCTGGTGCTACTAGTGATTTGTTTATCTGCGTGATTTTTATAATGGGTACGACATAATTATTACATTCAATTTGATTATAGAACTGAGTAGTGTATGTATGGTTTTCGGTGGTTTACTTAAATTGTAGATGTGTCCGATAAAGTTTTAGGTAGCGTTAAGTTGTTTCATTCAAACGTCCATAAATTTATCAAGTAGTTACTTTAATCGTAATATCACCTAATATAAATAAACGTAAATAAATAGTACCTATAGGATTTGAAATAAACGGACGTTGTAGGTAATTGCAATCCTTTATTTACTATATTATTTAAATTGTTTATTTCTCAAATTCTCGGTCCATGGGCGAGGAGAATCGACGAGCACATCTGTCAGCGGATTACAAGTTCTCCATTCTACCAGTGTATCGAGAGGCCTTGAGGACCCTTCTACATGGACATGCGAGTCTACATGGATGTTCCTGGGTGCTCCAGCCTGCGTCACGTTATCGTCCTCTTGGGCCGCCTACAAAATACATCAGGCCAAGGTGCTCCCCGTCGACATCTAGCCAAGGCGCCGTGACTAGGACGTGTAAATGCAAAATGGAGTATTACCGAAGACAATACAAACGGTGCGTTGGTTCTGAATTGATATTTCTCTTAATCATGATTGATTGATTTCATATTTTGTGTAAAATTTGACATACTCCCCTAGGTCGTCATACTGAGCATAATCTAAGCCTGGATCGTGCTGTAAACGGTAATTTATTATTTATTTAATTAAGAGAAGTAATTTAATATTGATGTCCCATTTATGGTATGATTATAATTTATAATTAAATATCGAAATGATGATCACTCTAGGGTGTAAAGGTAATGCCCATATTCTTAACCATCTTATTACATTGTGCAGTATTTATAGGTTTCACGTTTTATTTTAATCGGAACTATCAAACTAAACTAATAAAATAAAATAAATAAATAGATATTATGGTACACTTTTACAGATTAGTCCTGCTAGGTCGAAGGATTGTCTTGTGGGAACTCAGACAATGACCTATATATAAAATATAAATACTTACATACATAGAAAATATCCCTGACTCAGGAACAAATATTTAGATATGTTATAAACACAATTTTATTTCTATTTCCGGTTCACGAGCGGTTGCGGGTGCGAGCCTGATGCCATCGGCGACATGCAGAGCTTTACTACGGCGCTACGATGGGCCTCCTCTGCCACGACGGGCGTCAGACGCAAGCTTCTTTACAACGAGCTACGCGTGAGCCACTCCGTCTTCATCGTCATGAACCGTGAGATCTTCGGACAGCGGCCGTCAACCCTGACGCTATAGTCTATGCGGCGACCTAGATGATTTACTTACTTGCGTAGAATGTAACTATACCGCGTGTTCCGAGATTTTAGGCGGGGTAGTTTTGACGTTAGGTACGTTTTATTTACTTAAATGATTAGATTGATTGCGGCATATTTGTTTAAGATTAAGACACGTGTTAAGCATATTTGTATATTTCCATTATTGCGGTTCAGCCACACACGTATTTATTAATGATAATTATTGATTTACATGTCTAGTCATTGACTGTGAAAGTAGATGTTTCTCATGACAAATGAAGTTATTCCTGACTCTATTATTGATATTGCGAGACCCTTTGATTATCTGGTAAAGCCATCTGTTTGATAATTAATAATATTTGACACCTACTTAATGATCATGATAACGTATTCATTTTAGATGTAAGATGTTAGGTACCATATAGTTATGTAGGCGTTTATCCAATATATTTCGTATCCAAGTTCTAATATAGCAATTCACATTTATTTCACTATAAGAACAATATTCAAATACACACGAGTACATACATAGCTTCAAGCTATCCATATATCTATATTTCGCACACGTTAATTCAGCTTTGGCTGGTTGCGAATCATGAATCATTTGCAGTGCATTACAATGACATTGCTAAGGTGTAATGTTATATTTATTATTAACGCATCATTCATTAAACAGATTGGCATAAATATTTATGGTCTTACGTAAAATTCAATTTCGAGTCAGCATGATTCGCAAACAGCTATTATGCTATGAAATTCAGGAGTCATGAAATGCTATTGTGGGTGTGATATTCGATCATTCGAATTTTATACGTACCCAATTCACGTGTCATATTGAATCGTCATTTGACTGAGACTATATTTAATACATATTTAATATAATTTTAGTACGCCCGATACGTCCATTCGAAAAGTATATTATATTTATTTACTAACTAATTTGTAGTTGTTGAAACCGGTCACAGTGGCTTTATTAAACACGTGGCTGTTTTAACAATGAGGTATTTTAGTCGTTATTGGAATTGTCCTTGAGTTGATTTATTCCAGCAATGACAAGGTTTTGAGATTACCCATATTTAATTATTTGAATGTCGCTAAGCAACGGTTTTCATCCACGTTGATGGAATACGTCATGTGTTTTATTATAGGGCCCGTCCTAGATGTCTAATAAATGGTCAAACCTTTGGTCTGTCCTCACAGGTATATCCTGTGTATGTGTGTGTTATTAGGGGTGTCAAGTACATTGTTTGTGTAAATTTAATATTCATACAAAACGTATACATGGCGCTCCCCTCTAGGGACATGTTCCCGCTGAGGGACATGCTACGAGTGTCAGTATTGCTGCTCATCGGAATGTGGCGAGATCCGTATTAATGACGGCTATGTCTTTCCAGATCCTTCTGAGACGTTTATTGTCCTCACAGGACGAGAAGTTTGGGTATTTCATTTGCTGGTATAAGCTAGCTTGTATTGGAGTCAATGTAATACTCAAATGATTGGTGGTCTGTTTATCTTAAATTTTATTAGACAACTAAACGACATTGAGGATTGCTTCGGTATGACTCGGTGTTGGGGACAACCAACCGTGTTTTATTTAGTATGATTCAATATGGATTTAAACCGTATTTTACACACTTAGCTTTTCTTATTTTAATGGGTAAAGGTAACAGATTCTTATTCAACTGGCATAATTTAATAAACAGTTATATTGCGCGATGTTACAGTTGATAACATAATGAAATGGCTGATCTCATGATATCAAGGGCAACGCTTATATTATTGTCTTGTTTATGATCGTTCATGGGTGCTCATGTCACATACTTACTTACTTATTTGGTCCCGGTTTCAGTACTTGATAGTCTGGACCTTACGTGAAATATTCCATGTAGGCGACGGGTCTACGGTATTGCAGACGGTGCGGGTCCAAGTGACTATAATACCATACGTATGGATACTTTCACGTAGGGACTTGCGGCTCCGACATATTAACAGCACCCATAGTAACGATATATGCATGATAATTTTATGAGATCTCAAGGTTTGCTTAAAGTTGACTGCAACCAGCTATTTTATATAACGATATAAGTTTATTTTAATATAGTCGTGATAAGCCAGATTTATCCATCGATTTTATGGATTTTATGACATATTTGTGTTATTGATACTTCAATCAAAATAAACACTAATCTATTTTATATATTAGCTGAAGAATATTTCAGTGCAATATATTTTAGAAGTATATAAATCTGAGTCCATCTGGTTTTAATTAAGTTATACTTTCATTCGCGTAATGTTTCAATGATACCATAATGAAATGGCTGATCTCATGATATCAAGGGCAACGCTTATATCATTGTCTTGTTTATGAACGTTCATGGGCACTCATGTCATATATCATACTTTTATGTCCCGGTTTCAGTACTTGATAGTCTGAACCTTGCGTGAAGTATTCCATGTAGGCGACGGGTCTACGGTATTGCAGACGGTGCGAGTCCGAGTGACTATAATACCATGCGTATGGATACGTTCACGCTAGGGACTTGCGGCTAGACATATTCGTAATGCCCATGAACGACTTATGCATGATAATTTTATGAGATTTCAAAGCTTGCCTTAACGTTGACTGCAACCAGCTATTTTATTTTAAGATATAAATATTCGTTGGCCTAATCGTGATGAGCCAGATTTATTCGTCGATCGTATCGACATTATAACATACTTATATGTTATTCAACTTCAAACTCAACAATGCTAACATATTTTATGTATTATCTGCATAATTTTACCTAATTTAATTGAATTATTTCCCAGTTGGTCTTCCCAGGTTAATCATTTAATATCTTCATGGTTTTCTTATCATAATATCTCCCACAATAGCATTTTATAAGATTTTAGTTTCGTTGATTATGCCATATAGTTAGGAGTATAGAATTATACATTTGTCTGTAATTAATAATTAATTAAGTCACCTCTAGGATACGTATAATGCTTGTTAGAACATATCACTGTTTATATCGCTAGCATGTCTCACACCTCAGGAGCTTTGGTTACTAGTTGCCATAACGTAGTCCATATTACCCTAGATGATTTTGCCATATATTGTTTGTGTATTTTAATATGCTTTACTTCTTTATCCGTAACATATTTTATTATGCTTGTGTACAGGTTAAACTTGGGCAGTCAGGTTTTTGTTTCCGTCTACTTTTCCTGACGTAGGTACTTGGCCCTAGTAATGAAGGCGGTGTATTCAAATAGGTCCTAATCAGACTAAATTGAATACAGAGTTATAGTAATTATTTTCTGACAAAAATATAAATGATTATAAATACAATAAATCGAAATGTTTTGGTATCCAATCTTTTGTTTATTTTATACTCCATCCTCGTAGCTTTCACCCTCGTAGCTTATATACCTAATTAACTAGTTTTTTAAAGGTGCGCGGGGCCCGAGGGCCCCGCGGTCTTTCTTGTTGCTTTTTTTTTTTTTTTTTTGCTTTGCTTGTTTGTTTTTTTGCTTTGCTTTTTTGCTTTTTTGTTTCTTTGCTTAGCTTGTTTGTTTTTTTGCTTTACTTGTTTGCTTTTTTGCTTTAGCCTTTGTGTGCTTGGAAGCACTCTCTGCCCGCAGCTCGGCCTGCGGCCTTCGCGTGCTTGGGAGCCTGTCAGACACGCTCCGGCCTTCGGCCCTCCGCGTAGTTACTGTGGGGGTTGTAGGGAAGTTGGAGCTTAAACACGATCCAATAGTTAAAGTGTCTTGAGAAGCTCACGACGGGCCTGCGGCCTGCGGCCTCCGGCCCGTCGTTTCGCTTCTCTAAGACACTTTTACTATTGGGTCGTGTTTAAGCTCCAACTTCCCGGTCCGCCAGAGAGCCGATCAGGGACGCTCCGGGCCTTCGGCCCTACGCGGAGCTCGGCCTTCGGCCTTCGCTGGGTTTCGTTTCAAAGCTCCGCGTCGGGCTTTCGGCCCGCCGCGTCGCTTTTTAGACACTTTGATTATCGTTCTGCTTGGGAGCACAGTCTGTACGCAGCTCGGCCTGCGGCCTTCGCGTGCTTGGGAGCACTCTGCCCGCAGCTCGGCCTGCGGCCTTCGCGTGCTTGGAAGCCTCTCAGGCACGCTCCGCGTAGTTACTGTGAGATTTGTAGGTAAGTTGGAGCTTAAACACGACCCAATATTAAAAGTGTCTTGAGAAGCTCACGACGGGCCTCCGGCCCGTCGTTTCGCTTCTCTAAGACACTTTTACTATTGGGTCGTGTTTAAACTCCAACTTCCCGGTCCGCCGCCGAGCCGATCAGGGACGCTCCGGGCCTTCGGCCCTACGCGGAGCTCGGCCTTCGGCCTTCGCTGGGTTTCGAAGCTCCGCGTCGGGCCTTTGGCCCGCCGCTTCGCTTATTTAGATACTTTTTGTTATTGTTTTCTTGGGAGCACAGTCTGCACGCAGCTCGGCCTGCGGCCTTCGCGTGCTTGGGAGCACTCTGCCCGCAGCTCGGCCTGCGGCCTTCGCGTACTTGGGAGCCTGTCAGACACGCTCCGGGCCTTCGGCCCTCCGCGTAGTTACTGTGGGGATTGTAGGATTTGTACGGAAGTTGGACCTCCGGCCTGCGGCCTCCGGCCCGCCGCGTCGCTTTTTAGACACTTTTACTTATATTTTCTTGCTTGGGAGCACTGTCTGTACGCAGCTCGGAACTTGGACCGGAGCAATGACCGTCGGGCTGTAGAACGCTCCCTCAGGCTGGTAGGGAAATTTGACTTTGTCCCCTCTCGCCGCCGTTTTTGACTTTTCCAAAAATTTTTTTTTCTCATTTCTATTTTTGGCCCCCGTTCTTACCACGTGCCAAATTTGAACGCGCTCGGACAGAAAATAAAAAAAAAAAATTTCAAAGTCAGCCATTTTGAAATTTTGTAAATGCCATTCGATGGACCTCAGATAACTGTACAACATTAGTTTAAGCACTATTAACCTTTTTCCTACCGTTACGGAGCTATGGGGATTTAAAAAAAAACCTCCATATAAACTGGTAGGGAAATTTGACTTTGTCCCCTCTCGCCACCGTTTTTGACTTTTCCAAATTTTTTTTTTCTCACTTCTATTTTTGGCCCCCGTTCTTACCACGTGCCAAATTTGAACGCGCTCGGACCGAAAATAAAAAAAAAATTTCAAAGTCGGCCATTTTGAAATTTTGTAAATGCCATTCGATGGACTTCAGATAACTGTACAACATTAGTTCAAGCACTTTTAACCTTTTTCGTACCGTTACGGAGCTATGGGGATTTAAAAAAAAACCTCCATACAAACTGGTAGGGAAATTTGACTTTGTCCCCTCTCGCCACCGTTTTTGACTTTTCCAAAATTTTTTTTCTCATTTCTATTTTTGGCCCCCGTTCTTACCCCGTGCCAAATTTGAACGCGCTCGGACCGAAAATAAAAAAAAAAATTTCAAAGTCGGCCATTTTGAAATTTTGTAAATGCCATTCGATGGACCTAAGATAACTGTACAACATTAGTTCAAGCACTATCAACCTTTTCCCTACCGTTACGGAGCTATGGGGATTTAAAAAAGGACCTCCATACAAATTTCAATTGGCCTTCAAAGGGCGCCATTTTGAATTTTTCAAAATTTTCTTTTTGTATACTAATCTTGGGGTGGCTGTCTACCCGTGTGCAAAATTTCAGCGCGCTCGGACCATTTTGAAATTTTTCAAAAAAAAAGTCGGCCATTTTGTTTTTTTTTTAATGCCATTCGATGGACCTCGGGTGACTGTATAACATTTGTTTGAGCACTTTTCACTTTTTTGTACCGTTACGAAGCTATAGTAATTAAAAGAAAAACCTACACTCAAATTTCAATTAGCCCTCTAAGGCCGCCATTTTGAATTTTTCAAAATTTTCTTTTTGAATATAAATCTTGGGGCCACCTTCCACCCGTGTGCCAAATCTCAGCGCGCTACGACCATTTTGAAAGTTTTCAAAAAAAAAGTCGGCCATTTTGAATTTTTTTAATGCAACTTTTTTCTACTCGGATACCTGTATGACATTTGGTCGAGCACCCTCCGGCTATCTCTTACGGTTTAAAAGTTGCCATACAAAATAAAAGTGGCCAGTTTTCCCACATTTGTAGCATTTTTCAATTTTTTTTTATTTCATTCGAATCAAGGCCGCTTGGAGATTCTACGACCAAAATTTGAGCTCTCTACGACAAACTTGAAAAATCGTCAAAAAAAAAAAGTCGGCCATTTTGAAAAAAAAATGGCGGCGTCAAAAACTGCCCAGGGTCCTCTATGACATTTGGTCGAACACTCCCCGGCTAACTCGAGCCGTTTGGCCAGGCCGTCCAACATTTTTTTACCCGGAACCGGTAGACCGACGGTCTGATCTATCCGGGGTCGCAGGACCAAACTCTATACGACCACACCAAACACTGCCACCCGCAAAAACCCCCTCTGCCTATTTTTTGAAAAATGTCAGTCGGGTTGTAGCTTTATATTATATAGATATAATTTTAACTTTGAATTAATGGTAAGTATTAAAGGTTGAGTAGAGTCAATAATTTTATTGAAGTAGCTTTCTATTAGTTCTTTGAGCTTACCCTGGGTAAGACGTTACAATTTGGTGCCGTGACCAGGATAATAAAATTTTATTTATTTTGTTTTCGTGCCTTTCATTAGGCACAATTTGATGTTCGTGCAATGGTCTGAGGTCTAAAGTGAGATATGTTATGTGGTTGTACTGTGTTCTAACAAGCATTTTCTTTTCAGATCTTATATCCTAATATTAATTTGGGATGAATACTGTCTTCCGTTTTGATATGTTTTGCACTGAATTTTATGTTTCCTTTTTCACAGATGGATGTTCTTCCAAGTTATTTTATAATGATATGTGTTTATTTCAGAATTCTGTTAGTTTTAGTAGAAAATTCGCCATTTTATTTATTTTATTCCGTTGATTTGCAGCATCATTTTATTGATTAATTTATCATTAAATTATTATAGAACTGGAAAAGTCGGTAGTGGAAATAAAAGGAAAGAATAACTTTTGTAACGGTTGCTAATTAGAATTCTATACATTTTTACATTTCTTTTTCAACGAGTTTCGCCTATTTACCTTAATCGTAGGATAATTATTTTAGTAGATTCCTAAATTCTTTCTTTTTTGCTCAATTCAAAGTATTTCTTTCATCGAAAAAAAAAATTTTTTTAATGTTATCAGTAGAATCTCCAAATAATTTGTTTTTGCTTAGTTAGTAAAAAAAAAAAAAAAAAAAAAAAAAAAACTTTGTATTAGTATACTAGCGACAATTACTGAATCTGCTATTATATTGTGTGTGATAATACAATTTATTACTTTCAGCGATAATGGTTTTGTTGGTAAGTTCTTATGTTAGTTATCTTGAATGTGTAAAATTATATATTTCTTTCATTTAATTGATTATTCTGTACATAGTTTCCAACGCATTTCATTTATTGATTAATTTAAATTAATTGTTAAAATTAGTTCATGCCTCTACTCCCTTTATCGAGTTTTTAGAACAAGATATTTAACTAGTTTCTTCTAGACGGTTTATTTAAATTCATATGGGAACTTTTGTCTTTTCTATTCATATTTTTGATTAGATTTTAGTCTCATTTTACATTAAGTCAGAATTCCAAGTGTCTTCTACACGATGTCTTTTACATTCAGGAGTTCAGCATACATATGTTTTCAAACTTATCGTGTATTTATTATTATTTTGTAAAAAAAAAAAAAGGGAGATATCTTGAGCTTCATGTTATTAATTTAAGGTCCGTATCGTGGGTTAGTTGTTATTGAATCTTAACGTGTCTACTTCTTTCTAGGTTGTTAAATTAATTCATAATATAAACTAAATAAAATTGAACGTATATTTCATATTTGTCCCACTTTCTAGGATAGTTCTGTAGGTATTTATATTATTTTGCTCCATTTTTTTTATTTTTGAGTTTGGCTCATTACAAGTTAAACTAAGAAACAAATCACTTTTTATTAATGATTTTATATTATGTATTTCATTCACGTGGCACTGCTCACTCCGCGAGCCTCTTTTAATTAGTTTTATATTTAACTGTCTATCATTATTAATTCTATATTATCTAACTGTCATTTTAATTCAATATTCTTTGGGTTCTTCATCTACGTCGGAACTTTTAACAGTTGTTACCTTATCATGTTTGTCATAGTCTAAAATTTACTATTCAAAATTAATAATGCATATATATAGACTTCTTCTTGCATTCTACATAGTTTATATCAGGACCTACATAGACGCCAATACATCTATTTTCATTGTTAATTTTGTTGTAAGTGGGGTTGTTGGTTAAATTTAGCAATTTTATTTTGTATTGGATTTTGTTGATAAAGGTAAAACAGTACTTAAGAGTCATTAGGGATAAGTCTTTTGTATCTATGCTTATAAAAAATAAAATAAAAAGTAAATTAAATTAAATCCATTACATAATATCATCAACTTAAATTGATTTCTTTCGTAAAATACGATGTTGATTCTTACTTCCAGCATTTCCAATTAAAATAGATTATATAGTATTTAAAATAGGTTGATCTATATTAATTACCAAATTATGTTCATCGTCGTACATTTTAGTTTTGTAAAATATAACAATTAGTTTCCATTTGTTCCAAATTTTAATTCTTTATTTTGCTTTGCGTTTAAAATTCTGTGTATTTTAGGTTAATTATATTCCCTTCACCAATTTTAGTTCTTAATAATATTTTGTAATGGGGTTTTTCTCTACATTATTCATTACTAATAGTCAGAATAGAGCGACATAGCGGAATCACGGTTAATTCGATTTCCTGTATAGTCCGGCTCCAGCAACTGTTTGTTTTCATATAATTGTCCTCGATTATTACGTCTCGCGTCCCATTTAAAACATCATTTAAAACTTATTGAGACTTAAACAAACAGAGTAGGTTTCATCAGATTCTATTTTATAATTAATATTTTGAAGTGATCATGTGATTTAGTGTGTTCGGTTTTAGTACCTCGTTCGGTTTAATTTCAATAAAATAAATTAAAGTGGGTTGACCTTCGTTACGTTACTAAATTTGTTTTAAAGATCTCTAGCATATATTTCTTTTATCAAGTCACATTATGTAGCTCGTTGCTATCTAGATATTACTTGCGATGTCAGTTGTTATATGAAGTTAGTATTATTACTCCGGTAAACTTCGTAAATATACTAAGGGCGATTGTAACAGACCGACCTCTACAGTCAATAATTTAACGTTTTAATTCAGTTAGATAATTTAACTTGTCAATATTGAATTTCGCGCGTTATCTTGGGATTGTAGACGTGACGCTCAATTGAACGCCATCTATGAATGGTGTAGGGAACTATTAGGTCGATTCGTTTTGATTCATTATTTGCTACCCTGCGGAATTTACGTAAACATTTAAAATAAATTATTTAATCTAATCTTTGTTCAACAAAATAATTACTGATCTGAAAATATTGGACATTTCTGTTTTACCGACCTTCTTATTAAAGTTATGCCGGGAGATCGATTAAAATGCGCGGGAACTATAACCACCAATCATATGTTAGCGTCGAAGATATTAACCAATCAGGACGCGGTATTTTGATAGGACCTATTAGGAATTGGTAGGAACTACGGGGAGCAACCGAGGTGATAAGATGGATGACACGGGGGAGTTAGGGGCTTTTTCCGTCGGCAGAGCGTCGAGACAGTAGGGAATTCTGTGAGTGTTAGTTTGTAAGGAAAACGTGTAATAAGCTTGTTCACAGATACGAGGTCTAGCATCCGCCATCAGAAGATTCAAAGGATGAAGAAAACCAACGGCTGTGACGGGCGAGACATTGCATGCGGCATGTCGTGGCAAACTGAGCGTTGGCGCGAAAGACAGCATCATGCCGCCATGAGGTTTCAAAAGAGCTACGTTTCACTGGTTCCGGGGTTACTGTGAGTGTTCAGGTTCCTTATCTATTTCCTTTACAGCACACCATCTGTAAGATCTGGGTCACTGTTGAATAGTCTGCAGCCATGTCGGTTGAAATGTAAGTTACATAGTTAACTATGGGCGTAAATATCTACGTGCTACCTATTATCTTCGTGAGGAATTCCAAAGACAGCGTGGCTATCGAGGCAGCTTCCACAACGACTACTTATCATTAGCGTCATGATTACTGTGAGTATTCAGTATTCTTAAACCTGAAGGCATGCTGACCGAGACACGTCATATAGTCCTAACATGGGCGTGAGTATCTAATTGCTATCGCCTTGTGAGGGAGACTAGGACAGAGCTTGTGTCAAAGATGGACGGCACATGGTTGGGGCTTCTACATTCACGTGGGCGAGTGGAGCCACGTAAGTCTACCTATCACGAGGTGGACGTGATATTGACGCTATAGTCTATGCGGCGACCTAGATGATTTACTTACTTGCGTAGAATGTAACTATACCGCGTGTTCCGAGATTTTAGGCGGGGTAGTTTTGACGTTAGGTACGTTTTATTTACTTAAATGATTAGATTGATTGCGGCATATTTGTTTAAGATTAAGACACGTGTTAAGCATATTTGTATATTTCCATTATTGCGGTTCAGCCACACACGTATTTATTAATGATAATTATTGATTTACATGTCTAGTCATTGACTGTGAAAGTAGATGTTTCTCATGACAAATGAAGTTATTCCTGACTCTATTATTGATATTGCGAGACCCTTTGATTATCTGGTAAAGCCATCTGTTTGATAATTAATAATATTTGACACCTACTTAATGATCATGATAACGTATTCATTTTAGATGTAAGATGTTAGGTACCATATAGTTATGTAGGCGTTTATCCAATATATTTCGTATCCAAGTTCTAATATAGCAATTCACATTTATTTCACTATAAGAACAATATTCAAATACACACGAGTACATACATAGCTTCAAGCTATCCATATATCTATATTTCGCACACGTTAATTCAGCTTTGGCTGGTTGCGAATCATGAATCATTTGCAGTGCATTACAATGACATTGCTAAGGTGTAATGTTATATTTATTATTAACGCATCATTCATTAAACAGATTGGCATAAATATTTATGGTCTTACGTAAAATTCAATTTCGAGTCAGCATGATTCGCAAACAGCTATTATGCTATGAAATTCAGGAGTCATGAAATGCTATTGTGGGTGTGATATTCGATCATTCGAATTTTATACGTACCCAATTCACGTGTCATATTGAATCGTCATTTGACTGAGACTATATTTAATACATATTTAATATAATTTTAGTACGCCCGATACGTCCATTCGAAAAGTATATTATATTTATTTACTAACTAATTTGTAGTTGTTGAAACCGGTCACAGTGGCTTTATTAAACACGTGGCTGTTTTAACAATGAGGTATTTTAGTCGTTATTGGAATTGTCCTTGAGTTGATTTATTCCAGCAATGACAAGGTTTTGAGATTACCCATATTTAATTATTTGAATGTCGCTAAGCAACGGTTTTCATCCACGTTGATGGAATACGTCATGTGTTTTATTATAGGGCCCGTCCTAGATGTCTAATAAATGGTCAAACCTTTGGTCTGTCCTCACAGGTATATCCTGTGTATGTGTGTGTTATTAGGGGTGTCAAGTACATTGTTTGTGTAAATTTAATATTCATACAAAACGTATACATGGCGCTCCCCTCTAGGGACATGTTCCCGCTGAGGGACATGCTACGAGTGTCAGTATTGCTGCTCATCGGAATGTGGCGAGATCCGTATTAATGACGGCTATGTCTTTCCAGATCCTTCTGAGACGTTTATTGTCCTCACAGGACGAGGAGTTTGGGTATTTCATTTGCTGGTATAAGCTAGCTTGTATTGGAGTCAATGTAATACTCAAATGATTGGTGGTCTGTTTATCTTAAATTTTATTAGACAACTAAACGACATTGAGGATTGCTTCGGTATGACTCGGTGTTGGGGACAACCAACCGTGTTTTATTTAGTATGATTCAATATGGATTTAAACCGTATTTTACACACTTAGCTTTTCTTATTTTAATGGGTAAAGGTAACAGATTCTTATTCAACTGGCATAATTTAATAAACAGTTATATTGCGCGATGTTACAGTTGATAACATAATGAAATGGCTGATCTCATGATATCAAGGGCAACGCTTATATTATTGTCTTGTTTATGATCGTTCATGGGTGCTCATGTCACATACTTACTTACTTATTTGGTCCCGGTTTCAGTACTTGATAGTCTGGACCTTACGTGACGTATTCCATGTAGGCGACGGGTCTACGGTATTGCAGACGGTGCGGGTCCAAGTGACTATAATACCATACGTATGGATACTTTCACGTAGGGACTTGCGGCTCCGACATATTAACAGCACCCATAGTAACGATATATGCATGATAATTTTATGAGATCTCAAGGTTTGCTTAAAGTTGACTGCAACCAGCTATTTTATATAACGATATAAGTTTATTTTAATATAGTCGTGATAAGCCAGATTTATCCATCGATTTTATGGATTTTATGACATATTTGTGTTATTGATACTTCAATCAAAATAAACACTAATCTATTTTATATATTAGCTGAAGAATATTTCAGTGCAATATATTTTAGAAGTATATAAATCTGAGTCCATCTGGTTTTAATTAAGTTATACTTTCATTCGCGTAATGTTTCAATGATACCATAATGAAATGGCTGATCTCATGATATCAAGGGCAACGCTTATATCATTGTCTTGTTTATGAACGTTCATGGGCACTCATGTCATATATCATACTTTTATGTCCCGGTTTCAGTACTTGATAGTCTGAACCTTGCGTGAAGTATTCCATGTAGGCGACGGGTCTACGGTATTGCAGACGGTGCGAGTCCGAGTGACTATAATACCATGCGTATGGATACGTTCACGCTAGGGACTTGCGGCTAGACATATTCGTAATGCCCATGAACGACTTATGCATGATAATTTTATGAGATTTCAAAGCTTGCCTTAACGTTGACTGCAACCAGCTATTTTATTTTAAGATATAAATATTCGTTGGCCTAATCGTGATGAGCCAGATTTATTCGTCGATCGTATCGACATTATAACATACTTATATGTTATTCAACTTCAAACTCAACAATGCTAACATATTTTATGTATTATCTGCATAATTTTACCTAATTTAATTGAATTATTTCCCAGTTGGTCTTCCCAGGTTAATCATTTAATATCTTCATGGTTTTCTTATCATAATATCTCCCACAATAGCATTTTATAAGATTTTAGTTTCGTTGATTATGCCATATAGTTAGGAGTATAGAATTATACATTTGTCTGTAATTAATAATTAATTAAGTCACCTCTAGGATACGTATAATGCTTGTTAGAACATATCACTGTTTATATCGCTAGCATGTCTCACACCTCAGGAGCTTTGGTTACTAGTTGCCATAACGTAGTCCATATTACCCTAGATGATTTTGCCATATATTGTTTGTGTATTTTAATATGCTTTACTTCTTTATCCGTAACATATTTTATTATGCTTGTGTACAGGTTAAACTTGGGCAGTCAGGTTTTTGTTTCCGTCTACTTTTCCTGACGTAGGTACTTGGCCCTAGTAATGAAGGCGGTGTATTCAAATAGGTCCTAATCAGACTAAATTGAATACAGAGTTATAGTAATTATTTTCTGACAAAAATATAAATGATTATAAATACAATAAATCGAAATGTTTTGGTATCCAATCTTTTGTTTATTTTATACTCCATCCTCGTAGCTTTCACCCTCGTAGCTTATATACCTAATTAATATAATTTTAACTTTGAATTAATGGTAAGTATTAAAGGTTGAGTAGAGTCAATAATTTTATTGAAGTAGCTTTCTATTAGTTCTTTGAGCTTACCCTGGGTAAGACGTTACAGAGTTAAAGGATAATTCTTTCACTACTGTACATATATTCGGACTGATACGTAAAATATCAATAGGAACCACTAAAAATCAACAAATAAATTAACTTTTTAACAAAAAATAAAACCGCCTTCAAAAATAAGCGCGTTACAAAACACGGAGAAACTAAAAAGCAAAAAATAATAAACCTTTGAATTCAGATTTCTTATCGGATTGCAATAATCTAAACATCCAAATTATAAACAAATCAATTATTTTTGGAGTCGGTACCAGCCTGCGTATGGTGGGGTGGTGCAAACAGGAATAGCAAGGCGATGAACAGGTCTGGTACCGACTACAAAAGTAATGGATTTGTTTATAATTTGGATGTTTAGATTATTGCAATCCGATAAGAAATCTGAATTCAAAGGTTTATTATTTTTTGCTTTTTAGTTTCTCCGTGTTTTGTAACGCGCTCATTTTTGAAGGCGGTTTTTATTTCCGGCAGACGGTGACTCGTCCCCACAAGATGGGCCCCCACAAAAAGCGACATCCAAGATGGCTCAAGGGTGTGAGAACTCAAGGGTGTCGAGAGGATAAAGCTAAGGATTATTATTACCTTTATCGTAGGAATACCTAAATAAACAATCTCTGTTCTATCAATGTGGATGTAGTAATGAGTTCCGCAGAACTACAAAAGGATTGTGTAAACTTAAACTGACTACGTAAGCAGCTTTTATTAACTTACAGACAGCGTTTAGAATAATTGTTTTTAAAAGGTTAGAATCAAGCTGAAAATTTTAATAAAGTATTAAGATAAAAAAATCCTTATACAGAAACTCACGCCTGTATTAAAAAAAAAGGGGTAGTGACAGCAATTTTCAGTTCCACTGTTAGAAATGAAGGAAAATTAAAAGATAACCTAACCACAAAATTAAAATTTTGAAAAAACCCCCGACCGCTACATAGTGGACCGATTTTCATGAAACATGGCTAACTCAGATTTCAAACAAAAAAAAACTAAATCGAAATCGGTTCATCCGTTCGGGAGCTACGATGCCACAGACAGACAGACAGACAAACAGACAGACAGACACGTCAAACTTATAAAACCTCGTCGTTTTTGCGTCGGGGGTTAAAAACGAAATGCTGTGTGACAGGTTTCTACTCTTTCTAACCAATATGTATAACGAGCAGCAGTTGAAAGAAACATTTTAGAAACAACATAACTAATTCAATATACAATATTTATCAAATAAAAAATACGACATCACGATTTGCGGCTTTATGGAAAATATTTAAAAACTTGGTCTACTATCATCTCTAAAGGGTATAAGTTAAATGATCTTGACCATATATCCACTATCTTCAAACCTTCAAGAAATGAGCGCTATATAAAGGCACCGCAACTTTACTGCCTATAATCGGTGTCCGTAGGCAGCGTCGGTTGCTTACCATCAACTCTGTTCGTTCTTTTCCTCCTCTTCCTTCATATCCCATCTTATAAAAATAATTAACACTGGATAGTGTTAATTATATTTTTAGCAAGTATTTTTCTTATTCCATATTTTGAGTTAATGGATTATTAAAATTATTACTTATTTTCTTCGAGGTGTACTTAAAAAGTTTGGATTTAATACTATCAATTTATTTTTATACGGTAAAAAAGACTTTTCTAATAATAATCCAATTCCAAAGAAACAAACAACAAAAAATCGTATTCTTTCTTCTCGTTCGTTTGAAAATGAGGATGATTTGAATACTTTGTCAAAATTAAATGAGAATTCGAGCATCGAGATCAAAAAGCTTTATATATATCTAGAGGAGCAAGTTTTGCAGAATAAGAAGAATAATGTATTTGTCAAACGAGAGTTGAACAAAGAAATCGGATTTTTGATGATATTTGGATATATCGCTTAAGTTAAAAGCTTTAGATAAGTATCATTGTTAGCAAAGAATGTCCAAGAATAAGTACTTAGTGCCCGAGCACAAAATAATCTACCAATTTTTTTTTAAGGGATAGGAGGCAAAGTAGCAGAGAGGTCGCCTAATGATAAGCGATGCCACCCATTAACACCCAAAACACGAGAAGTGTTGGAGGTGCGTTGCCGGACTTTAAGATGGGTGTACGCTCTTTTCTTGAGCAACCACCAATTATCAAGATTTTCAATTTTTTTTAATTTAAGTAGTAAACCGAAAACCCTTTTCTTGAGCTGTCTACATTATTCATTACTAATGGCACACGTTGGACTATTGTTATCCCGTGAATCTTCACACCTGAAGGTCCAGAAAATAAGTTCCAGGCCCTGAAATAAAAAAAAAGGAAATAAGAAAACCACCCACACCACAACACATAACATTGTCTTAGGACCCTTCGTGGGGCTCTGTCAATCCTTGTAAGCATGTCCTATAATATTTAATTATTTAATATCTGAGCGACCGAGCTTCGCTCGGTTCTATTTTATTATATATCACGTCTTTAGATTAAAAAAAACTCTAAATACAAAAAAAAACTTTATTTCTGGCCGGGATTCGAAACCCTGATACCTGCGATGTGCTTGCAAACATTAGACCGACCTATTGGGTTGGCACAAAAGTAATGACACACTCTACAAAACTCTATACATTTCCTTTCTTAAGTTAATTGTTTTCCATAATATTCTAGTATGTTGTAGAACATTATAGGTACTTCTAATGTGAGGGTATATAAAGCCGCCCTCGTGATTGGTTTAGTTAGATTGAAATAAAATGGACGAGCGACAAGTTTGAATACTTTACTTATACGAGTACTTGTTAGGCCACAGTGCGCGGGCTGCGGCTGACAATATCAACACTGCATTGGGCGCTGGAAGTACAAGCCATGCCACGGTGTCCAGATGGTTTGACCGTTTTAAATCAGGAGACAGGAGCTTTGAAAGTCAGTCACGCTCAGGGCGACCACCTGCATTCAATGATGACGATTTACGCCGCGAACTACAATCGAATCCTGATGCTACTACTCGTGAATTAGCGGAAGCACTTAACTGCAGTCACCACGCTGTGGAATACCATCTGCATGAGCTTGGGTATCGAAAAGTTTTGGCTCGATGGGTACCGCACATCCTTACCAACGCCAGTCGTGCAGTCCGTGTCGCCATCTGTCAATCACTTTTGCTGTGACCCCGACGTAAAGAGTTTTTGACTGATCTGGTTACGGGAGATGAATCAAGGATTTATTATGAGAACGATACACGTCGTGCTTTTTGGCTGCCTCGAGAAGAAACGCCACCAACTCAACTGAAGCTGAGTCAAAAGAACCGCTTAAAAGTTTTGCTTTGTTGTTTCTGGGACTCGCAAGGCATGCTGTTTCATGAACTATTACACAATGAAACTGTAAACGCTAACAAATATTCAACACAGCTCACCGAACTATCTTCTGCTATCAAGAAAAAACGACGAAGACGAGCCACTGTAATTTTACTACATGATAACTTGATAACGCTCGACCTCATGTCGCATCTACCGTTCGCCAATAGCTGCAGAACTTGGGCTGGGAGACGATACCCCACCCACCTTATTCTCCAGACCTCGCACCATCAGACTTTCATTTGTTTAGAGCCCTGAAACGACATTTGCGGGGTAAACAATTCAATGATTTCCATGATGTACACGTCGAGTTGAACAACTTTTTCGAGGCACAGCCATCAGAGTTCTGGGCGAAAGGCATCCAAACTTTGCCGGATCGTTGGCAAGAAGTCATAGATGCTAATGGTGATTACATCATCGACTAAGCTTTTTGTATATAAAAATATAAAACGTAAACCAAGTGTCTCATTACTTTTGTGCCAACCCAATATTATGACTGAGCTACGCCCAGCCGATGCGCGGTCGGCGAAATTAGCGACCATATTTTGCGTTAACTAACGCGAAAGAAAAACGCTTGCAAACTCGAAAATTCGCGTTTTCTGGGATCTAAGGCTAAGCTAGATCGATTTTCAGCCCCGAAAACCTATGTGGGGGTTTCAGCGAAATCGTTAAGAGTGGTTTCCGAGATCGTTGGTATATATAATATAAATAAATAATAATTGCTCGTTTAAAGGTATAAGATATAAAGCAACTTGGAATAAATCTATTAATTGACTACATCATTATGTTAACTGTAAAATAATTACTAGTGGTATGAGTAGAATAAATTTAAAGTTATAGCCTAAACCTGCCAAATGTACTTTCAAATAATGAAGTGGTCGAGGGTGGGTCAGAGTTATGCTCTACGTATTCCACATTGCCTTACATTTTCATACATATTTTAGAGTTAAAGCTCAAACAGCGCTGATGGTCACTGTTCCATTTGTCACCCTTTAGCTACACACGATTCCCCCGGGAAGCCCCATGTCACCAGAAGCAACATATTTAAACATTAAAGTGAAACAGACAAATTAATCCACCGTGGCTAAAAGCAAAACGCAATCGCCACAAATCACCATTAAAAAGCCTTGAAAAACTAAGCGGAGTCCCAAATGCACACTAATCGTTACCTAGCCCGCTAAGCCGCACCGACACGGAGCATGTGCATTAGTACCGTAGGGTTAGATGTAGATCGGCAAGCCCGTGCGAGGGATTTGTGAAATTTATTCGCCCGCGTTGACTGTATCCCCTGTTCCTGCGATGTAATGTAACGTGATTTTATGGAAGTGCCTTGGTTTTTGTTTAAAAAATTATTGTTAATTTCGTTGGTATCGCCATAATCTAAATTAAAAACATTTGAAAAGTAATGTTAAAGAAGGCATAGAAATATAGGCAGTAAAATACAGCAAAGTTAGTACTTATCCCCGGAACAGTAACTGGCAAATTTTCTTCCAACAACAACATTATAGTGAAAATACTTCGGCTTCGGATCTTGTATTAATTACTTTTTTCATATGGATCTGCACCATGTACATTCAATATTTTTCGTCACGCACACGCTTTTCTTATATCACATTACAATCTTTATGGCGCCGGTTAATCATAGAACCCTCTGACCATTGAAGGTCTGCTGGATACTGAGGGCGGCTTTTTCTTAGTTTTATGTTTCATAGTTTTTCCTTATTCTTCCATCCACAATATAGATAGACCAAAATATTAATTACAAATCAATAGCTTAGAAGGCGTTGTGTCAGGACTGACGAAGCCGGGTTATAGGGGTATTTTTCTACTCGGTGATTGTATGTATGTATGTATGTATAAACTCTTTATTGTACAAAACACAAAACACAAATATCGATACCTTTGGGTTCAATTGGCGAAAAGGACAAAATGCAGGTTTTCAGGAGAAGCAAAAAACAACTTTTTTTTTAGAAAAATGTTTATATCTTTTTTGTTTTTTGACCTATATTTGTGACGTATATAGAAAAATATGTAGATTTTTAGTATCCTTAACCTAGTGTAGCAACCGTAGTGATAATCTAAACGGTTTAGAAGTTAGATGGTTGTAAAGGACACGTCAAAATGCTATGAACGTCCTTTACACCCACGATTTTTTTGAACAATTAGAGTTGATAGGGTCGTAAATGACGGTCTTAGATGATTTTTATACAAATTCGGGGCGTAAATGTAACCGGAATAGTACAAATGGCAACTGTTTTTAGCTTAGTTTACAATTGAGAAACTTGAAAAATGTATCAAAACGTAGTTAATATGGCATAGAATAGCCACAATAGTGTTACAGTGTATATTTATCTAAATATTTAGCAAAGACAAAGAACAAGACTATTTTATATCCAGTTTTGCAATAAAGAAACAACATTTGCTTAAAAACTATCTAATATTTTGGAAAGTTATTATTTTAGTACTCGCCGCTGTCTCAATAAGTTACGCATTCAGTATTTAATTCTAGCAGGGAAACCCTTTCGTAGTTTAAGTAAATATAAAAACACTAATGGTAATCACGTAAACTTTAATCAGCAAATGTGAACAGTAGACTATATTAATACGACAGTAATTTTAAGTCTAAAGTAGAAAGAAGTTCTAAGAATAACTAAAGAGTTAAGTACCTATTTATAAACGCAAGTTAGGACGCGTATACAAACTGTCACCAACTAATAAATAATAGTAACTATAGTTAAGACTACCTACTATGTTGATTCATATTTTTGATAATTTTAAAACAGAAGATTGTTATTTAGTCTAAAACCTGTTAAATAAGAATAATCTTAATTATGAGTTCAATCCTAGAAATATTATAGTCAATGCTTTAAGTACCTGGGTACATATAGCCAAGTCACCAAACGCTAACGCTCATTCGCTAGCGAAACGCACCTGTTATTGTCGCACTAAATGTTAGTATAGTCTACTGTTAAAGTTTACTGCCGGCGTAGCTGAATGGCAATCGTCGACGCCAGACGCCGACAAAAATGCAATCTGGTGCAATACGCAAGAGCGATAAAGATATATAGCTACGAAATAGATATTATCGTGAGCGTTTGTGCATTTGGGTACGTACCCTGATTACCAGTGTTTTTTTTTATTACCTACATCTCGCCGCAGTATAATAATACTACGAAAGCGTTTCCCTGCTAGAATTAAAGGCTGAATGCGTAACCTACTGACTATTCAGACAGCGGCGAATACTAAAAAAATTACTTTGAATTTGTTGCCAAAGTATTAGATAGTTTTTAAGCAAATATTGTTTCTTTATTACAAAACTGGATATAAAATAGTCTTGTTCTTTTTTGTTGCTAAGATAGCTTAGATAAATAATACACTGCATTAAACTAATGTAGCTATTCTATGCCATACGTTTTGATACATTTTTCCAGTTTTTAATTGTAAACTTAGCACAACATTTGTAGTACCATTTCGGTTACAATTACGCCCCGACTTTGTATAAAAATCATCTAAAACTGTCATTTACGACCCTATCAAATCATGGGTGAAAGGACGTTATAGCATTTTGACGTGTCCTTTACAACCATCTATCTTCTAAATCGTTTAGTTTATCACTACGGTTGCTACACTAGGTTAAAGATACTCGTAATCTGCATATTTTTCTTATACATGTCACAAATATAGGTCAAAAAAACAAAAAAAGTGGGTTTATCTTTCTCTTGGAAACCTGCATTATATGTCCTTTACGACAATTGAACCCAAAGATATCGATTACAGTTGCGGATAAAATATTTTTAGTGCTGGTCGTAAAGGACGAAGAACAAAAAACTTGTCCTTTACGCCCAACTTTACCACACTACTATAGAAAGTGATCCTTAAAAAGTAAGGGCTTAAAGGGCAACAATATATATCAAGGTGACTTACGACTATATTTTTATTTGTAGATTTCCTTTACGACACAAATAATAATTTATAATTAATGACTTGATATTTACGCCCCTTCAGAAAAGCTATTTTTGCAAGTCCATAGTAGAAAATCTTGGTCATATATATTTAGATATATAGTATCTATAACTAGTTACAAACAAGTCATCCATGTTCCGATTGTAATCTATGTATGTAGATTTCAAAGACTATTTACTCAATCAGCAAACTTCGTCGCCTATCTATGGTACTCGACTTAAAAGCTCGACTTATAAGACGATTGTATAAAATAGACCAGGTACCATTTTGTACTCTGGTACGGAATCCTAAACTAACAAAACAATAATACTCAAATCTCTTATTCGAATATATAGCACTTCCACGAACCTATTTCGCGCAGGTCTGTCCCAAAGCACCCATTTTCCGTCGCATGTACCCGTTTCGATTACATTGACGTCATGGTCTCGCTACAAAAAGATAAGATAAGTATTGGATCCTAATGTGGGACTTGAGGCTCGGGAGGACGTAAGTTATTCACGGATAATAAAAATTTACACTTTCGATTTTAAGGTAAGGTTCGACGTTAATGGTTACATTCCGTTTGTAGCATCACAACTGGCAGCAGCACGACTGTAACTTCTCGTGTTATGGTCAACTTCCATTATTTTTCGTGTGAGGTATTTTATCACAATAAATAAATAAATATTGGGGGACACCTTACACAGATCAACCTAGCCCCAAACTAAACAAAGCTTGTACTATGGGTGCTAGGCAACGATATACATACTTATATGTATATCGTTGCCTAGGCTAGCACCCATAGTAAATACTTATATACATAGAAAACATCCATGACACAGGAACAAATATCTGTGTTCATCACACAAATAATTGCCCTTACCGGGCTTCGAACCCGGGACCGCGGCTTAGCAGGCAGGGTCACTACCAACTATGCCAGACCGGTCGCCAAAATTAAAGGTAAAATTGTGTAAACCACTCTTTATAGTAATGATTTTGTTAATACCTGTAGGTATTATCAAAGAGGATCGAGTATTATAGAGAGTTACTGTCGAAGTAAAATGTGTAATCACAGTGCATAGACTGCCATCTTTTGACACAGGCTTAAAATTTTTGAGCCTCAGTTTTGACAATTTGGCTTATATTCTTAGCTTGACATGTGTTAAAATTTAAAATGTCAAATATTAATATTAGCGCCATCTAGCTGAGCGTACCCCAAAGGTGTAATGCCATCTAGGCCACCGTACCTTTCTTTGTATGGTACTGGGGTATGTTTTTTTTTAGACTTTATCTGTCAATACGGAGTTATATATATCTTTGTTTTTATATAGACAAAATCGTTATGAAAAAATCAATTGACGTCGACATTGACAAGCAACTGTCAAACGTTGCTGTGCCCTGCGTAGTCGTGCAGTCGCGCGTTTTAAAATGGACTGACACCTTAAAAGTAATTAACAAGACAGTGTAATTCCTTACAAGTTTATAAGGAACGGTAGGAAATCGAAGAATTTGGTAAAATATGAGTAATTTTGTGTTCGATAGTTACTAATGCCGGCTAACATAAAATGAATATATTATTATGAATATATTAAATTTCGAACCCTTTACAGCGTCAATGGGTAACAGGTGGATAACTTCCTTATTGTTTCTGTGATGTAAAGCCACATTCGTTCATGATACAGGAAACACTTGGTACCTATATTACCATATTCTAATAAAATTAACAAATCCAACGTCGGTGAGGTAATCCCGCATTCGGCGTAAACAACGTACGGGGGCCCATTTGCCTTAATTTGCATGAGAGACCTGCCTCATTAAGAGGTAAGTTCTATTTAGTGTCACGTGCTTTCAAAGTAGGATTGTTGGCAATGTGAAAAGTTTGTTACAATTTAAAGATATTTATGTTATGTGTCTGGTATTTAAATAAAGGTTTTGCTAGAAACGGCTCACTGGTGTTTTAAATAGGGTATCGGTGCCTAAAATGGGCCAAGGGTATAATCATTTTGCTATTTTTTTAATATAAACTTGCAGTTTTATATATGTTACTAAAGAAACGTAAATATAAAATATAATTAAACTCAATGTACATTATCAAAAATATGAAGTTTTGTTTAAATATACGTATAGTGGAGCTTAAGAACCGGGCCATCTAAGCCGCCAGTGCACCTGACATAGTTCATCCATATTGTTAATGATTTTAGAAGACAAGTTAAAATATTCTATCAAACATTAATTAATTTGATATCGACTGACAAAATTATTTTTTAACCCCCGACGCAAAAATGAAGGGGTGTTATAATAAGTTTGACATGTCTGTCTGTCAGTCTGTTTGTCTGTCTGTGTGTCTGTCTGTCTGTGGCATCGTAGCTCCCGAACAGATGAACCGATTTAGATTTAGTCTTTTTTGCCTGAAAGCTGAGTTAGTCGGGAGTATTCTTAGCTATGTTTCATGAAAATCGGTCTACTATGTCGCGGTCGGGGGTTTTTTCAAAATTTTAATTTTTATTGTGTTGCTGTTGCATTGTTCAAATACGGTCGTTAGGCGTTAGTTTTCGACAGTTTCGAATGTTTCGCTAGTTTCGATTGTTTCGATAGCCAATCTCAAACAACAGCAGCACACAGACCGACAGCCGAGGAACGAGTTGCGAACTAATAAAATACGAGCAGAGTGTACCTAAATCACTGGGATCGATTCTGGGATAGTAATTACGATAGTTTCAAGTTGGAAAAAGTAACTATAGAAGAGATAAATTGTTTAAACACATTTTTTTTATGGGGTAGGAGGAAAACGAGCAGACAGGTCACCTAATGGTAAGCGATCACCGCCGCCCATGGACACCCGAAACACCAAAAGTGTTGGAGGTGCGTTGTCGGCCTTTAAGATGGGTGTATACTCTTTTCTTGAAGGTTTGAAGGTCGTATCGGTCCGGATTTAATGTATTTGAACTTACTAAAACTTTTCAACTTGCAATAAATAGAAAATTTTGATATTCATTTCCGCAATTTATGATTTTATACAAACAGACAACATTTCAAGGAGGTGATCAAAGAGTAATTATATTTATGATGGCTGAGGTCTTTTGTTGTATTTTTTGTATGTGTTTTTGTTAATAAATGAAGAGTTAAGAGCAATAAAGAACAAAACCCAACACATAAAAGTAAAGTGTACTTACCTCATTTTTAACCAAAAGAATCCTGAATTTCCATAAATTATGGATCCAAAGCGCGCGGCGGCGGTGCGTTAGAATTTTCAGCAATCGCTTGAATCCACCGATCAACGCTGTGCGGCCGCGTATGCGCACGCGTTACAATGGTTTTCAGATAGAATAGAAAGGGTTTGGGTGGTGGTTTTTTTTTTAATATATAACCAAGTACTTATAATATATCATGTGTATAACATTTTGCCTGTTATAAAAAAATACACCATGTATCTGGGGTAAGATAAAATAATAATGACATTTTGGTTGAAATGATAGTTAGATAATGGAACTAATCCCAGTAGACATTAAATTGTTTTCTACCTTGATGCAAAAAAAAACAACTTATAAAAAAGCAATATTAATCACTTTGTAACTAGAGGTATAACCGAAAACCGCTTGTTTATCCTCACCACATTGACGAGGTGAAAATTAAATAAAGAGACGAGAAATTAATTAATTTTAATTGTTTGTGGGTGTCGGCAAAGGAACGCCGGATATAAAAGCGGTATATTGAACAAGAGATAATTGGGCTAGTCTGATATTTCAGCATGATTAATAACATTAATAAATCAACCCGAAATCCCAGCTTTAGTACGAAAATAAAAACGACAGTTTAGATTTTATTCAAGATGAGTTACTGTATTTGGAATGTTTTAGTATTTTTTGTTGTTAGTATCTAAATTGTAATATCATAATATATATATTAAGTACAACTTCCTAATTATAACACTTTAAATTCTCGCGTTTTTCACATACGGGTCGAACACGATAAAATAACTTTTTTACCTTTTTTCCGACGTTTTCGCCTAAAATATATTTTGAGGAGTCTTTTCAGAAGGGCTCATGTCTTTTTATATCAAGAGAGGATATATCTCTATGAAAACATAGAAAATAAGAACCCCTACTTTACATAGAGAAATAAGTGCTTTTGAAAGACACGCCACTTATGATTTTAAAGTTGGTATTATTTTAGTATGTTTGTCACATCACATCACTACAGAACATATTATAAACGTAAAAATACCATACATCAAATAAAACTGACATAAAAACTATGGTGACATTGTAATTGTTGACTAAATTATACCCACATGCTAAATTTGTTCATCGATATTTAGCTTTCATTCAGTGACAACTATCTATGCTCGGCCTTCACATCAGTAGGTATTGCCCGTGAGCCAACCTAGATGTCACTTTTAATGGAGGCCCACTTTGTGCAGCATGTCTGCCGAAAATAAAGTTGCATTCCATTTTTTTTGACAGGTATCTGGTTTTTTATCCCATATCCCAGTATTTTCCTACTCCACCGCTTTCACCCGATAGCCCAGTTTATTTTAGATTCCATAAACTTCCAATGCAAATAGTTTTTCCTTTTTTAACACGCTTTTTTCGTTGTAAATAATATAAGAAACAATGGTATTTCATGAATAAGGATATTATGATTCAATGTTTAGTGTAACCGTAAATTTAAAGGGCTTAATTTAAAATGGTGATGACAACTGAAAAAAACCAAAACCATCAGGAAAATTCAATCTCTCCTCCGTAGACGTCGAAGTAATTAAGTTTGAAACGCAACTCAAATAAATTCCACAGTCCATTCTGTCGGACCACACCGCACTAATTGTGCACACAGCTGCATTTGCAGGATTTGCAGGATACCGTCAGTCAACATTCATTTAGTCGAGAGATTGTTTAACAGCTTCTGTAATCTTGGTAATAGTATCATAAATTGGCGATTAAATTTGACCGCGAAATTTCCCAATATGTACAATATTTCAATTTCTGTAAAGTGGTGCAGTCATTATGGGAATTGAAAGGAATACACGGAAGATACCTTTGATTGCCTAACTTTTTGTCTTGTATACAACGCGTACACTTAATAAGGGCGATAAATGAAACTAGGCATATAATTCAATAGAGGTGTTTTTGTGTTACTCTTCATTTTCACCACATAATATTTAAAAAAACCTAAGTAGCAATGTACTGAAAACGCGGTTGCGATGGCAATGACAACTATCAACGAGCGTTTAACGAGAGTGTGTTTGCATTACGTTGCGTGTCGAATTAATTTTTATGGATAAAAAAAATATTTCAATTTTAAGTAAAAGTTATCTAATTACATCTTTAGGTACTCACCACCGTTAAGAGATTATTAGGTTTACACTCCGTCTTAGGTTTACATCCTGTATAATGTCGTTTTATATTAATTATCACCTAAACGGACAAAAAATTGAGCATCATAGCCATCAACGTACCACTGGTACAAGTAAGTTGACGAGACGAGTCAATAAACATTAACTAAAAGCGGGTAGATTATATTTATTTGTCTACCCCGAACATTTATATAAATTAATATCGGGTAGTTTTGTGTTGTTTACATCTCCGGTGACATTTTGCTGGGACGTCAGTCTTCCGCGACCACGGCCAGTGCAACCTGGCCGAAACGTTGGGAAAAAAGGTAAAAATAATGTTAATTAATCGCGTTCGACCTGTATGTGACTTTAAATATGTGTACAAAGCGCGAGAACTTAAAGTGTTATATCATTAAACATCTTGATAAGGGATAAGGATAGGGATAGGGATAGCGATAGCTATAGCGATAGGGATAGCGATAGCGATAGGGATAGCGATAGGGATAGCGATAGCGATAGCGTTAGCGATTGCGTTAGCGATAGCGTTAGCGTTAGCGATAGCGTTAGCGATAGCGATAGCGTTAGCGATAGCGATAGCGATAGGGATAGGGATAGGGATACGGATACGGATAATATGGGTATCGTTAGAGGGATACAGCTAGTAATTAATAAAGCTAGATTTTGTTTTAGATAATTAAGTTATCATAAATGTTTTAAATTTATAAGCCAAAATAAGCAGACACGGCCGAAAATATTTAGGTTTAAAATGAAAAAATATTTAGGTTAAAAAATGAAAATACTTAAACCTGATATGAAATAATTATTAATTAATTTTGAACAAGAAAATATTAAAATTATTGTAACGAGCAAACCAACTAGTCGTTAAAAATGTATAAAAATATTTTTTTAAATAAAATTCATACCTGCAGCATGCACGTTACTGCAAAACTGATAACCTGCAAAAGTCTTTCAAACTTTTCTACCCAGAAATTAATATTCATAGATTCGTTGAAGCGGGCAGTTAAGTCACTTATTTAGTTTGTTTTGGGTACTTTACTCTCAACTTTTGCTACTTCTTCAATAGGCAGACCTAGGCTCAAATTTATTAGTATAATTATTTTCAGGTCAAGTTTTTTAAAGCTTAGATTTAGTTAAAAAGTATAGAACAAATACTGACTTTTATGAAACTTCAACTCCCGATGTTAATGAAATATTAAAAATGGTACTTATTCCTTTGAAACAAAAACAAAAGCCAATTGATAGGATTAATCAAAATCTGATTAATAATTGCCTACATTTGAAATTACGTCGAAAATAATTTGTTCAACACGTGAAAAAACTGTGGAAAGCATCGCCAAAACGGAATCTGCTACAAACTATTTTTAAAGTTATTTTCTCATTTGATTAATTTTCCCAAAGGATCAGAGACGCCCAGAACCGTAATATTTAAATACTAGTTAAGTGTTCCTCACTACCATGACATGGTGCACTACAGGTAGGTAAAAAACAGAATATCTTATCATATAGTTTACTACTTTTTTTTTCAGCAACTAAAATTTCACTCATTATTTACCCTTTTTCTATACAAAATAAGGCGTATTTTTACGTGTTGAAACTAGTGTTTTAGTTAATAACTGGTGAAAATTGGCGTCACTGTCGATCAGACACACACATCTAGACTGCATGAAAGAAACCGAGTTGATTCCTTTCTAGTTGCGCCGCTTTTCAAGCAACTCAAAATTACTGAAACCTAATTAGTGAGCTAGAAATCCACGTTCTGGGGCCTAGAATGCAAACCATCCCAGTCAAACAATGGGAGGAATTTCTGTTCTAAAGCTGCGTCCTAATTATGCACGAAACGCGCCGACGCATAGAGCGAACGTTCTGTTTCACGTCAGTGCCGTGAAGGGGTACCTAAACGTAATAAGACTCACCAAAAATTTTGGTAACATCGATGCTTCTGGTTGAAGTTGCATTCGAAAACGTTACGTACCTTCGTAACGTAAACGTTTCAGTAAGCCTCGTTTTGTTAATTTTACGAATCTTGCCAAGTGAGGCGTTTAAGAAAAATTGCTTCAGTAAAAAAGAAAACCATTTTTTAACCCTCTTTTAAAGAAACCCTCTTTTAAAGAAAACCATTTTTTTTTAAATGAAACGTATATCGAATGAAACTTACACTCAGGCTTGGTAAATTAAAACGACTCAAAAAGCAATATTGTGAGCAAACAGTCATAAAATCAAAAATATTTTAATGCAAACTGTGGTATATATGCGTAACAGCTGATATGCATTAGTGATAAATTATTGAAGAAAGTTTCTACCTTTCATCTAGATTTATCTGATCTTCAAAAAAATAGAAATCTAGATGAAGAGCCGAAACATAACTTCTGAAATCTTTAAAACATAAAATATTAAAATAGAAACTATTTTTTCGATGTACAGTTTTTCGCTTTTTCGCCTTATTTCAATGCAATTCACATTGAATTCTATTTAAGTATGTTCATTAATCCATACTATACTATAATATTATAAATGGGAAAGTGTGTGTGTCTGTTTGTTGTCCGTATTTCACGGCAAAACGGAGCGACGAATTGAGGTGGGGACAGTTGAAGGGATGGAGAGTAACATTGGCTACGTTTTGTCTCTTTCTAACGCGAGCGAAGCCGCGGGCAAAAGCTAGTAATTAATATTTTCAAACTCCTGATTACCGAAAAATTTTCACCGTGTATTGGTGATATTAATCTATGTTTCAAAATCATTGCTGCAGCTTCAAAGATCATAATTGAGTTCGTTTTATGGAATGAATATTTCTGTTGCCTTTAATGACTTTTACGTTAAAGCCATTAAAGAAGCAGTCTCTGAAGCAGAGGTGATTCTAATTAAAAATATTTGCCTCGATTAACTTTCAAAATTAAGAAAAAATGTTTTAACCTTCTGCAATATAAAATGAGTCACTCTTATTGATGAAGCTATTAAAGCTACTTTTTTCCTTGAGACTGCTAAGTATTTAAATCACATTTTTATTTTGTCGGCACGGCTCTTCCCGGCAATATATAAGTCATTAAGTTTCTTTTTCTACTCCAGCACTCAAATCTGCCAATTAGATTATTGTCAGCGGTATCCAAATTAAGTTCATTTGAGTAACGATAAGAAAGTCTATTTGTCTATAGGTTCATATGATTACTGCGAGTTCTGTTAAATTTTTTTTTCAAAACACAACTATCAATTTATCAGGTATGTTTTAATTTGTAACTTTTAATAAATAATACGATGTTAAGGTTCATAATTTAAATCAAGATGAAAAAATAAACTGAAATGCGTTTTACATATTAGATATTGCAAAACAAAGGTAAAAATCATAAGTTTATCAAATAATTTTACATTCGACATTTAAATATTCTTGAACGCAACCACATTTTTCGTAATTGAAAACCGGCTTATTTTCTATTTCTCTTGTCTATGGCATGTTTGACATTTGTAAACTTTTGACGAAACTTTTTGAACTAAGTATGTAGTGTAGTGTTGTGTAGTTTATTTTAATTCGACGTTATTGTGCAAAAACTTAAGTAATTATAAGTGATTCTGGTGAACTATGTACTTCCGAAGAAATCAAGGCTTTGGCGATCAAAGTGACTGACAATTCGTTACCTGAAAAGTAGGATAAAGCGCACCAAAAATGTTATGATTGTTTTGAAATGGAAATTGCAAAAAAATGTTTCAACTTTCTCTGAAACCGCGTTGTTGGCATATTTTGAAGAATTGTGCAACAAGTTCTCGCCATCAACATTGTGGACAGAATATAATAGTTACGATCCACACAAATATTCCCATTCATTATATGAAGTAGGTAAGCAACCCATTTTATTATTCTCGAATTAAATAGGTATTTATTTGGCTGTCGTAGAAAAAGTATAGTATACAATCGTAACATTATGAAGGCTATAAAAGTCTCGTACCTTACTTAGGCCACTCGGCAAGCCTCGTGACCTAACCGCGGTACTCAACTTTTATAGCCTTCATAACGTTACCGTTATATAATATACTATTGTGAGTTCTAAACTTAATTTATATATTGTTGTGTCTTAATCTCGCTAAGTGAATTGTATGTAATTCTTATATCCGTCTATTGAAGTAATGTACTTTTTTTTTTTTATATAAATGTGCTTACTCTTGACCACAGACTAGCCAAAGGCAAAGACGTGGCCTACGATGGAGTGAGCTCGCTCAGAAGATGCCTGTTCACTCTTGATTTGAAGGTTGCCGGGTTATATGAGCTCGGAAATATAGCCGCCGGCAAGGAATTCCACTCCTTGGCAGTGTGCACTTATTTATAACTATGTATCATTTCTATGCGTGCTTTTATAAATTGAGAAGGTCATTCATTGGCCCATAAATAATGAAATTAATTTTGTACTTCATGTACTTTTATACAGTAGAACTCATCATCATCATCAATCATTTAAGAGTTGGACTCTTGTCGGTGGAGCAACTTCCATGAGTGCCGGTCTTCTGCCTTCCTTTTGACTTCCTGATACGACACGACGTTGATTATTTCCTTTATTTGGGTCATATACGCTCTCCTTGATCTCCTCCTTTGCCATCTTGCCTCAATTCTTGCTTCTAGTATGTTTGTTAAGCATTTTCCCTCGTCTGTTATTTATAGTTCTCAGCAAACTTCTTTTTTTTTAGTAGAACACTCAAAAGTAAATTAGAGGAAGACCCAAATACAGTTAACGTATATGACTGACTCTTAATCTTTAAATAACAAAAGAAACTTAATAGTACATTACTACAGAGGCCGGGACAAATGGGGTTGCCGGCCGAAGACATATAGACCGGATAGGTCTGAGGCGGGCAACCCCATTTACCGCCGAGGTATGTATAGTGCTTTTCTCAAACATGGTATGAAATAAATAAAGTCTACTGAAAATAGTAACTTTGGATGGCTGTATCTCCTAAACGGTGCGTCGTAGCTCAAAAATAATCGAATTTTCGTTCCCCTTTAATGCCCCGTATACGCCAATAAAAAAACAAAAAATTAAAAAAAAATAAAAAAAAACGAAAAAAATTTTTTTTGTATGAAAACGCACCTTTAAAAAAGAAGACTTTGCCGGCCTTGTCCTGCAAGGTTTGTATGAAATTCCATTATCTATCAATCGTCCTAGCCGCACCTGCAACGTCATACTTCGCTGCCAATTATAAGGCACATAACATCAATATTTCATACCATGTTTGAGAAAAATACTTTTTAATACAGATGCTCAAAAAGTGACCACACTTTATTTTCGAAGTGTGCACCTTCTTTCTCCTAATTTGTTTGTTACTTACAATAAAATTATTTTATTATTCTGTAGCGTTAAACAAATTTTGACCAACAACACAATGAATGACCAGGCCGGTACCTAGCCGAATGGCATTTCTGCGATGCGAAACGCCGCAAACGTCTAGCTCTGTCGCGCCAATACGCAAGAGCGATAGAGATAGATAGCTACGTAAGATATATTTATCGTGAGCGTTTCGTAAGCGTTTGTGCATTCGGCTACGCACACTGTTCTCAGACATTTGGCAAAATTATCATTTCCTCACCTAAAAATGCGCATGACTATATTTTACCTTTCCATATTTTACTTCCAAAACGGTATCTAACCTAAAATTCGATCCAAAACCATTTTTAAGTCGAACTTGAAACGCAATTTGCTGGCCGCGGTGTACTTCCGAGCTCCATGCGGCGCGCGATGATGCGAGAGACCTGTGAGATCCATTTAGGTAATTGATACGTGCGCCTCGTCAATTTAACGATGGTTCACTTCGTTTACATTGCAGTTGCAATCAGAATAATTATTGACGTGATGTTGGACGTCTGATTCATTAAACTTTGCAGTGTTTTCTTTTAACGTGTGCTAGATGTGGAGAGTCAGAATATCGAATGGTGTTATTTTATGTTTCCTGAAAAGTTTTTGTCTGATTTTTTTAAACAGATACAATTAAGTATCTAGCTTGATTAGACAAAATGTGTCGTTATCTTCGTACAAATTAACTGTTAGAACGTCCTTATACTACACATAGTTTTAATGTGTTTTTGCGAGTCATATATACCTAAAGATGTAGTAATTTTTTCTTCGTATTTTTCCGGAAACGTTCGTATTTGTCATGCTAGGTCAAACAATGTCAGTACGTCTTGTACTGACACTGACTGAAATAGTTCTGACGTTTCCGTAAGAATACGAAGAAAAATCTTTTCGTATTATATCTGTACATAATAATTATATTTATAAGGAACCAGCCCCCGTAGCCGAATGACATTTCTGCGAAACGAGGCTGGCCGCAGAAATGTAGGCTGGCTCTGTCGCGCTAATACGCAAGAGCGATAGAGATAGATATCTACGAAAGAAATATTATCGTGAGCGTTTCGTGAGCGTTTGTGCATTCGGCTATGCAAACTGAAGTGTGAAAACAAGATTTATTCGCGTAACACCTGTACTACGGACGCAATGTTACGTCTGGAGTGCTGAAGCGTAAGCGCTACGCGATCAAGTCCCGTTTTAATTATACATACATACATACATACATACAATCACGCCTGTATCCCATAAAGGGGTAGGCAGAACACATGAAACTACTAAAGCTTCAGTGCCACTCTTGGCAAATAAGGGGTTGAAAGAAAACGAAACTGTGACATTGCAGTGACAGGTGGCCAGCCCGTTTTAATTATAACTATATAAAATGTGAAGTCCCATTAATATTGTTGCAGTGTGACGGGGCTCTTAACGGTAAAATACATTATCAAAGCGTGTAAGAATGTCAGTCTCGCACAAGTCTATTGCACTGGATTCTTCCTCAAAGCTGTCATTTCAAGCTTTTTCACTTTGCTCATTGTTCACTTGCAACAAAGCCCGCTGTTGTTTTTGTTTGCCATAGCCATTGTCACTGTCTTATCTGTGTTAGGTCCAGCACGTAAATGTTACCTGAATATTTCAGCTTTGTTTCAAGCGTGGCTTGATGCCTTCCGATTGCAACGTGACATCAAAGTAATGGGTAGGAAGTAGGTACATATATTATTTACTTATATTTTTCTTGTTTCAACATTATGGATATGGTGGTGTCGGTAGTATTGATGGTCTGTATGGTATGCCTCCTTTTTCTTCCAACGTGAAGAAAAAGGACGGCATGTTGCCTATGATCATATTTATATGATAAACATATGATAGTGAACTATTAATTAGTAATTCAGCCAATTGTACTGCAGCTCTGCAATGCAATCACAGCTATAATATTATCTTTGCACTTTCTGCCCTTTCACTTTTAATGCATAATAATCACCTGTGTTGATCATAAAAAAATAAAGATAAAAATTATCATGTACTCATAGTTATGTGAATTAATGGTTGCGCTAAAAAAAATACCTACGCACTCTCGGCAGTTAACACACACCACTCAGCCCAATGTTTAGCGTTTCCATGCAGCATGCAGTGCTAAATTGAACAGAGGCGAGCATCCATTACATATGCACACATGCCTAAGGGTCGAGGCATGAGCACGCGATACCTGCATCGCTCGGCCGCTCACTAATTCGAGCAAAACTGGTTATAGGCAGATGTGCCGGGATGGTTTCAGTTATTTGTAAATAATCTTATATTCTATAAGGGAGCTAGTGCAGTTTTGCAGTCGAAAGAAGTTCATGTACCCTAACCGTGTGACCATTTAGTCGTTTTTCTATTCTTTAGTTTCGTTAAGTGGCTATTACCATTTAATGAAACTTAAGACTGATACAAATGCATTTAAGACAATTTCCTGTTACATTAAATAACAAAAATGTTCATGTTTCAAAATACGCATGAAAAGAGTTGAAGTATCGCCACACTGAGTGAGTCATGTTCTGGAGTCTTTCCTTGAGTCTAAGCTTTTCGATTTCCTTTGCTGAGAAAATAATAGGTAAACGTTCGCTTAGGAAAGAATAAGAAGAAAAAATTGAAAAAAAAAATGTTTAGGAGCGGTATGGTTTGATTTGTTTATGTACAGCAGGCCCGGGTGTGTTTTTTAAAAGATTTCTTAAACAATTCCGTCATTTGGACCAGCTCACTAACACCCACTACGCTAATCGGTAATTTCTGGGATATAAGTACCTACCTACTCGTTGGTTCAGACTAAGAGGCTTACTTAAACCCAACCTTTTAGTGGGACCCTCGTTACGTGTTTGTACCAACCTATTATGAAGCGCGTTTTTTAATAAATAAACTTCCAATCTACCTTAAGAACGTTTACCACTGACCATTTACAATATTCATCATAGAGATTGTCCATTATTTTCTACAAATAATCTTCTTACATAATTTATCGCTACACTCACTAAAATCTGATACAAAAGCAAAGTCCTTCAATTTATTGTTACTGTAATCACTAATCACTATGTACTAATATTTAACTAGAGTATCTTTACCCATGTATATAATATCACTGCTGACCATTTTGTTAGGCCTAATACATAATATGGAGAATAATAATAAAGATATCTAAGTCTAAATCTATTTCCATTAATAATAATGAGGTTACCTACTGGCATGTGAGCTCATTCGTGTGTCTAATTATGTACCAAGTTACATAACGCAATTATTACGATTTGGGGACCATTAACAGTGAGGTAACGTAAAATGGAAACTTATAATTGGCACAACACCGGCTCGTGACAAAAATAAATTGGAAAATTCGAAGAGTTATTGAAAGGATGCTATTAATATGATGCTATTTTTTACTGCCAGCAGATAATTACTTTGAAGGAGTATAATAACAAGAAAAAACTACATAAATAACCTAAATGTTTCATCATTCAAAATAACTGGTATTGTTTTGTTTTAGGATACTTTTTAGGGTGTACGTAATATTAGGTAGCTCTGCAGTGACCCATCAGTAGGTGCCACTTTTAATTTGAAGTAATTGTCAAAAATTGTGATAGAAAGATATCATCTACAGGTCATTAGGTAAAATACACAAACCTAACCACAAACTTTATATTTTGAAAAAACGCCCCGACATAGTGGACCGATTTTCATGAAACATGGCTAAGAACACTAAACACTCCCGACTAATTCCTTTCAAACAAAAAAAAACTAAATCTAAATCGTTTCATCCGTTCGGGAACTACGATGCCACAGGCAGACACACACACACAGACAGACAGACAAGTCAAACTTATAACACCCCGTCGTTTTTGCGTCGGGGTTAAAAATTAAACATCAGTGTGTTCCAGTATTTTGTAATTTCACCTTACCCGACCCGCATGTTCGTTGCTCGCACACATTACACGGTTTATTTTTAATTTAGGTAAATCGAGGACAGCAACGTGTCAGGCGAGTTGCTAGTAAATAGTCCGGAAACCTAGCATTGTGGCGCGCGATAATTTTATGTCACGCAACGCAATGCGGGCAACAATGAGCCGTCCGACAAAAGCAAAAGAAACGACGTCCTTCTATTGTCCGCTAGGAATTATAATAAATTGCACTTACCTTTACAAATTGAAAACGGTAGTTATTTATTCGTTGGAAATACCTGACACTAATGTTTTATTGCGTTGGCTTTAATGGAACGGGGCGCATTGAAATACAGAACACTGGTACAAAATACGATAGTTAATTAGCTACTTCAACTTTCTTGTATAGTTATTTAAAATTTGATCTACTATCCTTAGAATAACAATTGTAACTTCAATCACCTCGAGGATTAAGGTTTTATTACATCTTCAATGAAATTATCTAAGTGTATACTCAAAGAATATGAGGGGCTACTCTAAGCTCTGTTCTTTGCAAAAAAAATACCTACTGGTGAATGACTAAAATGATTCAAGATTGGCATTTCAGCATATCATTTTTAATGAATATCAAAAAAAAAATGCTTGCGTCAGTCAGATGGTGTAGAAAAAGTCAAAGAAACACACGTTTGTGACTATAAATGTTGTCAAAATTATTCAAAACAGCAAAAATCGACCAAAATAAAATGTTTACAAGGACTTCAAAAAGTGGTCACCATCGTGTATTGCTGTCACGATTATTTATTAATTTAAGATTTAAAGCGAAGACACCGTTCCCGGTGCACGGTACCCTCTAAGCGCTTAATAGTTTGCCAGGAGCTGAATAGAGATGCCTCAACAATAACTCTGATAGCATTCACCGCCGAAAAAAAAACAAAAGAATCCCTGGCCCAATTCACTTGTATTAATCCCGGGCGTCATTGTCTCAAAGATTACGACCCCCGTAACCAAAGTCATAAACAAGAGAACTCATCAAAGGCTATGATGTCCCCTCCTTTAAATTTGCCACCTTTCGCGTCACAACAAAAGGGATAAAAATTCTTATCATCGACTAGAATGGGCGCCGGTAAACAATCTCTGACCTTTTTTGACTTTCTTTTAGGGTGCCATGAAGCCTGTGTTTGTGGGAAATAAGTTGATTGGTTTTTGTGTCTAGATGAAGGTTCTATTTATCTTTTGGGTATTATATTTGCTCTAAGTAACTGTTTGCTTAAACTTATTTTCTTAATATATTAATGTCAATACGGGTAATTTTATCCTATTTAAACAAAGATTAGTGTTTATTAATGTAGTTAATAGCCTCGTTCTGAATTTTATATCGCAAATATAATGCTCCGAGGAATTGTTCTGACTCCCTACCGCATATTGTTACGGCAATGGCCCTACGAAAAAACATTTCCATCTTCACCACTTATGTTTGACAATACTCAACTAATAAGTAAGTAGTGATTTATTTATTTCCATTTCAAAACTTTCAAGTAGCAGTATTTAGAAACAACGCATGTTGTTTATTCAAATTAAACAATAAAGTTACATATTTTGCTAATAAGCAAATTTATTCTTCCAAGAAACATTACACATATTTATTTTAGATTAACGATATGTCAAGAAGTCTTTAGAAAGTCAGAAAATACAATGTCTTAGCAGGAATGAAAATAAATTGTACGCGGGCAAAAAAAACTTTTTAAACTTTAACATAGGTAATTGGGTTCATAATATATTAATATCTATCAAATCAATGCACAATTATGTACAGTCAGGTTAGGTACAGTTAGGTAATTAGGTCTTGCATACAAATGTGTATGGCAGGGGGTCTCCTTTTCTCTGCAGCTGACTGTACTATCTTAATATTTAAATAAAATAATACGAACTCAGGACACCAAGTGCGAAATATTTTAAACTAAAATATAAAATAACAACAATAAAGTTAATCTTATTTGTAACAGTGTCATCTATGTACATATATACAATAATATATTAAATATTACTTAATTTATATATTACTTTAGAATTCATAACTCACAAAAACTATTTACAAATAATTTTAGTGTTACACCTCAAGTAAAAGTATAAAGTATAACAATTAAATTTCATAGCATCACAGTGAATTTATTTTTATTAAAAATTATTATGTAGTACAAAGTTGATAAAACTAATTATTAATATATAGCAGAGTCAGTTACTCAGAATTACCTTTACTTCCTTAATATATTACATTTAAATATTATTAATAGACTTTCCAAAATCCAGAATCGTCCTTCGTAATGTCATTCATACATAAAATATTATATCTATGTATAATTATTTTTTTGTTCGTATTAATTTTAACTTAAATCATTGTCACTTTTTGTATATTTAAACTATGATGTAATTTTATCTGTGCTTTTCTATTCAGTAACATTAAATAATGAAACGGATAGTTTTTTTTAAGAAGTTAAATGTTTTTTTATTATTTCGTTATGTTACCTTTATAATATTATGTAATGGATTTATTGTCCTATGTTTCATTTTCATGTTGAAATAAATATGTTAAATAAATATTTATTTAACAAAAGACCTTTTCGTATTATATAAAAATCAACTAAATAGAAAGCCAAAAAAATACTCGTAAAAAGAATATTATACAAAGATACCGAATCAGTCACACGAACTTTATATATTTTATACATTACTGAGCCAAGATATTAAGATTGTGAATATGTGCAATTGATATGAAAATGTTTTATTATAAAAGATTATTGTTGCCAAAAAACGCATTTATACAAAAACGTTTTTGGTTGGTCTATAGATGAGAGGATATAATCCCGGTTGTAGGGTTTTGACATTGTAAACGTCAGTCAAATCATATTACGCGAGTGAGTATCCCCTTCAACACAATATTTTCCAACACACCTGCTAGAAATATGTAAGAAATCAATCGATGTGAATAAAACTCACACTGAAAATGTTTCGTACTTAAAGGAATAGAAGAAAACTTTTCATTTTCATTGTTTAAATTTTCTTTTGAACAATCGACGCGTCATGATTGTCATTTGTGTTATGCATTTTTGGTATATTTATAGTGACATATTTAAACATATTTTAAGCGAGTTACTTACGTATTAAGTCGATAAAATATACGCTTAAAATATTTTTAAATATGTCTATTTCTCACGGGAGTTTTATATAGGTAGTTAATATTTATAGAGATTTAAAATTTATTTCCTGTGGTATTATGAGAGCAAGATAATTAGACACATATCTGACTATCATCAATCATCATGTGTTGTGTGGAGACCGAAATCAGAAATACGTCTAAGTATATTGGTAACAGATTGGTACTTTTTTCTTAAGTTACATTGAAATGTACTAATTTATATTTTGTTGATAGTACATATCTATTGTATACTTGAAATTATATTTATTTACATGCAGGTGTGATAGAAAATACTTATGATTTGAATACTTGTAAAATTTATATTGTTAGTGGCATAAAAGTGTTTTATGATTATGTGCTCTGGCATGGATACAAATCATAATTATATTTTGACCGGTATTCATTTAATCGTCGTCGAAAACTTATTATAGGTACAAATCACCTGAGTAGCTCTTACTCAACCGACGCGCTTCTGACAGCTTCAAGTACTTGGGCATTTTCAGAATTTGGGACACCCCAATTAGCGTTAGTTGTTAACAAAAATTAACTCGATGTCAGATTAAGCATAAAATCTGTCTGAAAATTTACTTTCTTCACATTCTGAATGTAGATAATCGCTCAAAGTTTATGTAATTAACACAAAAACAATATTTTTACAGAAATGTCATGCTTAATTAACGTCACAAAACTGACAGTGAGTTAATTTTTGTTAACAACTTACGCTAATTGGGGGTCCCAAATTCTGAAAATGCCCACTTACGAACCTATGAATTGCTTCGGATAACATGGGTCGCTTTATGCAGTACAGTAATCTTATATTTTTCTTGTAAATTTACTAAATTTCAATTTAATGCATTCAAGATTTTTTCTATTATGATTTCAAAATTTGATTAAGTGTTGCTGCAAATTGATGTAAGCCTAATATACTGCGGATCATGTCACGGTCGTATAGTTATATTAAAAACAAATTAACATTTAAAACTTCGAGTCGGTTTCCAGGTAAGGTTGCACAACGATGCTTTAAACGAAACATGTAATCGGTTCAATACATAATAAAATATGGACCTATTTTCAAAATGAATATAATAAACGCTATTATAAATTCGTGTTTTGTTTATCTATTCAAAATTCTGAGCGTTCTGTCCACTTTGTCAATGCCGACTAGACGCAGCTCTCTCGCGTGTTCGCCAGAAGAGGAGTCCTTGTCGTGACGACCTCTCTCCGTCTTGACAGAGTGCCGCTTGTTACGCTGCGGCGATCGTCCGCTAAGGTCCCGATACTCTGCGATAAAAAAAAAATCTAAAATATATATTGAGTTTATAAATTTATAAATTACCTATTTATTTATGAGTTCATGTATATTGTTTTCCTGAACTTGCTTTTATAGTTTTTAATAGTTTATTTAATCGTCCATTATTAAAATTTTCATATTACTCACACCTATTTATTTAAATGATTTGTGACTGAGTAAGACGATAACAAAATTATGAACTGAATTCTGTAACACATTCAAACGTAAAGAATCTTCTGTTAGGTTCAAGAGTACACTATTTTCCAGCCGGCGTATCATGCTTCCAATTTTATCACTTGTCCACGTGGATAAGACAACTGTCACTCTCACACTGACATACTTGCCAAAGCGTGACGGATGCTTTATCCACGTGGATAAGTGATACAATTGGAAGCATAATACGCTGACTGTTGTTGATACTATACAGGGCAATAAAAATATAAGTGATCCTTTGCAATGTGCAGTGTGGATTCAAAAATAATCTATACCTACTTCCGAGCTCATATAAACCAGAAACGTTCAAATCAAACTTGCAAGCGAGCTTGCTTCTTCGTTGACAATGTTTACGCCTCGGCGGCTTCTCAGTGGCCATTAAAAAGCGTCTTTTAGATCATCTGGTCAATAAGATTGTAAGTTTTTTTTAGTTTTTACCTGAACATCCGAGGCGGGAGTGTTCGGCGTGTGTGGAGTGTTGGATCGCATGTCCTGGTGGATGCTGTGTGCGCTTCGAGAGCAGCCCACGGGCGGCGACATGACGGCTCCGTAGGGCGGGGGCTCGGGTGGCCGTTCCACATCACGGGCGCAGTTAAAATCTGTTTAAAAAATAGAGGTTTGTTAAATAATTTTGAAAGAGCAACTCTTATATTATAACCTCTCGGGAATCTCGGAAGCGGCTTTATATTATAAATCCATACAAATATTATAAATGCGGAATTGTGTGTGTCCGTCTTTCACGACAAAACGGAGCGACGAATTGACGTGATTTTGTAAGTGGAGATAGTTGAAGAGATGGAGAGTAACATAGGTTACTTTTTGTCTCTTTATAACCCCCCACTTGCCTAAAATGGGGGGGGGGACTTTTGTATGGAGAATTCTGCAATTTTAGAATTTAACTCAAGCGAAGTCGCGGGCTAAAGTATACTAGTTTTGATATAATTAGCCGCTATGAGGGTTAACAGGGGCGAAAAATAGTTAGTAGTTTTTACTAGCCTTGTGTAGTGTCCCACTGGGCAAAGGCCTCCTCTCGCTTCTTCCACTCAACCCTGTCCCAGATATTGTTAGAGAAATACATGTTATATTACGTTAAATACTTAACAAAAAAATAGAATGTAGGAAAGTCTCCGGCTTTGATTTGACCACTTACTATTTTCCTATTATGACGGAATCGTAATTTAAAGTGGCAGCTTTGGTTAAAAGTTGACGATTTTTACATGGAGAACAGAAAAATCCACCAGAAGTTCAGTTTCATGATGGACATGGACATTGTATACTAAGAAGGTCCTGATACATATTTTTACTCTTTTATTATGTATTATAATTATGCGCGAGGGGTTCTTTGCGTTGCTGTATCTTTCTGTACGTTTAGAAAAGCTGTCACGTTCTCAACTGCAGATATTTCGATTTGAAATGCATGGACACACCTGTTCATATAGTTTAGATATTCAAAAATAGATAACATGAATATTATATAGTTATTTGTGCATGCTTGGATATGCCATTAAACCGGGTATTTTCTATACACGAGTAACCACCTATACATATTGTTTGTTCAGAAACTTTTAAAAATTATCAAGTTTTTTAGTCTTCAAAATTTTCAATAAAATTCAATACTAGCATTAAACTAGTTTCAATCAACACCATTATTCTAGTATTCTTGTAATTGTTTAGATTTTAGATTAGAATTAAACGCAACAGAATTCGCAATACATTGAATCTTAGACATATTTTTAGGGTGATAAAAAAACAAAATGCAAGCTACTTTAAAAAGTCGCCGAACAGATCTGATGGTCAGTTTAAAAAATATAGCTTTCAGTTTAATTTAATGCTCATGTTACAGAGACAGAGACACCTGGTATATTGGTAATTTTTCGATCACAATGTTAAAAATTGAGGTTGAAAACGAATCCAATAATCACGTACCTTTTCCCAGGGGTATCACGTCCGGATTTTTGTCATCTGGCTGAATAGGCGAATGGTTGTTGCTCTGGATCGATCCAATGTATGCCTTCACCGTTTGAATCGGAGCTGAAAAAATGAAATTGTTAATTTTCTGTGTTCTTTTGCTTGCTTTGATTATTCAAAAAAGTACCTATTTGATTTCACTTATTTGTGTCTTATTGTATTTGTGAGTTTTTTGTCTCAAGACCGGCCAATCCGAGACCATACAGTCATTATTTCGTGATATTATTCAATATTGACTAGTTTATCAGACATTTTAAAACAAGATAAGTATTTCTTTTTGTTTTTTTATATCATTGATCTAGCAGTAACTCTAATCGCAGTAACAACATACATTATTTTATTTTTCTGATCTCTTCAACCATCCTGAATAAGGTCAAACATTAGGTCAGAACATAATTATAGATTCAGTTGAAACTGCTTCCGACCAGAACGAATCCCAAAAAGTTGTCCAGAACTGAGAACATGCCAATCCCGTCCTTTTCCTATTTCTGGTACAGTTTGAGATAGAACTGCGATCCTACCCGACTGGCTGATAGTTAAGTGTAAGGTCGAGTTGAATCAGAATTATAAACTCAACCAACTCATTACAACTGTAACCCTCACTCAAACAACCTGAACAAATTGCATTTCTAGCTCTTGCGGTCGGGTAGTTAGTATTTGTTGAAAGTTGTCAAAGTATTGTTAGGTCACTGTTTGGGAACAACTGGCAATATCCTACTTTTGGTTTTGTCGCGGCGGTTGTCACTTACAACCCGATTATAACTTTTAAATAAGTCAACATTAGATAATAATATATATCATAATTATATTAGCTGGAAGTGTAATTAGGAAGGTAAACTTATTAAATCAGTGAATAACTTGATAAATCAGTAGTAAGGACCGAAAACAACTGAAACAGAAGACGATATTATGTTCTATCGTAAATTCAAATCCCAGTAAAAAATATTTCGACATACCTACATATCAAATTCTTCACACCATCCACTGAAATATTGCGACTAGTTCGGTTTTGTCAAGACATTTTTCATTAAAAGAAACTAAAAGTTAATTAAAGCTTTTAGCAATATATAACTGAACTTGTGTCATTGGTTTAAATAAAAGTCTCATTCGTAGCCACCACCTGCACCATAATAGTCGAATAAATTTAATCATTATTGTTAGTAGAGCGGCGAGAGGGTCTCGGAAAAAGTTGATGTGACTGGAGAGTATACTGCTGACAAGTGGTATCGTTGTGATCGGTAGACTTTACTGAGTACGAAATAATGACTTGTCGCATTCTCAGACTGTGGGGGGTTAACTATGACGTCACAAAGATCGCGGTCCCGGGTTTCAATTTTTTTCCAATTTGTCTAGAACCCCTTATCCAATTTTGAAAAATGAGGTGTCGATTGAAAGCGTATAACATGCTGATTAAGATTTATTATATGTGAAAAGTATAGTTTTGTTAGTTATTTTTTAATTAATAATAATGCAAAAAATACTTTTTTTTACTCTCTTTTTTGATTTTTGTGACTCAAAAAGGCAATGAAAACGGCCACTTAGCTAAAAAATATGTTATATAAATCATTGAACTACATTATTAAGCTATCTGTTGCTTTTTAAATTTCTACGATCGGATAATAAATAAGCAAACTACAACCACATACCTGTAGGCGGGGAGTACCGCTTGACACGCGTTCCCATACATTCGGCGTCTACCAAATTACACCTCCCGCAAAATTCGTTTCAAGCAGATATACCTCTAATCTTATTCATCGTAACCTATCAATATTGGTATCATTTGAAAGTACAATTAAAGTACTTTAAGAAACAATGTCAATCATTTTCTTAAAATCAATAATCGCCAGTATGCGGTGGTTACAAAGGAAAAAAGTGGGTATGCAATATGACTGGTTTCCTAGGTTTTGATACCCTAGACGAGTTTAAAAGGGGAGGTAAAGGTGACATATGGGTTGTTCTCTGGCCTAAAAGCTATACAGAGGGTCAGGGGAGAAAAAAACTAGGGTTTACGTTTAGTTTTAAGTTATTTTTTCTTTTATTTGTTGATTTTATTGTGTTTAATTTTTTTGTAATTTTATCAAGGATACACGTTGGTTTCTTTTGCTGAAAATTCCCTTTTTTATGAGAAATGTTATGAATTTCATGGCATTTTCCGATAGAGACTAAAATTAACTTTCAAATAAGGCCACATAGTCATACTGATACATAGTCATACCCTTAATATTATATAAGTAAAAGTATGACTATGTGGCCTACTGATACATAGTCATACCCTTAATATTATATAAGTAAAAGTATGACTATGTGGCCTTATTTGAAAGTTAATTTTAGTCTTTATCGGAAAAAGCCATAAAATTCATAACATTTCTCATAAAAAAGGCAACTTTTAGCAAAAGAAACCAACGTGTATCCTTGATAAAATTACAAAAAAATTAAACACAATAAAATCAACAAATAAAGGAAAAAATAACTTAAAACTAAACTTAAACTTGAAACGAATTTTGCGCGAGGTGTAATTTGGTAGACGCCGAATGTATGGGAACGCGTGTCAAGCGGTACTCCCCGCCTACAGGTATGTGGTTGTAGTTTGCTTATTTATTATCCGATCGTAGAAATTTAAAAAGCAACAGATAGCTTAATAATGTAGTTAAATGATTTATATAACATATTTTTTAGCTAAGTAGCCGTTTTCATTGCCTTTTTGAGTCACAAATATCAAAAAAGAGAGTAAAAAAAAAGTATTTTTTGCATTATTATTAATTAAAAAATAACTAACAAAACTATACTTTTCACATATAATAAATCTTAATCAGCATGTTATACGCTTTCAATCGACACCTCATTTTTCAAAATTGGATAAGGGGTTCTAGACAAATTGGCAAAAAATTGAAACCCGGGACCGCGATCTTTGTGACGTCATAGCTAACCCCCCCACAGTCTGAGAATGCGACAAGTCATTATTTCGTACTCAGTAAAGTCTACCGATCACAACGATACCACTTGTCAGCAGTATACTCTCCAGTCACATCAACTTCAAAACTAGACGACTTTTTTCAATTCCGCCGCCTTACTATGTTGTTATACGTGTTACCAGTATTAGAACCTGGGACCCTACAAGCTGGTTAACACCCTATGTTGCCATTGGCCTTCATATTTATAATCAAATACTTGCTTATGTGTTGAGCACTTAGACTCCATCGTCTACTTAAATACCTACCACTACTTTACCATTCAATTCTTTGTTTTGATTTCACGTTAAGAGGATTTGAATATTTTTCTGAAGATAGAGAAGAAGAAAACTAGAAAGTTTTTATAAGAAAACAAGACAATTATTTGTTTTTGTTTGTTGCTGAAACAAAGTAAGTGTATTCGTACATTTGTCTTAGTCAGTTACTAATGTGTTATTTCTAAGAATCAAGCCCATTATCTTACTAAGTACATAAAAACAAATAATAAAATAGTGTATGTAGTCTTTGTGAATTAAGATTCCTTTTATCGCTCAAAATCTTCTTACGTTACGTCTATGTTGATGCCTTTGTTACCAGGTGATTTATGTAGTTTAAAAGCTGTATTCTGATTTCAATAACAAAAGTACCAAATAAAATTGCGAAATAGTTTGCGATAAGGTGAAATAAGTAAACCCGAAACAGGTAAGGGGATGATAATTTCAATTTTAGAAAGGTAACATTGAAATAATAAATAAGAGTATTTCAAATACAGGTACATGTAACTATTTTGATAGCGGGTCAGTGAGGGTAGACTCTACAAGATCCCACCCGTGCTGATACGCTAAAACAGTCTTAGAAAACCATCTTTCAATTTCATGCAATTATGATGGTTGCCGTTTACAGATTTTGGAAAAACAAATAGGTTGCGAGCAAACAGTCATGTTTGATACTTAATCTTATTTTTTAAATAGAATTGATTGGTATCAAAAAACTGTCCCGCTATCAAAATACAGCGTTGTGGTGACTTATATTTCAATATTCAGAGGCATTCATAAAATTGGTCCGAAATGATGGGCCAAAAGTATCCTCATTGATACTTTTTTGCCTATTGTTGAATACGTTATTATTTATACGCTACGTAACCTAACATGAGTTTCATCATACATACCATACTATTTATTGGTAATATTTTCGCCTAGTATTCTTTTGACTAGAAAATGATACAATTTTCCACACTCACTTTAACGTCTCATACGTTTCCCGGCTGGTGGCAGCAAACTAAATAAAACTGTCGTAAGCAAGTGACGAAACATCTGCAATTTCAGTAGAAATGCAGTGGGATATAAATCACATTTTGTAATGCAGTGAATGTAGTGCGGGCGTTCAAAAATGCGAGCCACGCGACCAATCTGCACCCGTTCCCACTCATGTTCTAAATCGAAGGAACTTCGGATTGCTTGGTTTGGTAAGTTTTATATTTAAAGAAGAATATAGTGGAATGACGTAGGTATCTGACGTTTTTTAGTTTACAATTTTTTTTTATTTTAGTCACAACAATATGGGTTACTATTACAAGGGCAGAGTGAGAAGTCTGGTAGAAATCACATTCAGGGTGTAACCGTCACCAATTAAATAATTTTAAAACGTAGTCCAACTTTTTTGGAGGGAAAATGCGTATTTTCAGCAAGTTCGTGCCGCTAGTTTATTTTTCAGCAATTAAAAAAAATCGGCTTGAGTTTTGCAACCATGGTGAAGAGTGAGTTTCGTGTTCTGATAAAACATTATTTTTTGCAACATAAAACCATTGCGGATACAAAAAAATACTTGGAAAATATTACGGGGAGTCTGCTCTGTCGATTAAAATGATTCACACGTGGTTTACAAACTTCCGTTGTGGCCGGACAAGTAAAACTGACGCCGACCGACCCGGACGCCCGGTTGAGGTCACTACACCGGTTGTCTATTGTTTGCCCGACAGTCATTTAACATAATATTCATTTGCCCGAATCTAACTTGCCTGAATTTCATTTGCCCGAATGATTTGTTTACCATAAAAATCATATGACATACTCGTTGTTTATCCGAATATTACCTTCCATAATCATACAATGCCATACTATTTGTTAGCCATATTATTAAGTGCAATAATATGGTTTCATCGAATATTCAAACGCCATAAGCAATTATTGCCATATTAATTGTTGCCCATATTATTACCTAACCTAACCTTCTTTCTGATAGCAGTTTCATTTTCCAGGGGTCACAGTTCTAACCTAACCTACTTTTCCAGCAGTTTCATTCTCCAGGGGGTCACAGTTCTAACCTAACCTACTTTCTGATAGCAGTTTCATTTTCCAGGGGGTCGCAGTTCTAACCTAACCTAACCTACTGTCTGATAGTATTTTCATTTTCCGGGGGGTCACAGTTCTAACCTAACCTAACCTACTTTTCAAGCAGTTTCCTTTTCCAGAGGTTCACAGTTCTAACCTAACCTAACCTACTTTCTGATAGCAGTTTCATTTTCCAGGGGGTCACAGTTCTAACCTAACCTAACCTACTTTCTGATAGCAGTTTCATTCTCTAGAGTCCTTCTAGTACCTATTATAGTAGTTTTCGATTCTGCCAAAGCACATTATGGAAATTGACTTTTCTGGACGCTAATTTGTATGACAAATGATGGTATGGAATGTGGTAATTACGGATTTCGATGATTCTGACAAATGACATTATGGAAACTGACTTTATGGGAAACAAAGTTTCTGGTACTAGATTAATATAGTAAACAATGATTATGGCATAAGATGTTATGAGAAACAATATTATGATTGTTGAATAGGATGGCAAATAAAATTATGGCAAATGAAATTCTGGCAAATGGGGGTATCCCCACTACACCAGCTGTGATGGTCGCCAAAATCCACGACATCGTATTGGATGACCGAGGAGTCAACGTGCGCGAGATAGCTGATAGTATAGGAATTTCAGACGAAAGGGTACGAAATATCCTACACAATCATTTAGATATGAAAAATCTATCCGCCCATTGGATACCGCGATTGCTCACAGTAGACCAAAAGCGCACTAGGGTGACCATGTCAGAGGAATGTTTTTAGGCATAATAAAAAGGATTTCTGTCATCGTTTCATAACAATTTAATTATGAAACCTGGATTCATAATGGTATACCAGAAACCAAGGACCAGTCAAAACAATGGATTGCGTCGGGTGAACCGGCGCCGAAGAAGGCTAAAGCAGTTTTGTCGGCCATTAAAGCCTTATTGGCCACGTTGGAACACGTGTATGTATTGAGTTAGAAGGAGACTAAGTTGAAAAATAAATATATACTTTATTTAAAGTCACACACAGGTCGAACGCGATTAATTAACATTATTTTTACCTTTTTTCCCAACGTTTCGGCCAGGTTGCACTGGCCGTGGTCGCGGAAGACTGACGTCCCGTCCGACTGAGAAATATTGTTAATTAATCGCGTTCGACCTGTGTGTGACTTTAAATACGTGTACAAAGCGCGAGAACTTAAAGTGTAATAATTATACTTTATCAAAAATACAAATAGTTTAATTTTTACCATACTTTTCACTCTGCCCTCGTACTTATCATGACTTAGTGCTTGTCTAAGCGTGCGGTTGTTAATGATATCCAAAACTAAAGCTTCCGTTGAATGTGAAATTATAACCAAAAATAGGTTTTGTTGTCCTATTAAAGCAAATGACACCAAATATGGCATCCGAAAATAGTAAATTATCACAAAATTAAATCTTCATTTTAACTGGTACACCAACGTTTGTATGAATTGCAATTCTATGAAAGCAAATAGATCCAAACTAATTTATGAACACTTCAATTTATTATTTCCATCAATATTTAAGGCTAGGATTTTTAATTTAAAATACCTATGCATAAAAATATTTACCATTGCAGTTCCAATCTAACTTAACTCACTATTTTTCTGATAGCAGCGTAACGACATCTTGTTTTTTTTATAAGTTAAATTAAAATATCTTTATTGAGGAACATGTAAAAATATGATGTCAAATAAAATAAATAGTTTTAACAGTTGTAGTAGACCGTACAATAATCTCAGAACATGTAAAAGTGAAATATATGTCCGAAAAAGGCCTGATGGCGAAGACCGAAACCCAGCAAAGGCCAAGTGCCGAGCTCCGCGCACGGTCGAAGGTCCGAAGCGTCACACGAGAGGCGCAGCGCTGGTACTCCCCATGCGCAGTTGGAGATTAAACACTAGGTATCCAATAGAAAAAGGCTAAGAGAGTTAAGTTTAAGTTTAAGTGAAAGCGAAAATGACATACCTTCATACTGCATGGGCCTATGATGCCTCCTTCTCGCCAGCAGGGCTACGATGGCGACAACAACCAGGGTCCCCGCTGTCCCAGCTATGATTCCCAATGCCCAACCCGCCTCCAGAGGGCTGACATTTGTAGTTTTTGCTTCTGTTTTAATTTAAAAAATATATTTTAAAATTACAGTTCATTACAATTTTAGATAGTTATTAATTTTAAAGTGGGGCAAAGCAGTTAACTTGACTGCTTGTGTGAACCCAAAACTCAACAAGGAGCATAGTAGTGGAAGTGGTTCGAAAAGCGGAATCTTGGGCTTTTCCAGCTATTCAAGAACGAAGAATTTTTAAAATCAATTCTATATATAAGGAATTAATACGGAATTTTGAAATCCTTAATTTGGAATAAGTGGTATAATGTACAGGTTTCAAAATCCATACTAATATTATAAATGGGAAATTGTGTGTCTGTTTGTTTGTCCGTCTTTCACGGCAAAACGGAGCGATGAATTGACGTGATTTTTGAAGTGGAGATAGTTGAAGGGATAGAAAGTGACATAGGCTACATTTTGTCTCTTTCTAACGCGAGCGAAGCCGCGGGCAGAAACTAGTACTCTATAAATTTCTATTTCTTGAGACTTCCATTACCCAATTCAGGGTCAAATTATGACTCACCAGTATGTAAAGCCAGCCGAGACAACGTTAGCACCCGCAACATCGTGGTCTCCGAACGCCCCCTGGCGTTACTCGCGTAGAAAACTAGTTTCACGACTTTCCCGGAGCCCAGATTGCGAAGTTTCCACGCGGGAGATATGGCTGAAGCGTTCGTCAACAACGCTCCGTGCTCCCACGCCTCGACGAAGTATAGAGTATGCAGACCACCGTCGTAACCTGGATAAAAAATAATAATTAATTTGGTCTAAGACACCTAGACCATTACGTTGTTTAATGGAAACAATTCGAGACATCTAGCTTGATAGGAATTTATTATAAAAACGGTTATTTTTTCTAACGTTTTTCCTAATAGACCGGTCAAATCTTACACGAAAATCTGCTAAAAAAACAAAGTGTGATGTAAAGCTGCATTTTTGATATATTATTTAGGGTCCTTGGAAGAATGTGAAACTATGTTTTGCAAGCAAAAAAAGGGTGTGCTTTTTTTTAATTTGCAAAAAATTGCAAGAAAATCGGACCTTTTTTAGTTTTTGCAGTGTCATTTAAAAATTGGAGATTTTAGGCGATAAGTTGCTTTACAAAGTTGAAAGTACATTAAATTTAAAATCATATGAGCCTACTCGCAATGCCATATCTCAAATAGTTTTTGAGATATGACGCTTCAAAAAAGGGTATTTTTCCCCTCTTTATGAAAATTTTCGTTTTGCCAATATTTTGAGACAGATTTCAGCAAAACATATCACGGTATTGTATATTTTGCGCAATAAAGTTGTAGAAAAGTTAATTAGCTTTCATTTAAGACCAAAAGAGAGCCAGTTAGTAAAATAATCAAATTTTAAACCTAAAAAAAATAAGACTATATAGCATAAATCTAGTATAACTGGATCAGAAATGAGTGGTGGAGGGTCATCACCCTCCAACCAACCGGGCTGGCCAACCGGGATAGTTTACATAATATATATTTTAGGAGACGTAACAAAGAAGGCGTTATTATTATTTGGGAGCTGTTCAAGTATTACGTAAGCACTATAATAATAATAACCATTATACGTAAGCACTATAACCATAGGCGGCGAGAAGGTGATTGCTCTTCTTATTTTTGATAATGTGGATGATTTGGGTGATGATTTAGAGCTTTCCTTACTTTTTTGCTGACAAAGGGAAGGGGGGAGGGTGTATATTTGTAATAAATTAGATCAGAAATCTAAAAAAATAAGATTATAGCATAAATCTAATATATCTAGATCAGAAATGAGTGGTGGAGGGTGATGGCCAAACGGGATAGTTTACATAATATATCTTTCAAGAGACGTAACAGAGAAGGCATTATTATTATTATTTGGGGGCTGTTCAGGAATTACGTAACTCCTTAGGGGAGTTCGCTCTGCTTATTTTTGATGTCATGGAGGGCGATAATTACGTAATCCGTACAAATTTTCTTACTTTTGCTGACAATACCAATGGGAATGGGGGAGGGTTAATACTTGTTATACATTTTGTCTTTTATATATTTTACTGTACATTTTCTTACTTAATAGTTGAACGGCCCCTTGTCCTTGACATACTCCCACTTGTTACTTCCCTCTATACATTTTGTATGGGCCATGGTATGTAGAACAATGTATTTAATATTATGTTTCATATATTGTCAGGTATCCTAAAGTGTGTGTTTTTTTATTTATTTCTGTGTATAGCTTATGGTATTAAATTTTAGATTTCTATATTGGCTATTACCTATTGTATAGTGTGTGAGTGCTCTTAAAAAATGACCACAAACACAAGCGTCACAAAATATCAGTCATACTCGGCCATTGAAATAATGGAACTAAATAACATGAGTGCCGATTTAATATTATTGCTGGATTTTGAATTTTGATGTCAGAAAAACCTTGCACATCAGTATCGCCGCCTGGCGATAAAACGATTCAGAAAACCTTCATTGGTGTGAAGTTGTGAACACCGACACCAATGTGGCTCGACTATTTCAGTGGCCGAGTACGAGTGGTATTTTGCGATACTAGAATTTGTGTTTGAAATGGTCACTTTTTAACAGCACTCAAACACCTCATATAAAAATGAACACTAGAAATAGGTACAGATTTGTACGTGTCAAGGTGTCAACATCACTGCGGTGAAAAAGGCCACTGACTGTCCAGACAACATACGTCAAACATGTTGTATACTTATTATACATTAAGAGTTATGATAGAGCAGACCAAGCGCACTATTGCCTGCAGAATTAAAGAACACATTGCTGCAGTCAAAAATAATGACATTCTTCTTCTTCCTCTGTTCCTCATAGCCGAGGGTTGCGACGGTCGAGTTGCATAGTCCTATGGTAATGTCGACGGAACGCCACCACATACCAAGATTGAGTGAGGATGGCCTCAAACTATCAAATGTATGGAATCCAGTGATTTGTTGGTGTAAGTGAAGTGAAGAATTGCAGAAACGTAGTGACACTGTAAGTGTAGTGTGTTTGGACAGACCATCGAGTATGAATGGGACTGGATTTACACCCGCACCCGCCTGCAGTTTTCCGTGATTATGATTCATGCAACTGCGTCGAAATATCGGGAGCTAGACAAAAATCAAAAAAGTAATCACGGTCTATATCCGTCAATATATGTCTGATGTAGAATACATTGTTGTGTTTCGCATACAAAAAGTATGTATGTATGTAAACACTTTATGTACATAAGACAAGTTAGAACATAGAAACACAGTATAGTCATGGTGTACAAAGGCGAAGTATAGAGGGAAGTAAAAAATGGGACTACTTCAAGGACAAGGGGCCATTCAAGTGTACTTATGCTAATTTATTACAAATATATACCCTCTCCCCATTCCCTTTGTCAGCAAAAAAGTAAGGAAAGCTCTAAATCATCACCCGTATCATCCACATTATCAAAAATAAGCAGAGCAATCACCTCCTGGCCTCCTATAGTTATAGTGCTTACGTATAATGGTTATTATTATTATAATGCTTACGTAATACTTGAACAGCCCCCAAATAATAATAACTCTTTCTTTTTTACGTGTTTTAAAATATATATTATGTAAACTATCCCGTTTGGCCATTACCCTCCACCACTCATTTCTGATCCAGTTATACTAGATTTATGCTATATAATCTTATTTTTTAGGTTAAAAATTTGATTATTTTACTAACTGGCTCTCTTTTGTTCTTAAATGAAAGCTAATTAAATTGTCTATAACTTTATTGCGCAAAATATACAATACCGTGATATATTTTCCTGAAATCTGTCTCAAAATATTGGCAAAACGAAAATTTTCATAAAGAGGGTAAAAAATATCCTTTTCTCAAACATGCAAGGAAATATTGTCTTTACGTTCCTTAAAATGGGCTGGGAAATATCGCTTTTTGGGCGCAACAAGTCGAGAGGACTTAACCTGACTTTGCCTTTTTAAAATTTACTGGCCATACCATGTCCATAAGGCCCACTTGCGCCAACCACTTAACTCAGGGTTAGTGGGCTGTCATTTGTCAAATTCAGGGTTAACCCACCATTTTCGTTGGTGCATGTGGCCTTAATAGCGTTGATTTTTTTAAAGTACCTTTTCTGAAAGAGAGATATAGATAGAATCGCATTATATTTAAATATGATTAAACTAATAACAGCGCCTACTTCAAAAATAAATAATTTATGACTCAAGAACAAAAAATATCTTCTGTCTCGGATTCCTTCAAACAAATAACTCACAAATAACTAAATGCCGGATCTGCTTCAAATGGGTCACTATCAGTACCCACTGGTCCAACCGGCCGTCGTTTCTTTGCTCTCTTTTTTGTATACACGGCGTATTCACGATAATGTGCAGATTTGTTATAATATTGGGGGACACCTTACACAGATCAACTTAGCCCCAAACTAAGCAAAGCTTGTACTATGGGTGCTAAGCGACGATATACTTCTCTTCTCTTCTTCCTGCTAGACCTGTTCCCATTTACTTGGGGTCGGCCTTCCTTGTCCTCAATTTCCATCTAGCACGATCTTGTGCTATGTCTTTATTTAAATGAGCTTCTTTTAGGTCTTTTTCAACCGTCGTCCACCAGGTGGTAGGTGGTCTGCCTGAGTTGCGTTTGGCGGTTGGCAGTTTTAGGGCAAGCTTCACCATATGGTCATCTGAACGCCTTTGGATGTGACCATACCATCTTAAGCGTTTCTCCTTAAGCTTTTCAACAATGGGTGCGATTTTAAAACTTCCTCGGATATACTGGTTACGGATTTTATCCAGTAGCGTGACTCCCGCTGACCAGCGTAGCATGCGCATTTCTGTAACGTGTAGCTTGTCAAGATGCTGCTTGTTGGTTGCCCAACATTCTGACCCATACAGAACAGCTGGTCTTATGGCGGTCTTATACAAATGGCCTTTTACTTTGAGTGGCATCTTCCTAACACATCACGCCTGTTAGTTGACGCCACTTCATCCATCCTAAGCGACGATATACATACTTAAATAGATAAATACATACTTATATACATAGAAAATATCCATGACTCAGGAACAAATATCTGTGCTCATCACACAAATAAATGCCCTTACCGGGATTCGAACCTGGGACCGCGGCTCAGCAGGCAGGGTCACTACCGACTGAGCCAGACCGGTTGTCGTCGTCGGTCAGTAATAAATCCAACCTTTGACTTTTAAATAAATATTCTAGATATTATTGAAATCAAACTATAAATTAAATACACAACATTTCATTACATCAAATGCAACAGATACCATCGGTTGAATTTAATCGAGAGCATTGCCACCTAGCTATTGTTAGTTAACCGCAGAGTGTTAAAGCCGGCCTAGTGTTGGTATATAAATTAATAAGTAGGTATATACGCATACATAAACCGTGTATTAGCATTAGCAATGAATGGGTCGAAAGTAAACGAAATAAACATGAAACAATTGGAAACAATCTCACACAAATCGACCCAGCTTCAAACTTGGCTAATCTAGTAGTTTTTTTTTTCCAGAGCCACAATATAATTATAAATTTTATCTAAAATCTAAACTATGAATAACCGTTTCAGACAACACCCATATCCATAACTCAACAGCAAAACGCATTTATTAAATAAATACAGTTTTATGGAGCTATTTATTTGGACCATCAATGTAATAGCTGCCTTTTTATTTACTTAAATATCGTAGTTCGATTATAACAGATTTGACAAAAATATATAATCTTGAAATAAATGATTTGCATTTTTCACAAAACAAATATTTATTTTTTTATTCATTCATATTTTATACATATAATCAAATTTTTATTGTACTTGCTAGGTCTTACTAAATTGTGCTTCACCGCGAAGCCATGAAATGTACTTGGATTACTAACTTTTCAATTTGGTGTCCCCATTTCACGTTTCAGTCAGATGGTTGTTGATTTGTTTGGATTTCACAAAAAATATGCGTTATTTTTATTGGAATGCCTACTAAACAAGACCGAGAAGACCGCTCATTTTCCATACATACAACATAGAAGAACCTATACAAGTGATATTTACATAGTTATATTTTAACTATTCAATAAAACATAAAAAAAACCTTATTTCGGTACATCATATCAAAGACGAAAACCTCTCTGTATAAACTTACCAGCCATACATCGCAGCTCAACTGAATCTTCGGTTAGATTCACGGACGAACAATTGAAAGGCGGGTCCGGTCTCACTGCAGGCAGCAGCGTATAGCGACACGGTTCCATTTGCTGGCCAGCCAGGTTTGTAGCTCTGCATGATAAGGACCCGTAGTCCCCTTCCGTGGTTGGAGTGTATGTGAGGATCGACTGGCCGTTCTTTGTTGTGAATTTTGTCTGAAATAGGTAATATTTTGAGGACTTGAAGCAATAAAAGCCTTATTAAGATAATAGGTACCTAGGTAGGTAAGAGTAAATAGATAATAATAACAATCACCATTGTTCCGTGATGGGAAAGACATACAATATCGTAATAATGATAAAGTTTGCCAAAGTGTAAAGACGAAATTATTTCGATTGCATTTATATCTACAGCGACCTCAATTAATCATTAGCTAGCAAAATCGAATTATACAACATTACTGAAAGGCTCGGTCGTGGGCAATAAAGGATCAGGTATCAGATAAGGATCGCCTTTTACAATTTGTCTCCTATTTGTAATTTATGCAAAATTTTCAATGCATATTCCCAATAATATTAACTTACAGGATCCAACTCTACAGTCCCCATGGAATTGTTGAGCATCCATTGGAAGTTATTCGGAGCGGGGTAAGCTTCCACTTCGCAAGTCACTCTGGCTGCTTCATGAAGTGCTGCTCCAACGATGGCCGGTGCTTTTTTCTTACACACCGGTTTATCTAAATTTACAATGATAAATAACATATTATTTTATGTAGGCACTGAAATATATAAGTACTGGAGGAAATTTTATTTTGCTTCGCCACACAAAGGATGAAATATCAGTACTATAAAAACAGGTTACATTGGAACCAACGACGGTTTTCTGATTTATATCTACTGAAAACTGTACATTCAGTGCAAAACTTTGCATGTTAACAAACTTTACATTTTATCAGTCCCATTATTATAAGAGTGTCCCCTAATATACAAGTGTCACGAGATCAAAATAATAATATAAGTTGTAGGTACCTGTCATGTGACTGTAAATGCAAACTAATAAATTGGTATACAGTATACTATCTATTCATTTAGAGTAGGTACGAGTCGGTACTTTCTAAATGGGTATTAATTATGAATATTTGGTAACAAGTACTTTCTAAATGGTTATCAATTATGAATATTTGGTAACACCCCTTTTATTACAAAGCAATTCAGTTGTATTGTAAATCAATGTGTCTCGACTGTGTTAACATTTGCAAGTTATGCGTATCTACAGAATGCATGTGCATTCAATTTACTTGCAATGGCGTGTGAAGCCGTGAACTGTCTGTATGACAGCACATATGGGATTTAGTAGCAGGATTAACTTGGAGGTGCCTTTCAACTCTTACCCAGGTAATACTGAAATTGAGGTTATGTCTATAGTACGAGTAGCGTCTGGCTTAGCGTTTTTAATAAAATAATATATACGACAGTTCATAAATAAGCATCTACCATGAGGATTTGACAATTTTTTTGACAATAAAATTAGAATACGCTACTGGATAGCGTAATCATGAATAAAATTGTGTGTAGTTTTTAATTCTTGTAAGTAACCGATTAGGGGCGCCATTCGCTTTCTCCACTTTTATTTTTAATCATTTTTTTTTGACGTTAACACTAAAACTCATGATAAATATTATAATGGCTGTGAAATTGAGATCATACACTAAAGAAAAGTTCAGTGTTCCATACTACTGCGGATCCCATCCCAATTTATCTGGTGTGTGTTAAAGGTTAGTACTATTTCAGTATTTTTTAAGTACCTAGCGGACTGTCGTTTTTTTTTTTTTTTTCAAATAATGGAATACTCGTACTTACGTAAATTTTATTTAATTTGTCAGTAATCGTGTTTAGGGTGCTTGTCTGATCATTAAAGTGGCGCTATGACGTGGAAATCTTTATTTTATTTCGACCATTCAGTGGCGCCCTCATTGAATAAGTACTTTTATTTTACTATTTTAACTTTATCCCCTAAACGAAAAAGTGATCACCATATTCCGTTTGTATTATGAAGCAAAATAATATGTTACAAAGATTAAAAAATAAGTTCCTACTTATTCAAATGTAGAAATATCACACTAATGAAAATGAATCGGTTTAATTATTAGAAAACCTAATGCCCGTACGTGAATACGGCAGGTAAATACGTAATTGTTAAAAAAAAACATTTTTCATTGTTAAAACAATGTAAAGAACAATTCTGTTTAGACGTAAATTGATCGTGCTTATTAAATTATTTGTTCGAGTAGGTGCTCCGAAATTACCTACTGAAGGGATTATAAACGTTGTAGAACAGAGGTGATAAAATATAATTTCCCTTGGGTCGTTAAATACTGTTTCTCACAGTTTCAGTGGACTTCGCCTTAAATATTTATCGTAATATTTTACTGTTGGGAGCTAGCTGCCTTTAATAAATATGGCTTAAAATTTTCGCTTTATTTATTGCCGTTGATATTGATAACGGAATTGGAATGAGTTTTTGCCGTTAAATATTGCTTTAAATATAATTCCTTTCGAAATTTCTGATAATATTTAATTAGACTTATATTGACCGGGATATAGACCGTGATTACCTTTTTGAAAAGGTAATCACGGTCTATATCCCGGTCAATATAAGTCTAATGAAAATAACCGTGAATCATTCAAAACTCTTAATATTTAATTATGCAGTATTTTAACGATACGTACATCGAACTTTTAAATTTAGTTAAAACTGATCTGAAAGGAAAAGAAAGAAATATGTGAAAATTTTGTTCATGTTGAACGTCATTTTAATTAAATTACTACAGCAAAAAAAATATTTTTAAGTATTTTTGGCTCGTTATACGAGTATTTATTTACCTTATAATCTATACCTTATTGTGTTTTTTGGTGAAACAGGTAGTGCTTATCACACAAACAAAATACGCCCTTACCAAGATTTGAACCCAGAACCATCGGTGACATAAGTTGAGGCAAGAAGGTCTTTATTTATTCCGGATTCCGTATATGCATAGCTATATCAAGCATGAATACGTTATCGAATTATGCATAAACCAGAGGTTTTCATGCACTCTCGGAGCTAGTTCGTGCACAAACTTGTGAAATCGATCACAGTATTCGGCATCTGGAGCCAGAACTCTCAATGGGGAAAAGTTAGCCCAGTTTAGTTCTGTGGTAAACTTTTTGGAAACTTTTTTAGGATCTAAGTTCAATTATGCTACAGTTGAAATACTGTTCATTAAAAGCTATTGTGCCGACGGAATCATCAAAATGCAAGGGCTGAATTAGATTTGACTTAAGGTACAGCGGGGCAAATCTCGACTGGGGGGCAAATGTAACTGGTCCATTTTTTCCATGTTTTACAATTTTTGCATTGTCCACGGGTTATATATGGTAGACGTGTTCAGTTGATACATGTAGAACTCAACATCATAGTGTAGTAATGGAAAAAATGAATTAGTTACAATTATTTTGCCCTCCAGTCGAGATTTGCACATCTGTACCTTATATACTTTTCCACTCAGACATTCAATCGTGTAGAAAAGGTTGGCAATTACTACGTACACTATGGTATACCTACCTGATAATAATAACGTGTTTAAAATCTCACCATTTTGAATGTTTTATTATGCAACAAAATTAATTTTATTATATTATCACAGTTGTCAATGTTTTACTGTGCTACTAATCTTACTACATACCTTTTATTTTTTAACCATTAATACCGTTAATAAACCGTTAATAAAGTACATTGTATTTATCTTTATACTGTAAGAGGCAAAAGTCGTGCTAATTTGCAACAGAGATCATTACGGAAATTATCTAACGCCGTTTGCAGCATTATCACACAGATTAAACCATAGAGAAACCTATGATTATACCTTAAACAGTTAGCTTGAGGACTTTTGTTCATGACGTTGATGAATCAAGCCTTAGTTCCACGAACCAAGTTCGATATGCCCTTCCCTGTCAAACTTAAGTAGGTACCAACAAAAAAGTGCGACAAAGGAGCGTGCCTCCGAATGCGGATCGCAGTAGGCCCTCTGAAATATGCTAGCAGCGCAGAGGGTTTCGCAGATATGATATGTGGCTACTTACATATGACCTGCAGTGTAACAGGCGCAGACCGACCGTCTCCTTCCACGTTGGATGCGGTGCATACATACTTCCCGGCGTTCTCTCTTGAGACCCCCTGCAGAGCGAGGTGGGCTTGGCCGGCTATCACGCCAGCCCGCTGGTTATGCGTCATAATCTGGCCCTAAAACAAACAGTACTTCAGTTTATAAGGAAAAGACAATCTAAATTACTATTAAAACGGCTTATTGTGAACAAATGCTTAATTTTACCGAAAATATATGTTTGAAAAAAACTATATTCTGGTGTATTCTTGTCAGTACTATAACCTAACCACAAAATTGAAAATTTGAAAAAAAAAAACCCCGACATAGTGGACCGATTTTCACGAAACATGGTTAAGAACACTCTCGACTAACTTAGCTTTCAAAAAAAAACTAAATCAAAATCGGTTCATCCGTTAGCTACGATGCCACAGACAGATGCACACAGACAGACAGACAGACAAACAGACAGACACGTCAAACTTCTAACACCCCGTCGTTTTTGCGTCGGGGGTTAAAAATGAAGTTAAGTTCAAAAAGCGTTACTTACGTTATGTTCCCAAACAACTTTGTAGGCTTGTGGATGTGCCCGTACACTGCAGTCAAAGTATACGTCATCTCCCTCCTCAATGTCGTTAGGGTTCAGTTTGGGCCCCAATTGTAGGGACACGATAGGCATATCTATTGACAAAAGTATGGATATAATACAATTAATGCTAATCTCAATTAATGTATTAAGGCCCTTTTAATAATCTGTATTTTTAGGTATTTCAATAAAAATATATATATTGATTAACCTTACACAAATCAACCTAGCCCCAAACTAAGCAAAGCTTGTACTATGGATGTTAGGCGACGATATACATACTTAAATAGATAAATACATACTTTTAAACATAGAAAACTTCCATGACAGGAAAAAATATCTATGTTCATCACACAAATAAATGCCCTTACCGGAATTCGAACCCAGGCCCGCGGCTTAGCAGGCACCAACTACGCTAATCTCGATTATCAATGCCTATAAAAGTAAACAAAATCTACCCTCAAAAGGCTCCAATCACTTGAGGGCAAAGACCTATATAACTTCGTGAGACCTATATAACTTTATCTTTCTAAGTATACGATATAAGACCTATATCGTATACTTAGAAAGATAAAGTCTAAGAAAAAAACGTACAGAAAAAGGTACGGTGAGCTAGATGGCGATACACCTTTGGGTTCGCTCGGCTAGATGGCGCTAATATTAATATTGACATTTTAAAACATATCAAGCTAAGAATATGGGCCAAATTGTCAAAATGAGGTTCAAAAGTTTTAAGCCTGTGTCGAGAGATGGCAGTCTATGCACTGTGATTACACATTTTACTTTGACAGTAACTCTCTTTAATACTCGATCCTCTTTGCTTGAGGGTAATGAAAACATTACACGACCAAATAAGTAGATGACGACCAAGATAGACCGCTGTGACAAACACGCTTAACCCGAGAGTTAACCCACCATTTTATATGGAATTTGACAGATGACAGCCTACTAACCCTGAGTTAAGTGGTTGGTGCAAGTGGGCCTTAGTTTTTTGGTTATTTTGTTTGGTTAACGGAAAAATTTTCTAATTACCCGAAAACAAACAATTTCTTTACGTTTTTTTATGTAACTAAAAGTACGGCATATAGTGGAAATCTAATTATTGCTTTGAGTGAACAACCTACTTAGCACACAAAAACTGTCGTGCTTTATGTGAATACGTCATATTTGAAATGAAATTATTTCAAACCACTTACTTCGTCGCCAAGTTGTCTAACCTTAAAACAAATTGTATGGTTCATATAAGCCGTATAATATTATGGTATAACACGCAACATTTAGGATGCAAATTGGCGACGTAGTTTCTACGAGTACGTGTTCTAACGTAGCGTGAGGACGACGCCCTTTTAGGACCAACTAGAGAAATATACCGAATTTGTGATTTTTCGATTTAGTTTAAGTTTTTATTTTAAATTGAGTTAATAACAAATGACAACCAATCAAATCCATATAATTTTTAAGTATGTTTGTATATTGCAGGCGTCCATAGGTTACGGTGACCGCTTTCCATCAGGCGGACCTGTTTGCCACCGACGTGGTATATTGGCACTACCCGTTTCATGTTGGCACTACCCGTTTCATGTTGGCACTACCCGTTTCATGTTGGCACTACCCGTTTCATTGTTTCGGGTAAATTGGTAGAGATCGCTTTTAAGCGATAAGACCGCCTGTTGTTACCTAGTTTTAATCGTTTTATTAATGTAATTTCCTTTTAATAAGTGGTGCACAATAAAGTATATATATTATTATTATATTGATTCTATGTATTCTATATTCAGGTACTATTAATTTTGTTAAGTATTGTTACCGAACGTGTGACTTACAATGCAAACTTAGCGACTTCGTCGTTTCAATCGTGACATGTTCTAAGGTGGCGTGAGTAGCCCGGCAGGTCAGCACTCGACCGTCGTGCTCCATTCGGGGAGTCCAGCGCAGGAACGAAACCGTCTCGTTTCCGTTTTCAGAATTCTGAAGCAAAAACAAGTAAGTAGTGCTAATTATGCATTCTTCGTCAGTTAGTAGCAGTCGTCTTGTAATAGATGTCTATAGTTCGGGTTGGTCTGTGGTTAGTGAAACTCTTCTGTGGTTGGGCTCGTTTGATTCGTCTCAACAAGATCTTTGACAAGAGATGGTACCCAGGCATTAAGTGAACTTTGTCGTCCAACATAACACGCAACAGAACCTATCAAGTTCAAAACAGCTGTCGATTATTCCCGAAAATAAAATCAGTAATTCATTTTTAAAAACCCTCTCAACTTGGCAATTTCAGTTTCAGAATGTTCCTATTATCATAGATTAAATATAAAAAGATCATACCATCCCATACACGCCACAAAAAAAAAGTCTTGTAGCTTTGGATTATACTTTTAGTTGGCGTTTTAAGTGTCACTTTTGACATATTAGATTTATGACTCGAAAGTGACACTTAACGCCAATCTACAAATAATCGATGCCAACAAGGCATTTTTGTGGCGCCATCTATGTGTGGTGTAGTGTATGCGCGTTCTTAGGCGGTCGCATATTAATGTATGGGATGGTATGATCTTCTTATATTTAATCTATGCTATATTATATACCAAAAGTAGTAAACTTAAACGTAGAAAAAGTCGGGTGGGATAAGCAAATATCTTACACTCAATGAAGCTGATTAAGTACTTTAAATAAAACCATTCCAGTTGTTTGACACTGAATTACCTTCTGTGGTCCATCAGCATTCATCTGTTTCCCCTCGAGCCACCAGGTGATGATGGCCGGCGGTCGCGCCCCCACTGCTCTACAAGCTAGTTCAGCTTCTTGGCCAACTGACAGCGGCTGTTCTCTTGCTAGGATTTCCACTAATAGTGGCCTCACTGTAACAAAGAGCCTTAGTTAAGACGTGAAATATGTCCGTATATTAAAATTTAAAACTAAACAAAAAAATATGCTTACTTTTGTGATTACTAATGAAATCGATTACGTTAATTTAACATTCGTGTATTCAAATTCACAGTTACGAGTAAATTGATTATCCTTTTTTGAAGTAGGATAAAATTTCACGTATGATTATAATTTCTACAGATCTGCAATCTGAATAGGTCTGCAATTTACTAAAGATGATGGCGGAAAAACTTTTAATTAACCACTACAGATTGGAAAGCGGAAGCTTTTTGTCAGTGGTTTCCTAAATAAAGATAAACCACTATTATAAAAACTTTCAGGCTGTTAACTTTTTTGTTTCCTGGGATCTACACATTCATTAATCTTGTTTAAAAAGTGTATTTCAAAGCATTTTCCCAATAAAAATAGTAGTAAATGTACGGTAAGATACAATGCGGCACTAAAGCCCGCTCTTAATTATTCGCTCAAAGTAAAAACTCTAACATTTTAGCTTAAAAGCTTATTCTGAGCAGAATGGGTGGTGTTATGTATTATAATGGAAAATAATTTCCTATCTGCCAGCGACGAATGGTGTTGCTGAGAGGACAATGCGCGCAAATAAAAACTAATGGTGGCTCCGACCGCGAACTTACCAACACAAAAGAATTTTGTAACAGCCATGAGCTGTCATATCAGAGGTAAGCCCCGCCGCACGCGGGGAAGTATGATCTATGTTAATCGCTAGGTTTTATGTGGACTCAGTTTTGCAATAACAGTGAATGAGCGGTTGTCGGCAGGTTAAGCGGGCTTTATGAAACTTTCCCCCATTCCGCGGGAACATGGAACTGGGTGAAACTATTTTTCGTGTACCTACGTGAAATGGCGGAGATTATGCGCAAGATACTCAGAGTTTACTTGCCATCTTAGTGCATTAAGCCTTTTGGGATGAACATACGTGCCAAGACGTGTTAGCTAGCACTTAGTAGTGCTAAAGCACTCAGTGCAAAATTTCGTAATATAATGTTTATGTTTTTATTTTGTTTGCACCCAAAAGCTAGCGAAGTTTGAGCGGAAAATAATTTTTGAACAAAATAAATTTAAGAATTAATAACAGACTTGGCTTATTCGGCCGCCGTAAACAGACTCCAATCTTTTTTTGAATGCAAGTCAGAAACATAACATCTTATTATTTCTTCAAAAGTATTTATACTATTAAATTGTATACAAATACATATTTAATAAGTCTGCAAAGAATATTAATGAAAAGCAATAAAACCTACCTATAAATAACAAAAATATTATATTCCTTCCATTATGTTGTACCCGGAGTACACCCAACCTCATAACTCTCATAACTCACGGCAAGCACGTATTAGATGACGTAGTGGCACGTCAGGTTTGTCACCGCTTATAATGTCTTGCGCGGTTAGTTAGACAAATGTCCTAATATCAGGGGCATGACACACTGCTATGTGCTTGCGCTGTGCACCAAGGCATTAGTATTAATGGTTCCATAGACCAAATTGAACGTTTGAATGCTGCACGTGGTTCGAGGAAATACCTCTAGCGAGAATTGCACTCATAATACCGCTTATACTAATGGAAGCAGGGAAATATTCCTAGGGTATTTATCACTTAGCTTGCTGTGGTTTAAATCCTAGTTTATAACTACACATTTCCAATCAATAAGTACCTAAAATTTTAAAGTTACTTAAAAAAATGTTAGCGGAGCTCTGCACCAGCTTTCAAAGGATTACTTTGGTATTGAAAATTGGTAAAAACTTGCAAAGTTAGCTTTGCAAGCTTGCATTTACATCATGACGTTATGGTTGAAAAGTTAGCGTTCATATTGTTTATTAACTCAGACAAGCCGTGTATATGTACTTATTTATGTGTGTATGTTTATGTATGTTTATGGTTATACTTGTATGTATGTATGTATGTAAACACTTTATTGTACAAGAAAGGAATACAACACATAATATTTAAAATAAAAAGTTTTAGTACAAAGGTGAACTTATCCCTTTATAATACGGGGAAATTAGCTAAAGGAACGAAGTAATCCTTAATAAATTTACTACAAATCTTTTATTGACACTTTGGCGAAAACTTAACATTCATTAAAGAAAATTGCAGCAAAAGACCAACTTTCGTGATGGATCACGCGAAAACTATAAGTGCTAGCACTAAAGTGTCAAAGACAGATTTGTATTAAATTTATTAAGGATTACTTTGTTTTTACACGCTTTTTCTGTATCTTCAACGGTTTTGTCAGAAATCGAGAAAAACCGCATTTTCGGCTATTTAAGGGGGGGAAGAGGGGTGACGCAGAGGGGGGAGGGACGGGGAGGGTCGATGAAAAATAACTTCGGCCTATAATGTACATATCCCAATCAAAAAAAATTTTCCATTAATTATGCCAAAATTTTCATACATTTTACATTTTCATTCCAGGAGCAACGTACTATTAAGGGATCTCTTCCAGTTACATACTTATTTAAGTATGTGTATTTGCATGAGTGTTTTGTATTATTTGGTTATATTTAAATTTTACATCCCATATTTCTTAAAGCCACCTACCGCATATAAGCTTAAGCGATAAGACCGCCTGTTGTTACCCCTGTTTAATTGTCCTTTATTTCTTGTGCGTTAGTAGGTACTTGTAAACTATTGTTTATTGACTTTATTGCAGTTTTAAACGTGTAAACTCCATCCAATATAAGCATTCGTGCTGATAACGTATATTGGTAATTGACTTTATTTATTGAAGTGACATAGAACATCAGTTGGAATACATATTGTGTAAAAAGAAATATAAATTTGACATATTGATTAGCCAGTAGGTAAATACAACATAAACTATGTGAGGTTTGCAATAAAGAGTTGAAATATTGTATTGTATATTATCATCCGTGCCCTGACTGCAACTCATTTGGGTAAATTGCAATTATTTTCTGTCTTTCGAAGAATTCTCCTTTTTGCTACATATGATTTTGAGAAGTGATTACATTTTCTTACAATTTACTACCAACGTATAAATAGGCACCAGTACTGTAAGAGATTTCATTTAGAGAATGAAACCTTTTACAGCATTTGGATGATCGGTGACTGGCGGTAGTCCCCGATTTGATTTATTAAGAATAATATATAAACGTCAAGGAGAACGAACACTTGACGGAGCATTTGAATAGAAGCAGCGATTGAGAGTAGTCGATTGTAATGTAGCTCCCATGGAATACAAAAATATAGTTTACTAATTCCATTTGAAGTGTTTTAATGGATGCCCTCCACCGATAGGCTGTCTCTACTACTACTACAGTACGGACACACGTCACTAGACCAGCGATGCAAAAAATGTTATAATGTTGACTTGTTAACAAATATTTTCCTTATATAGCAGAAATAAAGACATAGTAAAGTCTTGCTACGCAATGAAGGCGGTCGCAAGTCATAATGTAATTAATGGTCAAGTCATAACTCGTGTGTCTAAATAGGCGGAGGCAAAGGCCAGCACGTATTACTAACCCCGCGGTCGTAACATATAGCCTCCAACTCAAGGACTCATTACAATTTCAAAGAAAAACGGACTTTATACATCCTTCGGGGTTTGTAGTTTTTCAAAATATCGACAAGATGTTGCATAAGTAGTTCGTACGTTACTTTAGAATTAGATATGGCTAGATTTTCATTTTCAGGGCACCTCAATCGCCGGACGACGACCGTGGTGTAAGAAGAGCAAATAATGTGGGACATCCCGGTAGAAAATGTTCACTTGGACCTCCCAGATATCGCTGGTGTGAGGAACCTCTAAAAAGACCTGACTTCCCTCGGTGTACCCAACTGGCGTGAAGTGGCGCATGGTAGGGCAGAGTCGGAGCCATTTTTATTTTTGGATTGCTGAGTCAGTGAAGAAGTAAGTAAGATTTTCATTATTTGTCGTGTTTGTTTTAGTTTTGAATAGTTTTCTAATACGCGGTTTCATAAGCGCATAAGTACATCCTTGCTGAGTTGGTGTGATGAAAAAGTACGTTATGAGCTAGATGAAACTAGCTACTGATCGGGAAAAGTGGCGTACAAGAAGAGAAGCCTATGCTCAGCAGTGGGTGACAAAGGGCTGATATTATTATGATGATACAAACTAGATAACAGTGTTTTATACTCACAGTATAACTGTATTTGCACGTTGACCCTCAACGGAGGCACCAGAAGTGTGTTATCTGCGGTGCAAGTATACACAGCTTCTAAATAGTCCCTGGTAAGCCGAGGGATCTTCAGTTCAAGTGTGCTGACCCCAGAACCATCTTGCAAGGGATCCAGGGTGTGAATAGGCTTGTCGTCCCGCCACCATCGTAGGCGTGGCATTGGTTTGCCTGTGGAAAATGTAACCTCAATTAATATATTGAGACTCTTGAACTTTTAGGGGGCGCTTTTAAAAATTGCCACTGGTAGAGATGACAGCTTCCTCGGTCAGCGCCTAAGAATTGCGATTTAGCGAGGTAATAGGTACTGACAGCGTCTACGGACTATTATTGCCGAAATGGAAATTTTTATTTAAATATGACGATTTTTATTATTGATTTAATAATTTCATTTTATTTTTTATACATTTTGTTTCTTACTAAAAATATGCAGCTAAGTAAAAATCAATCGCAAATAGGTAAATATCTGATTGTCGAAAAGACAATGTAACTTATAAAATTAGTAGGTAGTTTGTTACTGAAAATACTCGTACAAATATTTAATTAACTTTTAAATCTTTCGCATTTCACACTAATTGAAATAAGTACTAATAATAACTATATCGATCATTGTTCCGATAGTCGTTTCAGCGAACGGTCTCATAGCGAAGAGTCTCGACCAACATCTTAAGAGACTTTCGCTAGGTGGCTGGATCAAGGGCCAGATGCAGAAGGCGGTGATCTTGGACACGGATAGTCCGACGGTTCCTCTCTCTGCAGCCCTAACCACCGGCAGCTTGGGCCCTGCCCCGCTGCTGGCGGCACCCTAGGTTAGGTTTTTTATAATGTGTTTATATGTTTTTATATTGTTTTGTATGTGTTTTTGTATTTTACTTTTATATTCATATTATAAACAGCCTAGCCTAAGAAAGAAAATAAATACTGAGACTATATCGCAAACGTCGGTAATAATTTATAATATTTGTGATGAAGGCAAACGAAATAAATGATATTAATTATAATTATGCTTACCATATTCTTGATATGAATGATGCATATAGGGGTATTTCACTAAAAAAGCTGGCCAAAATGTTTATATACATTTCTACGATTATAAGTAGTTCTATTTATGTTTATGTTTATTATTGTGTCAATCCAAATATGCTGTTTTAATTTATTTTTATTTTTACTTATTTACATCGACTAATGGCCAGCTTTTTTAGTGAAATAGCCCTATGTGTGATGGTTAAAACTTGACCTTACTAGTATGTTTCTGGTCTATTATCATAAGTATTAATAATATACTTATTTACATTATATAACTTATAACTTAGTAACTTTAATTCTAATTTTTATTAAATTAGGACACTTTGTTCGGTTGTCGTTTGTTTCCTTTCTTTTAGTGAATATTTTAAATATATGATTTTGACTCATGGAGACCATATACATCTCTAAGGAGAATTAGATTAAGTAGATATACATTTTATCTTTAGTTGTGACATTTAGAGTCATTTGCACCTCTAAAGTAATTTTAGACTTTTTTTTTGTATTTGTACTTTTTATATTTAGTGTAGTTCTTGGTTGTAATTTGACATTTAGAGACCTTCTACATCTCTAATTAATTGTATAGAGTTAACTTTAGTTAGAACTTAGAATTAGTATATAATAGTATCAATTGTAATTTCAACTCAATTTTAAATATTTTCTAAATATGTACATGTGACGTGTAAAAGTGCCCCTGTGGCCTATTTGCTGAATAAATTATTTTGATTTTGATTTTTCATATATTCAAAAATAGTTTATTACTTTTTTGTCGTATCATTCACTCATGTAGGTTTATTTATTTAATATTTACAATGACAATTAATTATTTTTAAGAAACAATATTTATAGTAAGTACCAGTTAAAACCGTAATTACTTAACTAATTATTATAAAAAAACAATTAACCACTGAATTTAGACTTCTGATTAATTGGGGTTAAATCATTGCAAATTACCTGATTTAAATAATTGGAAATTGCAAATAACCCCTTTTAAACAAATTAGTCGAATCCAACATCATTGCGTAAAAGTAGGTATTATTAGTTAGCCTATATTCATGTGTTACCTTACCTACTTTCTATTTTCCGTGACCCGATCCACTAAATGTAATATAACTAATGCAAAAACAAATGTTAAGGTACAGTCAGCCAAAAATGTGGTTTACCACTTTTCGACCTTATGTGTTTAACAAAGAGTCGAAAAATGGTAAGCCACTTTCTTGGCTGGCCGTACAGTGGTAGCAAAACTTGGATATTGTTGTAAAAAATATGTGTCGCTTAGCTTCAAACTTGGGTAAATCCATTCTGCTTCAAGGTTGAATATATAAAAAATATAATATTGATGCAATGTCACAGTTTCGTTTTCTTTCAACCTCTTATTTGCCAAGAGTGGCACTGAAACCTGAGTAGTTTCATGTGCTCTGCCTACCCCTTCATGGGACATAGGCGTGATTGTATGTATGTTGTATGTATGTATGTAATATTGATCTGGAAGTCAACTTTCTAGCAGAATGGATTTACATAAGTTTGAAGTTAAGCGACACATTATGATGCATAATTTTACCTGTTCGAATATAGTAAATTAGGTGCATATATGTACTGCAAATATTAATGTAATAAAATATGTAGGATTTAATACTTTGGGAATTACAAATCTCACCTAGAGAACCGACCTCTGGAAGTGAACCCAGGATGCACCTATTAGTCTAACCGACACTTTTTTTATAAACTGTTTAGCGTCGGTCTACCACGGGCCGAGCGTCTCGATGGCAAGCACCGAGAATTCATAGCGATTTGTTAAAAACGCATATTTGCGCCGTTTCAACAACAGCCTGTTCTGCGGCAGTCCCTGACTTCCGGGCCGATGCTTCAACGTGGGACGGTGCTAGCGTATCGACGCAGGTAGCGTCCCACGCTAAAGGCCAGCCAAGGCTCCAAGGCACGAGAGTGCAACCGTCAGGTCTCTTACCATCAGTGGCAGACAGGCCTGACGGCTCCAAAGTCGCAGGTAGGGAGGCGGTGCAAAGGGCGCGTCGGATGAGATCATTTATTGTGGCGTGTCTATATAGACGGCCTGCGCTCTTTAGGCAGTGTAAGCCATGCTGTCCTAGGGCATCCACCGGCTGGTTGCATCGACTGCAAGTGTGGGGCTCACAAATGTTCTCAATTTTATCATATTTACTACATCAATTAGTTACTATACTCGTAGACCAAGTTTTGCTATAGTTCTCGTATTTACTCATTTTTCATATCATACTCGTCGTCATATTATTCTATTGTACCTATTTCACAATCAAACATTAAAACTATTATAATCATTATAGAAAGTGTATTAAATAAAATTTATACTTCACTTTACACTTCACTACAATGGTTTAGTTTAGTATAGGTTAGTATTTATTGTTTTGAAATAGCTGCGAATATTATCCACTGGACCGTTTTGGATAATATTTTGTATAATTACATAATTATCTTTTCTTTTGTTGAATTTTCCATTAAATGTAACTAAACACCTAGACTTGTAGACATATACTTACTTACTTATCCTATCAGTCGGGGTTTAACCCTTAAATGCATGTCCTTGACAAAGATTTATTCAAATTTGAATTTTGACATGCTGTCAACAGAGTCAAAAATGAATGATGCTTTCCTATATGACATCACTATGTATTTAAGGGTTAACATAGTCACTTTTATGTGTTATTGTCCTACAATTTTTTCATTGTTCGCACTTGTATCTTAAACTTCTGTCACTTTTCCGAATACAATACACCCAGTTATACTTATACGTATAAATCCATACTTACATACACAAATGCTAAACAGTTACGAGCAGACCAATTTTGTAGGGTGATTCTATACATTATTAATGATTGTACAATAATTAACAACCGATTATTTACAAAATGCTGATGCAAATGGTCCTAAATTACACAAATTTGTTAACTCGAAATGGGTCCTACTATATCATTGTTATTAATGCAGGTAAATATATTGACTGGCATCGAATCGGAGAAGGTTCACATGAAAAATAGGGTAATTTCTCACGATGACCCCTTTTGTAGCGTTATTTTGGTTTTCACAATTGATCCAGTTTAACGATGTCATATTCTTACAAAATTAAGCGCTTGGAAGAGCTGGTAGCCTAGCGGTATGTGCGTGCGATTCTCGTTCCGAAGGTCGCGGGTTCGAAACTTATCGTTCGAACTTATGTGCGAAATGTCATTTGATATTTGCCAGTCGCTTTTCGATGAAGGAAAAAAATGTGAGGAAACCTGACTAATTCCAATAAAGGTCTAGTTACCCTTTGGGTTGGAAGGTCAGATGGCAGTCGCTTTTGTAAAACTAGTGCCTTCGCCAAATATTGGGATTAGTTGTCAAAGCAGACCCTAGGCTCCGATGAGCCGTGGCAAATGCCGGAAGGAGGATGATTTTATATTCTTATATTTATGTACTATTTTGTAGTCATGTTGTAATTAACCTGAATGCCACATGATATGTTCCCACTGAGAACATGCCATACATAGTTCACTCAATACACATGGCACGGTACTTAGTTAATAATGTAAAAACAATAAAAATACATTGATTCGTTGAAATTATACCACAGGTTGGATTGCCCCACTGTTGTCTATTAATATTAAAGACAGTTTAAGTAGGATAATTTTATTTAAACTCGACGTTGAACGTATTCTTTCTTTTAACATTTCCTAGTCTTAAACTAATATCTTTTATACGTACCCACTTATTTGCGATTGTATATTTGTAATTTCACGTGTAATTTATTTAATGCCAATAAAATGAATATGAATAGTACCTAATTTGTCTGAGTTGTGTGTGTTTATTTTCTGTAGTAACTAAACTAATTTATTTTGCTAGTTTTGTATGAACTCAAAATAGTGAAACATCTAAAAGCCTCTATGTTTTGAACCATTATGTTTGTCGTATTAAAAAAAGGTATGTCACTAATATATTTTTTAAACTAAATAAAAAATGGAAAAAATTCACACCGCCGGCAGAACTAAAACCTGCGAACTTCTGGAACAAAAGTTTAGCGAATCATTCCATGCCTTTCCTCAATTCTTCCATTTTTTCCTTTAGTTAAAATGAGTAGTATCGCTCGTAGTGTTAAAATATCACCAATTATTATGTTTTTTCCAGTTTTACCTCCACTTACAACACAGGTGAGTTTGAGACTGGTATCTTCTATGTATGGTCCGGCCACGCCACTCACTTCCTTGTCTAATTCGTCGAATATTTTCGGTTTTTCTGGTAACTCTGTGAACAAAAAATCTGTCTGAATACATTTTGCGGATAATATTAGTTATTTGTGATACTCAAGAAACCGAAAGATTCCGTGTTTCAAAGCACGAAGATTAAACAAACTTTGCCACCGAGTGAAACACAAAATTTTCACCACACCAACATGAACAAAATACAGACTATAAAACATCAAACTAAACAAAATCCATCAATTTATTCAATATTTATGATTCAAAATCATCATTTATAGGTAAAATCTATCAGTCAGCTTAAGACATCAAGTTAAAATTGGTATGAAATTACTTTACACTCTTGTGCATAAAATGCAATTTTGCTATCTGTTTTCGAATAGCAAAGAGAGCCTTTACACGGTGTGGTGAAAATAATATTAACACATTTTGGTTTAGGATTATTAATTTTTGTACATGTGTGCTTCAATTCTTATTGCTTTTGTTCTCCTGACTGACTTCTTTATAATCGTTATTAATTAACAGTGCTTAAAACTTATAATAAGGTACAACCTGGGACTAAGAAAAAAGTTGAAACTTTCAAGAACCAATTTATTTTTAGTTAAAAGAAATACCAGACTCCAGGGTACACGCTACCTTTAAATCTGCTCAGACTTTAGACGCAACACCATATTATTTAGAAGTTTTAAGTTGATAGAAGTTTCAAGTTACCGAGAACGAACTCTTTGTGGTTTCCACCAAGATTGGCAAGTCGAGACATCTCGCACGAAAAACTGAATAGAATTTCGAGATAGTTATTTGACAAAAATAATTTCATTCACACAACTCGATGGATTCGCTATAGGTATCAATAAAATCAACACATTTTCAAAACATAATCATATCAGTACTTTGGTAAAAATGAATTACTTAGATCTTACTTGCACGTTATATAGGTACCACTTCTTCACTTATCTTGACTTCGCTAAAGAAACCGCGTAGTGACGATAGGTAATACTAGGACTAACAGGTTTCTATGACCGATCTCCTCCCGGGTGATCCATACTTATACTTACTAACTAGCTTTTACCCGCGGCTTCGCCCGCGTAATAAAAGTATTCTTATTGAAATGTTTACAAAAAATAAGATTTTCATTTGGATCCGTAGGTTTCTTTGTAGGTACATCTGTCCGCGATTATTTCGATTAAGGTAAAGCGGGGCAATTCTCGACTGGAGGGCCATTGTAACTGATCTATTTGCTGTACGGTCCGGTTTTGGCTGACTGTACCTTACACCTATTGTTTTTAAAGAAATTCTTGCAATGATTGTATAATTGTTACACAGCGACCACAGCGTAGGTAGTAGGTACGAATATGTATGTATTTTACCTATATAAATATTTATACTGGGGAAACTTCATACAACCCACATAGCCAGTATCTCGACGCTATGGTCGGTAGGGTAAAAAGTACTTCCTTGCATTATCGCTTACATTTTTTTCCATTTTGCTTATACTTATTGCAAACGTAAACATATAAAAGGCAAGCAAACAACGATCTTCTTACAGCACATTGAATGTAATAGTTATTACGGATGCAGGATACTCGCCGATGCCTACTTACTAATACCTTCCCACTGAGCCACCTGCATTTTACACTGCCTAGATATCGATTGCCGACCGATTATTCCGACCCCAATCCCTATTCTTATCCCCGTCCCTATCTCTATCTTTGTCCCCGTCCCTATCTCTATCTTTGTCCCCGTCCCCGTTCCCGTCCCGTCTCTGTCCCCGTCCCTCTCCTATCCCTATCCCCGTCCCCGTCCCCTATTTTTATCCCTATTTCTATCCCTATTTCTATCCCTATCCCTATCCCTATCCCTATCCCTATCCCTATCCCTATCCCTATCCCTATCCCTATCCCTATCCCTATCCCTATCCCTATCCCTATCCCTATCCCTATCCCTATCCCTCTCCCTCTCCCTCTCCCTATCCCTCTCCCTATCCCTATCCCTATCCCTATCCCTATCCCTATCCCTATCCCTATCCCTATCCCTATCCCTATCCCTATCCCTATCCCTATCCCTATCCCTATCCCTATCCCTATCCCTATCCCTATCCCTATCCCTAAAAACTAAAGCTATACTTATGGCTATTTTGGATATTTTAACCCCATTACACAACAACAGGGGAGAAAATTTCTTTTCTACCTCATTAGATTTTAAAATCGTTGTATTTATCGTGATCAGCGACCCGATAAACCATAAAAACGATACCCATATTGTGTTTTTGACTTTACCCCCTTTGCACCCCTTTAGGGGTCAAATTTTCAAAAAACCTGAAACATGTATTTACTTAGTCATAATATGTCTTTAGGAATCCTCCTGTGAAGTTTCGAATAAAATAGTCAAACTAATCTTGTTTCCCCATACAAACTTTGAACCCCCATTTCACCCTTTTAAGAGGAGAATTTTGAAAGATCCTTTCTTAGTGCTCCTCTACGCCATATAAGGAACCTATGTGCCAAATTTGAAATCTCTAGGACCAGCGGTTTCGGCTGTGTGTTGATATATCAATCAGTCAGTCAATATCTTCTTTTATATATTTAAACCCCATTGCACCACAACAGGGGAGAAGGTATTTCACTTCCGCCTCGTTAGATTTTAAAAACATTGTATTTATCGTGATCAGCGACCCGATAAACCATAAAAACGATACCCATATTGATTTTTTGACTGTATCACCCCCTTTTCACCCTTTTAGGGGTTAAATTTTCAAAAAACCTGAAACACGTATTCAGTCATATGTCTTAAGGAATCTTCCTGTGAAGTTTCGAATAAAATAGTCAAACTAATCTTGTTTCCCCATACAAACTTTGAACCCCCATTTGACCCCCTTAGGAGGTGAATTTTGGAAAATCCTTTCTTAGTGCTCCTCTACACCATATAAGGAACCTACGTGTCAAATTTGAAATCTCTAGGACCAGCGGTTTCGGCTGTGTGTTGATATGTCAGTCAGTCAGTCAATATCTTCTTTTATATATTTTTTTGATATTTAAACCCCATTGCACCACAACAGGGAGAAGGTATTTCACTTCCGCCTCGTTAGATTTTAAAAACGTTGTATTTATCGTGATCAGCGACCCGATAAACCATAAAAACGATACCCATATTGATTTTTTGACGTTATCACCCCCTTTTCACCCTTTTAGGGGTTAAATTTTCAAAAAACCTGAAACACGTATTCAGTCATATGTCTTAAGGAATCTTCCTGTGAAGTTTCGAATAAAATAGTCAAACTAATCTTGTTTCCCCATACAAACTTTGAACCCCCATTTGACCCCCTTAGGAGGTGAATTTTGAAAAATCCTTTCTTAGTGCTCCTCTACACTATATAAGGAACCTACGTGCCAAATTTGAAATCTCTAGGACCAGCGGTTTCGGCTGTGCGTTGATATGTCAGTCAGTCAGCTTCTTCTTTTATATATTTAGATTTTAAGATTTTATAAATGGGAAAGTGTGTGTGTCTGTGTGTTTGACCGTCTTTCACGGCAAAATTGAGCGACAAATTGACATGATTTTTTAAGTGGAGATAGTTGAAGGAATGGAGAATGACATAGGCTACTTTGTGAAAGTCATCTGTCGCTCTGTTTGTGGGTTGAGGAATATCAGCCACCGAAGCACGTAACATAAATCGTTAATTATTCATCCTTTTTCTTACGTTCATTCTTTGTCAGGATAGTTTAGAAGCTATTGTGAGAATAAAAATAGTAAATAGAGTGTATCGTGGTGTTAAAACGAGCTGATCGTCGCATAAACACGTTCAATAGTACACTGAGAGAAATTTGCATTGTGAATTTAACAAGTTCGACTTGTTGCGGTTTATCCGTTTGAATCAGCCAAACGTATGTTTAAAACAATATGTGTCAGGTTGTTTTTATAAAATCGACTTGTTGATTCAAATATATTGCCGATTCAAATAACAAGTAGCTTGTTGTTTGAACCAAAGAGCACGTAGGCGCTATTTTAACCAAAAAACTTGTTGAACGAACATGAAAACTGGTTGTATTTTCTCTCAGTGTAGTTTTGTCAAAACGCCACCACAGAATTTTGTTTTTAAACTAGTATATCTTAGCGAAATCAAGTAAAGCGTCTTTTTGTTTCTTATAATAATTTTACTACTTCACCTATGCATATGAAACTAAGTAACCAGTCTTACCCACAGTTAAAGAATCCTTGCGAATTTCCTGTGATAAATGTTCGGCACGCACGGCGCCCCTCCATAATTGAGTTACCCTACATTAAACTTTTTCTACGGGCCGTATATTGGCTAAAATAAAAAGGCTTCTAGCCGTCCCCGACGCAAATTACTACGGTCCCGGGGAAATCTTATCATCGTTATTGTGATTTTTTGAAATGTTGCGCGATTTGGGACGGTTACAACGTTTATGTAATGTTTGGACGCGGTTTTTGGATAAGAGTTTGTTTTAGAAGGTATCAATTTGTTTTAATGAAACAATAAAGATATTAGTTAGTTCCATAAGATAAGGATATGGCGAAGATTATAAATAAATAAAAAAAACAAATGATTGCTTTTTTAAACAAAAACGAATCTGATAGTCTGTTCGGAAAGATTTATAAGAGTTGTAAAATGTATGGGGTCAAATAGATTCCACGACTCTTCTTTTTCTGAACAGACTCTAGCGTTTTTAATTATGCCGGTTTCATTAAAACTTGCCGAAATTCATTATCATATGTATTTTTCTTCTTTTGACCTCAGAAATTGGTGAAAAATAATATAGAAGCCTAATGTATATTGTAATTTAATATTAATGACACAGGTAAGTAAATACAACTTAGTACTTAGTGGTTAAATGTAATACCTAAGTAAATATTTACATATTATTTACTAACTTTAATAATTATTCCGTTAAGTACATTCAGTATATACTGTGATTCACTGTGAAGCCCGTTATAACAATTACCCACGCTGCGCGTCGTCACGTTTAATTTAGTTCGACGGATGGTTAATTTAATAATTCAGGCCATTATTTTAGTTTCGCAATCCATTTCCCACAAACGTGAAATATCGCTTAAAATTTAATAGGTGGCGTTTTCTGTACCAAATGGCTGTAGAATGAAATAATAGATCGTTTCCAAATAAATATACTGGTTATATACATGCATGTTCATACATAATAATTATATTGTCAAAGAGGATCAAGTATTATAGAGAGTTACTGTCAAAGTAAAATATGTAATCACAGTCTGCCATAAGACTGCCATCTCTCGACACAGGCTTAAAACTTTTAAACCTCAGTTTTGACAATTTAGCCCATATTTTCAGCTTGATGATTATTCTTTCTGGATGGTGGAGGACATTTAGGCGTAGCAATTATATTTATAAATTGAAACCAGATGAAAGTACAGACTCGACTTCATTAAATTAACTCAGCATCATATTTATTATAAAAAATGTCATTAAATGTAAAAAAAAAAAATACCTGAATAAATATAAGAGAAGTTATTTACATACCTAATTTGTAGAGATTGTAACATCAAATTTCGAGCTATACGCTATATTTTGCATTTTGCCAGCAACTTTATAACTAACTACGATACTGCACTTTTCAAAAATAAGTTCAAACCGTCAAAGGATAACATGGTTTTATAGGGAACATTAAACTGAAAAGAGTTATTATGCCAATAAAGTTGAAATTGGCTAAAAGCCAAAATGCAGAATGTGGATACTGTCAAATGAATAGGGACATTTATTTCAGATCGCGGCCGAGTAGGCACCTTTTTGCGTGAAATGTTTCAGCTGAACAAATTAGGGATTGGATATGCACTATTCTAATAAGCTCTCAGCAATAATCATTCAAGAACTGTTAGACTGAGACCATAGCTGACAACGATTTTGACAACACAGCTTGCGGCTCTGCTTAAGCACTTGTTACACTTTGCATTCTCGCGTCTTGTACAGTTCTCTCTCTTCCATCTGAAGTTACTTCGAGCAGGTGCTTAACTTAGAAATGTTAGTAATGTAATAAAGCTAAAAAAATAGTTATTTGTTATACAAGGGGGCAAAGTTGTATTTTAACGTCGAGTGTGGAATTGAAAAACGAGCAAGTGAAAGGATTCTATAGTTGAACCACGAGCGAAGCGAGTGGTTCGAGAATAGAATCCTGAACTTGCGAGTTTTTTAATACACGAGAAGTAAAATACATTTGCACCCGAGTGTAACACAAAACTTTTCCCCTCGCTATAGCGAGGAAACTACAACGCAAAAAATGCATTTATCACTGCTTCCAGTAGTTCCACAGGTGGTAAATCATCTTTATTACTAGATTCACCTACTTTTATCAATTTTAAAGCAGTTAATTTGACTTTATTCAAGGTCAAATTACTTTACCCACTAGTGGATAAAATGCGTTTTTACCCGCTGGTATTAAAGGACAAAACGCGTGTTTCCGAGCTAGTGAGGGGAAAATATCTTTATTTACATGAACATACTAAACTTATTTACATAATTGTATCAGATACTAAGACTAAACTTAAAAGCTAGCTAATGTCTAAAATAGGCCCTTGAGGTATTGTACCAAGGATACTGGCGACATTTCCTCGCTGTATCGTAATGCTGATACGTTGTGCGAGGAAATCGCCAGCTCTTCGGTCATCAGTTACCTCAACCAGACGCTTCGAGATTTCTGTGAACAACTTGTTCGCGCTGGGACCCCATGGACCTAGAGTTTCTACGCCAATAAAGCTTAAATAACATAGCTTGCCTCGGTTGCCCCGGTTTGCCTCGTGACTTTAAATATATGCGCATTTGCGCTATGGTGGTTTTAAACGTCAATTCTAGATCAAATTATGACGTTTAACGTTACCGTCTGGCCTTTATCGATACTAACTTTACTTAGCTTCGTCTGATTTTGACATTTTATCGTTAACGATACAAGGTTATGCGGACATTTGTGAGTTTTCCACCATTTTCTGTCACTACCCCCCCCTCCCCAGGCGTGGGCTCTGTTCGTAGTCGCTGTTTTTACATAATGCCTGTTTACCCTCGATTTAAAGGCATATAAACCTTGCACGGTTATTATACACATCATTTATGTATAGATAAACCTTCCTCTTAAATCACTAAATCTTAAAAAAAAACTTCTTCAAAATCCGTTGCTTAGTTTTAAAGACCTGAGCCATACCTACATATTGTTTTATGCTGATATTTATATAGTGATAGATTTTGCATCATTATCAGCTACGCGCTGGCACTACATGTAGTAATAACAAAACAATTCATATTATGGGCATTACAAACATTCCAAAAATTACAACTTTCATATTATGGGCATTACAAATATTCGTGTTCGAAGCCGGAGACACAGAAGCATTAACATTCCTCGATCAAAATGTTTGTTCATGTCAATAAATGAACTAAACTTGTAGATACTCAAAAATATCAAACAAGCCCGTATTTTTCTTTCAAAATTACAAATGTATATACTTTTCTGTCTGTTTATCTATAACAAATAATAATGATTTCAAGGTATTAACTTTTACTAGTTGGTATGATACTATCGCCGTACCTCGAGTACCTAAGTACTTAGAGGTATAATACCGAGAATCTCCCAACACGGTATTTGCATTAACAAAGCGTCTTGCTGTGAGTCTTTCTTAGAACTATGGCGTTTAATAAATTACACTGCCTCACGTTATTCTACCAAAAACAGACGTAGTTTTACCAATTAATAGTACAAAAGTTCAGTGTACCCAAATAACTAAGTCGCCTAAGGTCATCGATAAATAATTGATTCAATCGTAATGTTATAAGTATTCAGAAACTAGCTGTAACAAGATTCAAATAGTTTCAATATCCACAAATTGCTGACTACATTATTCAAGTGCCGTTCTGAGTGCAATGGAAGTTTGCATTCAGATGCGAATTTGAAATTGTTGCCTATAAATTTTATATGAAATGGGACTTGATACCAGGTACGGTGCAATAATTTGTCTACCTTATAACTATTACTTAACGGAGGCTGATCGAAGTTTAAAATTTAATTTCGTACTGCCAACTGAAATGCTAAAACAACTTGATTAACAGAAACCTTTATTTATGTTTACGAAAACCCATCAAGAAACGAGATTGTGCAATGTATAACATATTATATACAACTAGTGTTTTAGCGGCATGTCGCCGTTTAGCTTTCTTACAATTTACAATAAAGCGGCAACTATAGTATTATTAAATACTTTTCAGTACAGATGGTGCATTTTTTACGCACTAGTGCGAGAAGTGGTTCATTATTATATGTCAGGTCGAAACTTCGGATGACCATCTGTACTTTTATTATTTATCGCCACTCGTTCCGAACTTCCTTTTTTACGCACTTGTATCGTAATGTACTATTTTCAACTCCCGAACTGTTGTTATACGTCATTTACAGGGTCGTGCATAGATCTTTAAAACCCTACATAATACTATTCCCCAAAGTCAGCGTCCGCCGGCTTTCCGCGCATGTGCGCACAGTAACGAAAAAATTGAAAACGCATTGTTTGGCTCTGTAACCATGGCAACACCTTGTTAGAACGATACTGCGCGCGTGCGCGGGATGGCTTTGGCAGCTGCGCTGACAGTGCAAACCTTGGCCTCAAAATACAGGAAACAGTGTGAATTGCACGAAAGTTATTCTGGAAAACTATTAAAAACACGTGCACGACGTGCTACGACGATACAAAATGAATTTCTGTTCACTTCGTATATTTGGAGATCATTTTCTCTTCCCTTTGTCGAGGGAGTAAAACAGTGTTATTTTTCTCTCACGGCACGGCAGCAAAGAACGATATGAATTTTTGGTAGGAACACTACCTCTGTTATTTCGTTTTCATAGGAATTTACTGTATTTTGAGTCACTGGGCCTCTTGCCAAACGTACATTCGTAGACGTTCTATGGCGAGTGATAAATACGCAATTGACCCAGTCAGGGGACATAGCCGAATGCCATTTCTGCGACGCGAAACGCCACCGAAATGTATAGTCTGGCTCTGTCGCGCCAATACGCAAGAGCGATAGAGTAAGATAGCTACGAAAGAGATATTATTGTGAGCGTTTCGCGAGCGTTTGTGCATTCCGCTACGTACACTGAAACTACGAATTGATAGGGAGTGTCAACGATTACGCGCTAGGCTAGAGTTAGAGGGCCTGTTTCCCAACTGGTATTGAACTGTTTTAGTAACAAAATTAAAATAATGACTTACCAATGACATCTAAAGAAATCTTATGATTTCTGGTGGGCGACACTTTGAAGTCGACCCGGCACCGGTACATGGCACGATCTGAGGCTTGCACGTGGTGCAGCCTGAGCGCTGTAGGCGAGCTCGGCAGCCACGCCGCTCGACCGCCAAGGGAATCGTCGGCCCAGTGTGCCGTGGGCCCTTTCACTCGCCCATCGAAACTAGAAACAAAGAGGATTAATTGAACATTATGTACAATTACACAGATTTGGCGCATTATCTTATTTTAATACTTATTTTTTTTACCATAATGACTTGTTACTTGGACATCAAAATATCTACCTCCGTGATATAAATGATATCCATACTAATATTATAAATGGGAAAGTGTGTGTGTCTGTTTGTTTGTCCGTCTTTCATGGCAAAACGGAGCGACGTATTGACGTAATTTTTTAAATGGAGATAGTTGAAGGGATGGAGAGTGACATAGGCTATTTTTGTCTCTTTCTAACGCGAACGAAGCCGCGGGCAAAAGCTATATAAACGATTATTTTGTTTCCACTACAAAAGAAAATTACACATAACTTCTAATATGTTCCTTATCTACGGCTACCACAGATTCAACAAATTTAGGGAAATATGGGGTATATTTAAGTAAAATTGGGTCAATTTATATTTCACAGTGCGACGCAATTACAGGCAGTCTAAAATGATTGTGGTTTACCCCTCCACTGCGGACAGTATGACTTTGTCCTCGGTCATTTTATTACAAGCATTAAGTTTGAAATTATTCCAACATTGTAGGTACACGGCTTTCGTTTCAACAGCGGAACTATTGATTACATGCGGTCACGCTTATTATTTCTGCTCTATTTTGTAGGCCTTGAGCGCAAATGTTTTATTCCATGTAAAAGCTTAGGTATTATTCTTTATAAGTAGAGTGAGGTTTCGATATGCCTAACCCAGGGGGTGAGGATTACACGTCATACGAAAGTATAAGTTCAAATAATTTGTATAATAATCATCATTTTCCTTGCGTTATCCGGCATTCGCCGCGGCTCGTGAGAACCTGGGCTGGGGTCCGCTTTGACAACTGTTTTTATAATAATTAATTAAAATAGAAATAAATCAACCCTAAAGTTATTACTGGGGATATGCCAAGTGCTTATACTATGAAAATGAAATTGAAACTTTGAGTTTCCTTTTTTTAAATTTAACATATTTTGATAAATCCATATACCAACTTAAGTTTCTTTCTAGCCTACATTAGATTGTAACAGTAGAATACATAGGTACGCGTCAACGGGTGGTGGTCGGACATTTTTATTTATGCCTTCGTGTTTTTTCCGACACGACGACGAGACTTACAATGTAGATAAGTATTTCTTTATTGTGCATTTAACATAAATACCACACCATATCGTAACGTAGAAAAAACCTGTATAAAATTAAGTTTCTTGGTTATATATAAACATGCATTGTTTTCAATCAAAAGGTACCACATGTCAGGACGCTCTAACAAGTATTTTGTGTAAAGTTTCGATCAAATTGCATCCATTGGGTGCCTACTCAAAAATGTAGTACAGTCAATTGCAGAAAAAAGTAGACCCCCTTGCATACGTACGAAAGGGGGTCTACTTAAAAGTAGCCGCGTATTTCTTACTGAAAACGTAAGTATAAGCAAAGACATAATATGTAACTCCGTATAGACGGATAAGGTCTAAGAAAAAAACGTACCCCAAAGCCATAGAGAAAAAGGTACAGCGGCCTAGATAGCGTTATAGCGTTACACCTTTGGGGAACGCTCGGCTAGATGGCGCTAATATTAATATTCGACATTTTAACACATATCACGCTAACAATATGGGCCAAATTGTCAAAACTGAGGTTCAAAAGTTTTAAGTTTGTATCGAGAGATGGCAGTCGATGCACTGTGATTACACATTTTACTTTGACAGTAACTCTCTATAATACTCGATCCTCTTTGGTATACGGTACACCTTATACATACGTTTTCAGTAACAAAATTATACAAGGAAGAAGTTAAAATCTCACAACCTCTTCATCGCAATCCCACAAACAGCAAAAGGCAAAGTACCAATTACACACTCAACAAAATTAGCCCCCACAATTCGTAGGTCGTTAACATCTACCTGCTTGAAATTATAATTTATCGTCAGCCATTTATTTTCCTGTGCGGGGACAGTCAGCGCCTTGTGAGAATTCTACACAATTAAAAGGCGACAATTGTTTTTGCTTAAAAGCGCGAAATTTGAATATAAATGGGCGCGGATAGGCATAATGAATTCATTTCGCTTGTTGTACGAGCATCTTCCAGTAAGTCTGATTTTAGATATAATTTGTTTCACGTCCTTTCTTTTAATTTTGTTGTTAACTGTGGATTATTCTTGAGGTAAACTTTTAGCCCATATTTAAGCTTGAGGTATATTACGAATTATGATAATCACCAATGATTTAAAAAATCGAATAATTCAATGTGAAAATTCTAATAATACATATAACAGTTTAATAAAATATAAAATATTACATATTATATAATGTTATATATTACATTTATAAGTAACTAGCTTTTTCCCGCGGCTTAACGCGAGCGAAGAAAAAAGTAGCCTATGTCACTCTCCATCCCTTCAACTATCTCCACTTAAAAAATCATCGTCACGTCAATTCATCGCTCCGTTTTGCCGTTAAAGACGGACAAACAAACAGACACACACACTTTCCCATTTATAATATTAGTATGGATTATTTATTTCAATGTATTTTCGGGTAAAGACTCACCGTGCTAAGTGCGTTTTCACATTATACGTTCCGATATCGGATGTCGGAAGGATTACAAAGACAAAAATCAAATTTGGCGGCTTCAATGTATGGGCTATCGGTCCTACATCCGATATCGGATCGGATAATGTGAAAACGCACTAATGCTTAAACTTGTTTGGTTTGGTATTTTGTGAGTTGGTATGAAATCTCTTTTGGGGATGACTGTGAGTTAACAGGTTCAATGCCACAATCTGAATTTAAAACTTTAATACGGTTTGTAATAACAAGATTTTCCTTGTCCCATCTGTGGGGGCAGTGGGCAGTATAGGATATCGGTCCTACATCCGATATCGGATCGGATAATTTGAAAACACACTTAGATGTCATGTCGTATTTAATTAAACAATGAAATGATTCGAATATTATTCTTAATACATATAAACGTACTCACGTCTGTATTACCAGAAGGGAGAGAGCACATGAAACTCTCGAAAGTTTTATTACCACTCTTAGCAATTCACGGGGTTGAAAGAATAAACGATATCTGGATATTGCAGTGATATCCCACAATCGACCTACTCGTACAACACCCATGGGAGAAAAGGGGGTGGTGAAAATTTAAAATCCTAACCAGTTACCACATGGGCATCTTTGTAATGTTTTTAAAATTCCTACAATTTGTAATCTTATCAATTCTTAACCCTTAAATACATATAAATATTTCATGGCACGCGCCGGTCCTTACATCGGCAAACACTTACTAAGCCCAGATCATCAATCAACTTCGAGATGCTTGCTGCAATAGAATGTATTCATCATAATCGCTCATGAGCTAGGCGACAAAGAGGATAGCTAAAGGATTATGGTTTGGGTACACATAATATATTAGACGTAAATAATAAGGATCAAATGGACTGCTTTGCCTTGTAATATAACGTTTTATTGATGATATATACACGTTTACGCAGTGTTGACCGTTTTGTTTGATGTAGGGGTAAATATAAAGGTCGTAATTCTCGTAATGGGGTTTGTAGTTTTTTCGTAGGCGTATTTCGTGGAATAGAGTATTTTGTAAAAGTGAATGCTCGGCTTGTAAGTTTGTTGCTATGTTTAATAAGTCTGTTATTAATAAATATTTAAGCAACTGCGCTTTTATGGATTAGGTACCATGTATGTATAAGCTATACATTTCACGTTTAGACTAATTTGTAATTACCTACATTAAAACATAAACAATACAATACAAAATACTCTTTATTGCACACCTCAACCAATAAACCAATACTCATAAACTAATGTGAATGAGATCTAAGTTTTATACACGACATAGTTAGGGTAAATTTCATGTTTAGGTACGTGAGATGTAATTAAAGTTCAGGATTCTAATATGTCAAAACCCTACGTAAGTATACCTCACTCGATAGATTCGTAAAATTATCTTGTTAAAGGAGTTGAATAATATGAAGCGTCAAGCCCGCCATAACTGTTGATTATTGATTATACTGATACTATTAGCCTCACCTACACCAGCCAGATCGCCTGATAAACGATATAACGCTAGGCCGTCCTTTTCGCACTATTTGTAAGTGCGGTAGGAACGCATCGATGCGATAAAGTTTATCGAACTAGAGTGATACGCTCGTAGGTATTATACTTACTTACTTGATTTATATAGGTACAATTTTGTTTTAAGTTGTATTTTTAAACTTTGTTAGTAATTTTGTGTACAAGATTGGCAAAAGGAATGTAATTATGTAATTACATTCCATTTTGCCAATCTTGTACACAAAACACAGCCTCAGAACTATTTTCTAACTAAATACAAAAAGGTGCGTAGTATCTGACGTTATGTTATAACACTTATAACTAGCGTTATACGCTCCTCTCGTGTGGAGAGATAATAATTATACAAAGGTAATTAGATTCCCATTCTAGGTTTTTAATAATAATATAATTATTTCTAGTTACATACATTTATGGCCCGATTTTATGGACACAGACTATAATGTAAATTTTAGTAATAAAACTACCGTGAGACACTGACATATTAAACATGTAAAATCGGGTAACTCACTTAAAATTCATCAGCATCGCGCGTGCTCAATGAAAATGCTCCTCGTTACGGAGCGAAACATGTCGAGCGACCTTCGACAATTTTACGTGAGTTACCCGATTTTACATGTTTAATATTTATAATGTAAATCATTTCTATGTTGTGTAAATGAGTGTAATTAATAAGTCATCACAAAATGCATATTACATAATTATATTTATAATTGATAAAAAGTCAAACAATAATGGTTACAGTCCTTTGTAACAGGTAAATTACTTTCAAAGCGTGTTAACGTTACCGAGAAACATTATTTTTTTTGAATAAAAAATAAAAGCTATTGTTCAGCGAAACAAAATAAATTGTGTCATAATAAACATTTTTGGGTCTTCCTTGAAATGAAATCTTCGATACAATATGAATTTTATTGAACTTTTTTCTGATGACAACACAAGTACTTTGCAAATTTAGAGTAAATAAACTTTGGGCCTTATCATGTGGAACCAGAGCGGACTGTTTTGGTTGAATTTCTTTTATAAAGATTTTGAATTAGAATTATTTTTTTGGTATTCATCGTGATAAGGAACCAGTTGGTTATGTAAGGCTAATTAAAGTCTAGATATAAAAAAAAACCTTTGCCTCTCTGTAGTAGTTAAATAAATCAATCTTGGCTCCCGGAACTTCTGTAATGCTGATGCAGACTGAACATTATTTTTTTACTTACTATCCATATGAAAGTAGTTAGGTATACTAAAAGTAGTTATAACGAAATGATACGCCCTATGCCTACCTAACCTCTCTCATCTCAGAACACGTCCAAGATTGAATGAGAAAACTGCCAAAGTAAAGATGACAGTTAATTAATTCGATGACAAATGATCTTCAACGGCGCTATGCGAGAAGCCTATTAATGTAAAAAAATATATAAAACCTATTAACTCGCAACAGATTTTCTACCCTAAGCCGTACACAGAAAAACAAAATCTAATTTAGAAGCTTGCATCGATCGAGTTGGATTGTGTTTACTCTGTGACTGCCGATGGAGATTTGTACTACCAAACGGCTTTTATTCTAATCCCATATAGACTCGGAGCGCGCGTTCAGTTCAGGTTATCGTATGTCTGTTTCACAAACATAAACGTATTAATAAGCTGTGACAAACAACATGTCGTTTCACAAACAAAATCCCGGGCACAAAAAGCCGTTTAATCTGATCAAACATTTTGCTCTCCCAGCATTTGTGCCCAAACTAATTTGGCACTCGCAGGGTCGGTCATGCATAACAAATGTGTGCCTGAGCGATTTATAAAATATTCACACATTGTCAGACAGCGATTTAGCTATGAATCTTGGCTGTTACACATAGTGTACACGTGCGGCAATGTAAATGTTATGCAAATAAAATGTTAATGTTATAAGTACGAGTACTAGGTATGTTGATTTATGTGCAAGTGAGTATTTTTAATTAGTAGTAATAGGTAGGTAGTATTTTTAATGAGTAGGTAAGTAGGTAAGAATATATAAATGTACTTGCTCCTTAACCTGACCTATTTAGTACCATGATAAAATTAATTAACAGAAATTATCACAGTTAATATAGGTATGAACTTTTTATAGGGTAAATGTCATATTTATGTTACTTCGAGCTATCGCTATCGCTATCCCTATCGCTATCCCTATCGCTATCCCTATCGCTATCCCTATCGCTATCCCTATCCCTATCCCTATCCCTATCCTTATCCCTTATCAAGATGTTTAATGATATAACACTTTAAGTTCTCGCGCTTTGTACACATATTTAAAGTCACATACAGGTCGAACGCGATTAATTAACATTATTTTTACCTTTTTTCCCAACGTTTCGGCCAGGTTGCACTGGCCGTGGTCGCGGAAGACTGACGTCCCAGCAAAATGTCACCGGAGATGTAAACAACACAAAACTACCCGATATTAATTTATATAAATGTTCGGGGTAGACAAATAAATATAATCTACCCGCTTTTAGTTAATGTTTATTTCCCACCATGTTTATTTTAAAGGTAAAAATAATGTTAATTAATCGCGTTCGACCTGTATGTGAATTTAAATATATGTTTAATGATTTCTTATCAAGTGCTAAAATATAAAGTTTCATGGTTTTATCTTATTAATCAGGTCAGGTCCAACAAAATTAAAACGAACGGTAGTACCTACTGAATATTATACTCATTGACAAAAATATATCTATAAAATCCACCAGTTTGTTAAGAGTTGTTTTATTTAAGAAGTTTAGTTAAAACCCGAAGCCAGACGATTTAAGTAGGTACATAATTATGTAGGTAGGTAAAGCAATGCACATAGGAGTTTATTGTCTCGTGTATGTAGTTAGTCAGTAGGTGATGAAAATTGTTTCACTATTAGGATAAACAATGAACAGCAGGTTAACAAAACCGGGATTTTTAATATTTACAACCTGCCCACATTCGCTGTCGGCATTATAATAATAAGTCCTCGAATTATACCTTTTTTGCTTATATTCTGTTCTACTACTAAAATTACTATTTTTACAAATCTAAAAACAAAAAAGTCAGTAAATTCACCCGTGTTCTTGAACCCAAAAAAAAGTTTTAACAAGGTTTTAAATAAAGTTTCCAATTTTCTGTACGGCAAAACGGAAAAGAAAAACCCCAATAGCAAAATGTCGCAGACAATACGTGGTAGGAGCGGTTTTCAGGTCGTTGTTTCTGCACGCGAGCAGAATACAACATAAAAAGAGAAAATATATAAAAGGGCTGTTGAACTGGTTGAATACGACCAAAAATGTATGTACATCTGCAAGTTTAAAGGCAACGAGAGCTTATGAAGACTCGCTTCGTGGTAATCGTGAAGCGATGTAGTAAACACTCGTATGTAAGCATAATGAATCTGTTCGCGTACGTTCAAGCATACTTAGAATAAGTTATATTTTATTCTTTGTATGAGTTTGTTACTTTCATATAGAACTTTATTTTGCTGTCCTCATATTTATTACAAAGTAGGATGTTTGTGTATCATTATAACGTTTAATTAATACCTCATTAAGCTTTATTCATAATACTTAGTACTTAGTCTGACGGCGTTACATCATTATTATTTCATGTATGAAAATCAAATCATATTATCTTAGTTAAGTAGAAATTCGTTCAGAGAGGGGTCGTTTTTTTAAACGTTGTTTTGGTAAAAAGCTATTTTTTATTATATATTTTAGTTGTAATACCCACTCTTTGACTAATTTAGAACATCTGTACTTATTTTAATACTTGGACAGACCAGTCCCACTTAAGTTTGGTGGTTTTGACACTAAGTATCTACGTTTTCACATTATCCGATCCGATATCGGATATCGGAAGGATTTCAAAAGCAAAAATCAAAGATGGCGGCTTCAATTTATGGGATATCGGTCCTACATCCGATATCGGATCGGATAATGTGAAAACGCACTAATGCTTAAACTTGTTTGGTTTGGTATTTTGTGAGTTGGTATGTCATCTCTTTTGGGGATGACTGTGAGTTAACAGGTTCACTGCCACAATCTGAATTTCAAACTTAAATACGGTTTGTAATGACAAGATTTTCCTTGTCCCATCTGTGGGCAGTGACCGTGCTAAGGTCAGCAGTACTACACGTGCCGAGACTGCTCGGAAGGGTTCATGTTTAATTTCCTGGGAATCCTGCAAAAAACCTATTGGCAAAATTATCAATATAATGTAATAGTGTGTTTTCATTTGAAGAATACTGCACATTCTTGTGGAGAACATTGCACTTCAAAGATATATTTATTTGACTTGGTTGATCGATAACTCCTGTTTAATAGGTTTTCATAGATATAAATGTATTACATTTTCTTAAATAAAAAAAGGCATTGAAAATGAAAAACTAGGGCACTCTGCCCGTGACCACGAACGTAATATGACGTTCGAAATGTCGGGCCAAATAGAAGTACGCGTTTAGTTCAAAAATGGTTGGTTTATACAAAGAGGCACAGTAGCAGTGTGAGAGCCCCGCCCGTGCAAGGGTTAAGTAAACATTATTAATTTCACAGAAACCTGACGTTTACAATAACATTTTCATCCCCGAGGATGCGTGCTTAGTATATATAATATAGTGTAAGTACATAGCAGTTTGTAACACCTATTCTTTTTGATTATGTATTTTTTAATTCCGCTACCCAAAGTCTTTATTGATAAATAATCATGTGTTTTATCTCCCCTGTATCTTTTGCTGAGGTGTGCCAATAAAGAGTATTTATTCTGAACTACATATTCATAACTCTGGTGTGTAAATTTTCACAACTTCGAGTTAAAGCCTGGCCAGAAATATATGACTACGCGCCATGTTGCGATTCATTAGAACTATTTTTTTCATACTGAACTGTCACCCCATACATCAAAATAACAGCGCCCTTCTGACAATAGTCATATATTTCTGGCCAGGCTTTACTTCTCTGAAATGTGTAACAATCTGCAACTGCCATAAAAAGCTCTGCCAAAAATAAAACCTAAGCTAAAACTCACCTGTAAATAGGCACGTCGTCCTTATACCACACGACGAGCAGCAGGGCATCAGGCGGCTGGGGAGATCGAGTGTCGCACGGTAGCGTGGCTTCGCCGCCCGACACCCCTGTCACTTTGACGACGTCCAGAGATTCCGCCCGGACACTCGACAACGGCCGGAGACCTGTTGACAACGGTGCAACTATGAATTTTAAATCTTTGCAGATTTTATGCAGTTTTGACAGGGTGCTATTGGCTAATACATATTAATTGGCGTTTGCTAACAAATTTGAAAGAAACAAGTGAAAACAAGTGTTACTTTAAAGGGTGGCTACTTATTACGAGGTAGCTATAGTATCCGTATCAGTCACCCTATTTTAATAGTACAGGTCAATTCAAAGAACTGGCATGAATGGAACAAATAAGTGAATCAAAATGTGCATGCCTTTGACAGATGAACCAAAAAAATGGTAGTTCTTGATAGTTCTGTTATGAACTAGATTTAGATAGAAGAAATAAGTACATCTATTTGTATAGGGGCCAAGCGTGTCAAATTTTGCGCTGAAGTTGTTTGATTGCACTGATTTTGTGCTGTGATTTTAAATATGTCTCAAGCCCTTGAGTGTTCATAATTTTTGTGTTGTTGCAATAAATATCACGTTACGAGGCATTTTTTTTATGTTGTTGTTGACTTCGACTTACAAAAATTGACGCGCGAAAGCTGCAAACTGTGATTAAAGACGGACATCTCAGTGGATTTTACTGAGTTCATTTGACACGCTAAGTAGATACGTTTGTTTATACAAGGTGCTCGCGAGGAACCCGCATAACTTGAACCACGCGTTTCTGAGGCAAAAAGAAAGAAAAAATGTTACATGAATTTTAAAATTTTTCGCCAAAAAAAAATTTTTTTTTGTTTTTTTGTTTTACTTTTTTGGACGTATTTTCACATAAAAAAATTTTTTTATCCATAAAGTTGGCAATTAAAAAGAGTTCCTTCATTTATTTTTCTAAAAACCAAATTATTTGGAAGTTTTTCTTGTCACATTTTGACATCTATCAATGACTACTGTGAGACTATACTCCACAATTGCGCATCAGCGCCGTTAAGAAACCTTTTCTACTGAGTAACAATACGGAAATGTTTTTTTTTTAAATTGGCAATAACTCTGAAACTAGACGAAATCTAGAAAAGTTTATATGACATTTTAGTCTTAAAATGTGACCAAGAATATGCCGAGTTATATGGGTTCCTCGCGAGCACCTTGTATATCGTCGCTACTTTGAAAAAAAACTTATATTTTCTTCTGTTAATGAAAAGAAAATTATAGTAAGTATGTATGAAATGCATACAGACTTACCTACTGCGTTTTAACTTTGAGGAGCAGTGTGAGATACGAGATTTTTTCAAAGTAGTGACGATATGACATCTCTGGTTACGACTGTATATCGATACAGGTGCCACCCATATAATCAAAGTTTTGTTCATTCAATTCGTGCCAGCTTTTGTAAAACGATCTTTTCCTTTGATACACAATCATTATCGATATCGGTTTATAATTTATGTTTAGATTCTAGTTACCAGAACCATGTATCGTTTGTACCCAAAATAAATATTAAAACATTAAACTGATGGCCGATGAGCGGTTCCTAGATTAGCTTTCCTTCTGTTCAATACAAACAGTCACTACAAAAAGGCTTTGAATAAAATAATAGAGTTAAATCGCCATATAAATAGGAATTATTAAAAGCATGAAAAACAAAATTCATATGACATCAAATAACCACAAAAGTGTTGTGTTGGAGTTAAGTAAATAGACAAGTTGCTTTTACAAGCTTGCGACTGCGCTTCTTCGACAAGCCACTTTCCGTATAAGTCGTGATTGATTTTGCAAATTGGTTTACTTTTACTGTGAACTCTTCATTCAATAAATTAATATTGTTGGTCTGTTTGCATAAACAATGTTTTTTATGTAAAAGACATCCAATGATCAGACGGGCAGCCTGATAGTAGAAAGCAGTCATTGTCGCCTTTGGACATACAGCAACATCAGAGTCATTATGTATGCGTTGCCAACGTTTAAGATTCCGAAATATTCGCTTCTTGAAGAACGACATGCCGTAGCGCAAGATAAACATAAATATCAAGGAGTTTTGTTTTGAAGTTTTGACGACCGGTCTGGCCTAGCGGATTAGTGACCCTGCCTGCTAAGCCGCGGTCCCGGGTTTGAATCCCGGTAAGGGCATTTATTTGTGTGATGAGCACAGATATTTGTTCCTGAGTCATGGATGTGTTCTATGTATGATTATATGTATTTGTATATTATATATATCGTTGTGCTGAGTACCCATAATACAAGACTTCTTGAGCTTATCGTGGGGCTCAGTCAATCTGTGTAAAAAATGTCCTTTAACCCTTAAATGCATGGTGATATAATATATCACCATTATATTATAATATATATGCATCATAAATTTGATGGCCTGTGGCTCAATATGTAGCTATCCAAAATCACATTTATAGCTTAATTATTATTCAGTATTTATTATTATTTAATAAATAATTATATAAATTAAATAATATAGTGATTTACTATTTATATTATTTAAGGATAAAGATGAAATGGCAGAAATGTGTGAAAAAACAGGATGATGGCGATTTTTAGTATGTGATTTAGGCAGATTTTTTCGGAGTTAGTTATTAGTTTATGTTTAAACATTTTATCATGGGGGTTTCACAAATAGTGTACCTTTCTAATAGTAGTAAAACTTAACAAATAAAACTTACCAATATTTATATAAATAAGTTTTGGCCTGTTTAACTTCTAACACTGGTTTACTTAGTATTAAAATCGGTATTAAATATTTTTTTTATTATTTTTCCCAGAGTCAGAAAACCGTTGTCTATCATATATATTAATATCTCGTTAAAAGAAAAATTCATGCATTTAAGGGTTAATAATATGTATTATTTATTTATTTTCTTACACGCATAAGTATATATTTATTAACTCGATAACACTTATGATACATATTTTTCTGAGTTAATAGACTTAGCATAGGGGAAAAATATGACATTCACGAGACACGATTAACACTTTCGCTACCAAGAACCCGACTGTCGGGCACACCGCTCGTAGAAGCGTAGCCGATTACATGGGTTTCCCCGTATGTAGCGAAAATGTCGTAGCGCCGCGTAGAGCCCGGTTTCGAAAGTGTCAAACCCAGATATTTTTATCCGGTGACCAAAAAAGTTCGTGCGGTTTTAGTCGTCGCTCGCTAAAAAGACATGTTTTGACCTGTTATGATTTCTAGCTCCCAGCATTTAGTATCAACATAACGTGCACAGACTCGTCAGTTTATTGAGGCACTCCCTCTTGTTAATACGCTTTTCTTAACCAAATTATTTTTGACCAAAATGTCTGTCAATGCTTGTGTGATTCGGGCTTGCTTGCTTTACGAATTTAAACTCGGCACCAAAGCTGCAGAAGCGTCTCGTAAAATATGTACGGCATTCGGTGAAAATGCAGTATCAGAACGCACTGCACAAAAGTGGTTTCAAAGGTTCTTGTCTGGTGACGAGTCGCTTGAAGATTTACCTCGTTCGGGAAGACCCTCTGTTATTGACGATAAAGAATTACAGGCTGTCATAGAAAATGACTCAAAATTAACTTGTCAGGAACTTTCGCAAATGTTTGGTGTTAGTGACGAAACAATTCGTTTGCACTTACATCAGTTAGGTAAGTCATGGAAGCTAAGTAGATGGGTCCCTCATGAATTATCAGATGAACACAGGTTTCACCGAGTATCAGTTTGTTCAGCAATGCTTTCGCGCTATAAAACCGAGCCGTTTTTGGACTGTTTACTTACAGCTGATGAAAAATGGATTGTGTACTATAACACAAAACGAACCCATCACTGGTTATCCCCAAACCAACCAGTACCACATACATCGAAGACTCCAATTCATTGCCAGAAGATCATGCTTTGTGTGTGGTGGACCGCTGCTGGTATAATACACTACGAGTTTCTTCCCGAGGGTCAATCAATTACTGCCGAAGTCTACTCGATGCAGCTCGATCGTGTACACAAATCTTTACTTCAGAAACATCCTGGACTAGTTAACCGGAAGAAAGTAATATTTTTACAAGACAACGCTAGGCCACACGTTGCCAAGCTCACTCTGGAAAAAATCAAGGTTTTAAAATGGGAGTTACTACCTCATCCTCCGTATTCTCCTGACATGTCTCCAACGGATTATCACCTTTTCTTGGCTTTAAATAATCATATGACAAATAAAAAATTTCGTAATCAAGTTGATATCGAAGAGGAGGTTGCCAAGTTTTTTGCTTCCAAAAGTAGAAGCTTTTACGAGGACGGGATAAATAAACTAGTATTTCGTTGGAAAAGAATTGTAGAATGCGAGGGTGCTTATATAAATGAATAAATGTTTTTATAAATAAATCTACAAGACTTTGATATTTATCATAAAAACCGCACGAAATTTTTTGGTCACCGGATACTTACTCGTAACTGTGCCGGATATTTTACAGCCTTTCGTTGGAACTCGTTTGCTCAGCGAACGCTCCTCAGAACACCGGGCGCGATCGTGACAAATTGCCCGATTAACAATTCGCGTCCCGCCGTAGGAGATGGCGCGAGTAACGATCCAATATATCAAAGGATTTTTCCGAACACCGACACCGAAGTTACTACGTGTTTATTAAGACGGTGCGAAATGACAGTTATGTGAGGGATTTTGAGGAGAGTTCTATACGTTACATTGTAAACGTTCTTACAAGCCATTCCAAGATCAGCGCAGGAATTCGCGAACAATATGTTGAGATAAAACCGTTACGTTGCTTGACACGTTCTTTTTTCTGTAATTTTCAAATTTTGGAAACTATGCATCTTAGGGACGATATAGGTGAATTTATATCAAGTTTCATTCAGTCATGTTTTCGATATCTCGTATAGGTTTCAAAACATCCACTCTTAAATGTTTTTAGATGCTGTCAATTTGGTGCTCACATAACAGAATTTCGAAGTCAATCAATCAAAATAAAAACAATAAAAAAATTTAAAACTCCTCTTCATGCTTAAACCACTTAAGGGCGTTCTCTGTGCCAATGACCTTCAATTTGAATCCATTGATATTATGATATTGGGTTGGTAAGAAAGTAATGAGCGAATCATAACCAATATTGTAATTTTTATTTAATTTATTATTTTAATCATTTATCAAAAATATAACGGCCTTCGTTATCTACTTCTTGTCTCCATCATTCTGGTAAAGAATGAATAGCATCGGCGAAGAAGTTCTTAGGTTTAGATTCAAAAAACTCAGACTGTCGTAGATGGGCTTGATCATCGAACTTTTTTTCATTCAAGGCATTACTTAGCGATCTGAACAATGCGTAATCCGTAGGTGCCATGTCTGGAGAGTACGGTGGATGAGGTATCACTTTCCAACCTAGCTCCAATAGCTTTAGCCGAGTCACTTTTGCAATGTGTGGGCGAGCATTGTCGTGTAAGAAAAAAACTTTAGCATGCTGTGGACGATTCTGACAGATTTTTTGGTTTAAATTTTCAAGCTGATTACAGTATACTGATGCGGTAACAGTCATTCCACTTGGTAGGAGTTCCCAGTGAATAATACCATGAATATCCCACCAAACGGACAGCATAACTTTTTTCGGGTGAGGCTCTGTTTTTGGTGCCTCTATTCCTTTTTCGTTTGGAGCTAGCCACTGACGTTTGCGTGTGTGATTTATATATAAGACCCATTTTTCATCTCCAGTGATAAGATGGTCCAACCAGTTGAATGTGCGGCGAAAAGACAGAAGTTGTATGCAGATATCGGCACGGCGGTTTAGTTGATCTCTATCAAGTTCGTGCGGTATCCAAACACTGTATTTGTAGTTTTTTCCCAACTCGTGTAAATGTGTTTCTATGGTGACATGAGAGCAGCCTAACTCGGTAGCAAGAGTAGGACTCGTTAGCCTCGGATCTCCTTCAATTAAGGTTTTTAATTTGGCTACATCAATCTTCACCGGTCGACCAGACTTAGGTTGATCTGATAATGAAAAGTCGCCACTACGAAACCGCTGGAACCATCGTTTCGCCGTGGCCTCAGACACAACTTCAGGAGCAACACGCTGACATATATTACGCACTGCTTCGGCGGCTGAATGGCCAGACTGAAATTCATATAGTAAGCAATGCCTTACATGCACTTCTAATTCGTCCATTTTCTTCCTTATATTAGCTCGGCGACAGCTAGTGAATGACTGACGAGAAACTGTGCGACTCGCCCTTTATATACTTTCGACCATAGAAGATTCTAGAACTCTCTCAAAAATTTTATGTGGAATTCAATCGATCGCTCATTACTTTCTTACCAACCCAATAGTTTCTTAAGCCTATCATATTAACAGCATTGTCTTTAAACAAAATAGTAAATATCATAATTACTTTACAGCCCATTGTTTCTATGATATTTGGCATCAAAGGTGAAAGATTTTAGTCATAACTTTTGTTTTAATTAGTTTAAAATTGAAATCTCTCTTGAATTTTTAGAAAAGTCAAAGGTAAATCAAAAACATGTCGATTTCATGTAATTTCACTAAAATCAAATTTCGAAAAAAGTGTTTTTGGACCATGATTCAAAAAATCATAAAAAAATAGAGATAAAAGATTGAAAAACCGATGGCCGATGGTCTTATAATTCTATCTGTAGTGCAAATTTAGGAGTTTGTTATCAAGACTTTTCATAAATCGATGAAAACCGTGTGGAGCCCCTTAAACCACCATCACGTTTACTCCTTAAAGTTTATGCGTGAAGATGAGTTAAATAAAAAACCGGCCAAGAGCGTGTCGGGCCACGCTCAGTGTAGGGTTCCGTAGTTTTCCGTATTTTTCTCAAAAACTACTGAACCTATCAAGTTCAAAACAATTTTCCTAGAAAGTATTTATAAAGTTCTACTTTTGTGATTTTTGTCATATTTTTTATTTTTAAACATATGGTTCAAAAGTTAGAGGGGGGGGGGGCGCACTTTTTTTTCCTTTAGGAGCGATTATTTCCGAAAATATTAATATTATCAAAAAACGATCGTAGTAAACCCTTATTCATTTTTTAATACCTATCCAACAATATATCACACGTTGGGGTTGGAATGAAAAAAAAAATCAGCCCCCACTTTACATGTAGGGGGGGTACCCTAATAAAACATTTTTTTCAATTTTTTATTTTTGCACTTTGTTGGCGTGATTGATATACATATTGGTACCAAATTTCAGCTTTCTAGTGCTAACGGTTACTGAGATTATCCGCGGACGGACGGACGGACGGACGGACGGACGGACGGACGGACGGACGGACGGACGGACGGACGGACGGACGGACGGACGGACGGACGGACGGACGGACGGACGGACGGACGGACAGACGGACAGACAGACATGGCGAAACTATAAGGGTTTCTAGTTGACTACGGAACCCTAAAAAGGTATTTGTTTCCGTTTTTTCTTCCGATTAGTATCAACGTAAAACCGAAAAAAGGGACCTTCATACCCTATCCCCCCCGGTTTTCTTCGACCGGGAACTTTGGATATGTTAAGGTTCGAACTAGCCCAAACAAAGTTACGTAATCAAAGGTGTTCTTCGCATTTCCCTCTACACCTTTTAATGCTTAGCCTATAAATAGGAAACTTGTTATACTAAGCCGAAGTTTCTGTTTATCAGTGAGAGACTTGCAGTTTAACAAGTTACAAGTTTCCATGAAACGGGCTCCAGAAATATCCTTGTATATATGTATTTGATTATGAATAGTACACAAAACAAATAAGTAGCTACCCGAAACTAAGAACAGCACTAAAGTTCTTGAGACAAGCGGTCCCTCGTAATCACATTCCGTACTTTAGTCCAATTAGCTCACACAATAACTATGCCACTGTCTGTTTCTATTACCAAACTAAAGCCAGGACGACGAGATAAGATAAATAATTGGCATGAAAGAGAAAGCGAAAAATAACGGGTAATTAGATAAGGACAAAGTTTATCTCATTTCATTCGGATTTTCTTTAATGAAGTCCCTGGATATAGGGGACTTGAAAGAAATCCATATCGGTTGCGATGCGACTGCCTACAAGTTGTTTTGCTACTAGTGACTTTTTTCGACGTAAGTAAATAAATGAACATCAACGAAACACCATACATATACTCTCACCTGTATTCCCAAAAGGGGTAGGAAGAACACATGAAACTGCTTATATTTTAGTTCCACTCTTAGAAATTAAGGAGTTGAAAAAAAAAACGTTTTAATTGGTATAATTATATTGCAGTAACAGGTGTAAGTATTTGAACTTCTTTACACTTGACTTATATTGACCAATATATTATTAATTATTATATTTATTATAGACCGTGATTCACTTCTTTTTATTTTTATCCAGGTTCCAATATTTTCACGCAGTCACATGCATTATGAACACGAAAACATTAGCTTTTCCGAATCATGATGCATGTCACTGTGTCGAAATATCGGGAGCTTGACAAAAATAAAAAGACGGGGACAATTTAGAGTTTGATTATATTGCAAAGGCCAATGAAAGGTTAAATTGACTAAATATAATTATGTCCAAATGAAGAAAAAAAAACAGGAATACAGTAGAGTCTGGTTATAACGACGCTCAAGGGACCGCTGATATTACGTCGTACGTAACCGGACGTCGTACAAAAAGAACTTTATTTTTTAAATTAAAATTAATAATGTCACTATCACTAAAACATTTCAATAAATAGGTTTACTTACACGTGTATATAATACTTTGTTTTCTCTTTGTCAGAAAATAGTTATTTGTTTTACAAGGGGGCAAAGTTGTTGTTTAACCGCACGTGCCAATATTGATACCCAAGCAAGCGAAAGATTCCAATATTGATCCTCGAGCATAGCGAGTGGTTCAAAAAGTGGAATCTTGAGCGTTGCGAGGGTTTCAAGGCACTAAGGTTAAACGAACTTTGCCACCGAATGAAACACAACATTTTTTACCACACCAGCACGAACAAAATACTGACTATAAAACATCAAATTAATTAATGTATTCAATAAGTATTTATGATTCAAAAAGTAAATTCTACCAGTCAGCTTCAGACATCAAGTTGAAATTTGTATGAAATTACTTTGCACTCTTGTGGATAAAATGCAATTTTGTTATCTGTTTTCGAATAGCAAAGTAAGCCTTTACCACTGGGTGCGGTAAAAAGTCATTTTTGGTATGTTTGCTCGCTCATCACCGGCAAATTACTGTCGTAATAATAAAGAGTCGTATTCCTTGGACCTCGAGTTTCCTAAGAAATATGACATTCGAACTTTTGGTAAAAAAAAATTGGTAGTAATTGAACGATCTATAATTGAAAAATAAAACGTGGGCTCTATTTAGCTTATAAGATTAGGCCATAAATTGTTCAAATCGTTAAAATCAATGCTCCAAAAAGTCACATGGCTACAATTTCATCTTGTTACTTGTAGACAAGACAGGTGGCCGTGCGCGGGGCAGAAATGGCATTTTGTTTCCTCAATTTACTAGTAAAACCGTCGTCGCTCGTCGTAGTAACCGGACTTGACGGACGAATTTTGTGTAAAATTACGTCGTAAAAAGAGCTTGGTCGTTAAAACCGGAGTCGTAATAAACGGATGCACTTTCATACTATCATAATTATATGAAAACCAAACGAAAACTACTGTATACGCTTTTCATTTGCGTTTGCACTATTTTATTTTTTAAAGTTTAAAATGTCCCGTCCATCACAGTCCATATACCGTTCAATTGGTGTCCCAACGAAACCAAGTGAATAAATCAAAGCTTTTTTTTACACTTAATAAGCTGGGGTTTCTCTTACACCACAGAATACTATTCAGCTGTTAATACACCTTAATAACCAGGTACTTTAACCCCACAAGTTTACTATACTAGTAGAATATAACTAGTAAACAGTATAAAACATTTCATGCATTAATTTTATTCTTTTTTGAAGGGATCACAGTTCTAACCTAACCTACTTTTCAGATAGCAGTAGGTACATATGTTTAAGGGTCACAGTTCTAACCTAACTTAATTTTTCTGTTAGCAGCTCGTTGTGTCTGGGTTACAATTCTAACCTAATCTAATTTTCTGGTAAATGATGGATTTAATTAATTGTACATTTTTTTAAATTCTAACTTGTGCTTTAGAAGGAATTAGTATTTATTATCGGAAATAATCATTATACTCAAAGTATGTTATGATTAATGTTATTCGAAAAAATGATCATTATATTAAATAAGAATTGTACGATTTTTTAGTATATTATATGATTCAATAATTATATCAAATGATCGTTATTACGACTAAAAATATATCAAAAAAAGTTATATCAATCGTTACGCACCCAAGGTTACTTTGTCCACTCATGAAAACCTATTTGTTTGAATTAATATTAGCGAAAACGATATTATGAGCTAGATATGTTTTTTCTTCTGCCAGCGTTTTGTGTCGTTTAAAAAATCAATAGGTAAGTGCCCAGCCATGAAAAATTGTTTTTTTTTTATACAACGGACAAAGTAACCTTGTATGGTCAAGGTACTCCGCTGTTATGGACACGTGGAGTAGGAATAAAAATTTACCTAAAGTCGACACAAATTATGTTTAATTATTAACTTATAAAACATATACACCGTGGGCATGAATAATCAAAAAGATTTTAACAGTGTATTCTTTACCACATTTAGAGACTATAATAAACACACACATATAAACTTTACTGGATATCGCCTAGTTTCAGAGTTATTACCAATTGAAATAATATATTTTTTCTTTTTATTACTCAGTACCCACCCGCCACCGCGCGTGTGGTCTACTGGTGAAGACGTTAGCCGCGTAAGCTGAAGACCCGGGTTCGATTCCCGGCTCGGCCACCAGTGGGCCTTGTCGTTTTTTCTTTCGAGTATGATATTTATTTCAATTTATAATTTAAACAATTGTCAAAACTGAAGTTCAAAAGTTTAAATCCTGTATCGAGAGATGGCAATATGTGCGCACTCACTACAAATTTTACTTTGACAGTATTTCTCTATATACTCGATCCTCTTTGGAAACTTCGTGTATATGTAAATGTACCTTTTATTTCCCGTTAACTAGATTGAGTTTTTGTGTACTTAACAGCCAAATCTGGAAATCGAAAAAGTTCTTTTACAATTTATTTGTCTGAAAATCCTCCATTTATTGGGAAGGAAATCAGCGGGGCAGTCGACAGAGTCATCCTAATCGCAGATAACGGTGACAACTGTTTAGGGTTGCCAACTAGTCAAGAATAACTAAAAATAATATGTTTGTACAGTATAGTTCATAAATATGTGCCCATTTCTTCACCTTCACTCGTTGCAATAAGGTGAAAAAATGTTTACATATTTATGAGCCCGACTGTACATCATAAAATGGGGTCAGTGATTAAAACCAAAAAAATATGGCTGGATATTTAATATTATTCATATCAAGGATCTTTATCAAGGTCAAAAACCGCACAACCGTGCCTTATACACAATCGGTACTTTTATAAATAAGTACCTATGTCAAAGTAAAATAAATTAGTATGTATGTAAGTATGTAATATGTAGTAATATAAGTACCTATTGTTTCCTTTACTGAGGTTTAAACACAAAAATAATACGAGTTATAATATATACTCGTACATTGAATTTCATAATTGAAAATAATATAATAGACTCATATTAAAACGTTGCACGTGACTTTAAGCACATTTACAAATTAAAATGTTGACAACCCTAGCTTAACTCGTAGCGCGTTCCGATGCTAATCGCATCGTTTGTCACGGGACGACGCGGATTACTCGCGTGCGTCGGAATAATATTGTCCCACCGCTGGTGCACCCGCATCTGGTGAAAACGATCATTTCGTTATATTTATGAGAAAAAACCTCTGGGTTGGGCTGGGTCAGACACCGCCGTTGTTTTAAGATAAAGCGTTTAATCATTTAAGGCCGACCTGTTTTGTGCGGCCACGGAAAAAAATATAAATCGTTTGACGCAGACCATAGCAGTAGCGCGGGGGTAGTTCTGTTGAATAGCAACGAAATGCGTTGTAGACTATACAGTGAACACGGCGGGATAGTGGCTAGTGTGTACAGTAGCATGACGGTTGTATAACCATAATGTTGATGTAACTGAACAAATACCTATTAATTTGCCTTTGTTCCAACTATGATTTTGTATGTCCGGATGAAGATCCCGGATCTTGCAGGATTGCAGGAACCAATCACTCTCTGTAGCTTATCGTATAGCTCTCTCTCACTTCCGTATTAGTGTGATACTGATGTTATCAGATGTAATTTTGACTTTGGTTAGTTAGGTCGTCGAATTTCGTTTGAGCTGCAAAATGGATGACTAACGAATTTGGCATAAACTACTGTAGGTACTGTACCTCAAGCGAAATTGTTCTTGAACTAACAACTGAAACGAAAAGGAATTTTTCTTTTTTACAAAATATGGCTATTGTTAATTACTGAAACGCTATTTAATGGATAAAATCCTTTCAGTATCTCAAAACGGAATGTTACCTAATCCAAAAGAAAACATTTTGCAGCCTCTTGTGTATAAAACCCAATAATAATAAAAAGCGCCAAATCTAAACCAGACATCGATTCACCAAATTGTTGGCGTCCTCACAAAAAAGCACCGGAACAACCAATAAAACAGTAGTTTATCAGACGTTTCGTAAAATAATTCGTTAGGGTGGGAAAAGTAAAATTTCCCGGCTCGTGTACGTACAAGTTTTACGAGCCAACATTGGAAACAACTGTTCCCTTGGGCCATGATGCGAGATGTAGATAGATAGACAATTGTCTCGAGATGAGAATAGGAACATAGCACAAATGTTCATGGTTTGACTTTTTAAAATGTGTCTCGTGTTAAATGGGTGAATTCAGACAAAATTTGTGGCAGAGCAACTTTTTATAGGACTTGTACCTATTCATGACGGCCGCAACACAAAAGATGCATACCTACCTACATGACTGATGGTGATGCACGTGCGACCTAATGCACTGATAATATCAAATCCCTAAAATACTCTAATCTTATGAATCAGCATTGTAAATAAAAAGGAAAATTGAGTTAACGATATAACCGCTTATATATAATAATTACTTCTAATATCTTGTACCTAAGTTTCTAGTCTTGCATGTAAGTTTTCACCCAATATTTAACGCATGAACAATTACAGTATGAACAAATTTATATAAAGGTAATTCCCATTTTCTTAGATCAACTACGGCATTGTAAATCCATGACAATGTTGATTTCAAAACTGGACACGCTACAATTTCTTGCACGTAATCTAGCAACAAGATTGTCAATATTCTCATAGCTAACAGCATGTTACACAATCCTAACAAAAGGTCAAATCCCTTCCTGAACCACGATTCACTCCAGCTGTATAACGTTTAATCCTGTTCGCTCCTTTCAAGCCTCACGTAATGGCGAACCTCGTCTATTCAGTCATTCAGTCAGCCGAGCGCAGTTTGCAAGTGAAAATATCTAAGGCTTTGCATTGCGACTAGAGCATGGCTTTCTAAGCATTCTAGTTACTACTGTAGATTATTAACAAGTAAGCTTTGAAAAATGGTAGTAAGAATCGACCGATTTCTGGCCGCTGCGATGTTTTGATTGATAGGTGTCAATATCGCAGATATGAAAACTGTTATTTATTCTGAGTATTTAATGTATATTTTAACATTAAATACTCAGAATTAATTGAAGATAGAAATCAAATATTTAAACGTAAACTGGTGCTCCTACAAGATCAAATACGCCATTGTCAGGCAGTGGCTAACATACACTTAGAAAAGTGGAAAGGCTTTAAATAGGTATTCACCACACCAACTGATAAAGGCTTACTTTGCTATTCGAAAACAGATAGCAAAATTGCATTTTATCCACAAGAGTGCAAAGTAATCTCATACAAATTTTAACTTGATATCTTTAACTGGCTGGTAGAATTTACCAATAAACGATGATTTTGAATCATAAATATTTAATAAATTGATAGATTTGATGTTTTATAGCCAGTATTTTGTTCGTGTTGGTGTGGTGAAAAATTTTGTGTTTCACTCGGCGGCAAAGTTTGTTTAACCTTCGTGCCTTGAAACCCTCACAACGCTCAAGATTCCACTTTTGAACCACTCGCTACACTCGCGGTTCAATATTGGAATCTTTCGCTTGCTCGGGTATCAATATTTGCCAATATTGCGTGCGGTTAAACAACAACTTTGCCCCCTTGTAAAACAAATAACTATTTTCTATAGGTGTGTTTTACAAGTAACAAGGTAAAACAAACTGTCAAGAACATCAATTCTTATTATTAGTACCAAAATCCTTTTCGTAAATATAATCATATATCTTGCAGCACTTATTATTACGTCAAGTATAAATTGACACCATGTTTTCCTTTTAACGACGCGATCCAGAAACGTCGTTCCTGTGTTAAATTGACTGCGTGATGTGACAAGCCTAAATCAGCTGTCACCAAAATTCGCGTAATTTTATCCAGTAAAGATATTCTGCCAAAGTTACTCAGTATTATTGTTATTTTTGGGGTATGTTCAAAACAAACGCTGTAGAGGATAAGCAAAGTGGATCCGCCCCCAGCGGGTTTCGTTTGGATGGGAACAAGCTTAACATATTCCTTTTTTAAATTTTCAATACTTTATTTATAAGAACTAGTAATAATAGAGTAAACAGATGATAAAAACAAAACAAATAATTCACATATTCACATTAGCTGGAGCATCTTGGTTTAGCTGGAGTTGGGAATGGCTGCTCCGTTACCAGTTCGGTATCGTTAGTTTCGCTGCAGGTTTGAATTTGTGACGACTGTGTGCCTCGTATGCACATTCTGGTGGCTCGAATTATAGCAGTGCATATCCTTGTTCTAAGCCAACCGAGTATCGCACTTACGCCGTGTCTTGCGTGGGCGACGGTCGCCGTCGCGTCTCATACTTTCATACCGATAAGGTTTGATTTCGTATGCGTCGCATCGCCGTCGCGCGACCATCGCGCGACCGTCGCCCACGCAAGCCACGGCGTTAGCGATTTATTCCAACGGACCGCGAGGGCTTCGCCTAAATGTTTGACGAAAGAGATGACAAGCTTGACATTATTTTTCTAAACTAGCTTTTGCCCGCGGCTTCGCTAGCGTTACAAAGAGACAAAAAGTAGCCTATGTCACTCTCCATCCCTTCAACTATCTCCACCTAAAAAATCACGTCGATTCCTCGCTCCGTTTTGCCGTGAAAGACGGACAAACAAACAGACACACACACTTTCCCATTTATAATATTAGTATGGAAGTATGGAAAATGTAACGTGACGTCCGAAACGTCGAGCCTAATGTAATTGTAAGTGTTGCGTGATGTGTGATAATGTCCCACTTTAGTTCTAAAAATCGCTTTAATTTAAATCAAAATATTATTTTAACGCATTTACTTCCACCCTCTTTTCCTGGCCATTCATCAGGTGCCACACTTTGCTATATGCCCCAAAACGCCACATGGGGTTGTCAACCGACTATTAGCCAGTGCCTCCAAACACAATATGAGTTCATAGTAATTCATACAGGAACCCTTCAAAATGCTGAACTCATAATATATTATGCGTCGAAGGTACTGGATGAAAGTCACTACATACTATGAACGCGTTTGCATTCCGTTAAGTAAGCCTATTATACCTATTATAAGTTTATGCTTGTTTTCAAAATAGTTTAACTCTGAAGATAACGCGGAGCTAAAGAGCGGCTTGTAACATAAATCAACCTCGCACATTACTCAGCTCTAGAAAATAGTTCTCTTTCAAACGAGTAAGTAAAACCTAAACCGAATTGTTATCTATAGCGCGCTCAAGCACAAAGATAAAAGGTCCTTAACCAAAGCGGTGCCCTGGGTGGATTACTTTCGTCGCAATCCATACGTAAAAAGGTATAACGGAAAATCTCCCGCCCAGCGAATTGTCACTTTTTACCCCAGGACAGTGGTGCAATCACTCGGTCCAGCGAGCGGGTTAATTAATGAAATCTATTAACTTCCTCCTGAGGGACAGAATCGGTCGGTTTTTTTATTTGAAAACGGTTTTTTTGCTGAATTTGAATAGCGTTTACCGGCTAGCTGATAATGAATTGAAATTGTTTTTTTACTAAAGCGTAAAAGTTGCTCTTAGGTTTTTATTTTTGTAAAAATGTGGAATAAAGGTTTGATTCTGGAGAAAGTGTATGATTTATATTTGTAGCTATTGTTAATTTTTTTTAATCATTAATAATTATTATTACTCGAGTTATTTTTAAAACTCTGCACTCTTGACATTAGGTATGATACAATATTATAATAACGCACTACAGTAGAAAAAAGCAATATCATTCATAAATAAACAAGACAGTGTAAAATTCACAATACGAGTAAATTACATTTTTAATAGTATCGTTATTATTTATTATGTGGTGTTTTCTTTGGTGACGACCGGTTTAGCTCAGTCGGTAGTGACCCTGCCTGCTGAGCCGCGGTCCTAGGTTCGAATCCCGGTAAGGACATTTATTTGTGTGATGAGCACAGATATTTGTTCCTGAGTCATAGATGTTTTCTATGTATATAAGTATGTATTTATCTATTTAAGTATGTATATCGTCGCTTTAAAGAAGTATATAAAATTAAATAAACTGATCAAAAAAAATCAAAAGATGTCAAAAATTAATAAATTGTTTTTTAAAAAATTGAGATTTTGTAAAGTTAATATAAGTTTAGTAGATAAGTTAGATTTGTATACAGCTCAGTTAGAACACAGTAGATTACAGTATGAAACTGACACACAGGCATTAAAGTTAAAAATTCAAAGCCTAGAGGATTCAATAAAATCTTTAGATGTGATAAATGAGAATTCAAAAAAAGTTATTAGTGAATATTCTTTAGCCATGGATGATTTAATATCCCAGATTAAGCATAATTCAGAGCGGTTTGAGTCGTTGACAAATGCCCAGGCATGTGCATGTAAGCAAGTGACTGGAGATTTGTCGACCAGTGCGCTTGACCCAAGCCTGTGTGACAGTTTACCGCAGGGGCAAATGAATGATAATGGCCCCTTCCACACTTCACAACAAAGCACACCTAAACCTAATGTTGTTATGTACTGTGATGAGATTGGGAGCAATATGAGCTCATTTTTAAATTTTTACTTAAAGGGACTTAGTACAATCAATAACTGTCTGCCTCATAGCAGCTTTGAAAATATCATTAAACAAATTTTAAACGACAGTAATATCAATAGTAAGACAACACTGCTTATCTTTATGGGGAATAGGGGTAATGTAAACAAAAATAATTTAGTAAAATATTATGAACAATTAAACTCATTGGCAGTGCATGAAATTATTTTCTTTACATTCCCTATTGTAACCAGATGTCAGAGGCAGAAAAAAAGAAAATAACACTAGACATAAGTTGAATGTAGCTTTATATAATCTTTGTACATATAGTAGTAAGGTTAGCATAATTGACACTAACAAATTTGTTAGTAAATACCATATACCTATGGTGTTTTTGACTAAAGGTAAATGTTACCTTTCAAATTATTATAAAAGACAAATAGCTTTATCGCTATCCTATTTATTTGACATTTCTGCCAAAAATTTGGCAGACAACTCTGCTCCTATTGAGCAGCAAAGTATGAACTTGGAATTGGTTCCAGTCATAACCAATGATTTAAACTAGCTTCTAAGACAAAAGATTCTGTCTTTGGCAATTTAATTTTAAGTAACTATAAGAATCAATACTGTGAGCAAGGAAAGTATATCCACCTGGTGCATCAAAATATTCAATGTATTAGAGGAAAAGATTTACAAATTGAACTATTCATGAACGAATTTTATGTAGACATTTTATGCATTACTGAACACTGGTTAAAAAACAATGAATTAATGCCTCAATTTAATAATCACCAGGTGGCAAGTTCGTTCACCAGACATAGTTCCATACATTTATTTATTTATTTATTTATTTAACCTTTATTGCACAACATAAAGTACAAATGGCGAACTTAATGCCTTAAGGCATTCTCTACCAGTCAACCATTGGACCAAACAGAAACTTACAATTGGTGCGGAAAATAAAACAGAAATTTAAATAGATATAAGTCACTATCTAAATACTATATGCATCATCAATATACATACATAAATAAGTACAATCATATACATACATAAACTAACTAAAATATATAATATACATATATATACATATATATAGTACCCATTTAACCATTACTGTCTAACAACGTTGGTGTACCTGCGAGAAGTGTTTACGTAATTGACGTTTGAAGGAAAACTTGCTCTGTGCTTGTCGTATTGCGAGAGGGAGATCGTTCCAAAGACGAATTGCCTGCATAGCGAAGGAGTTGGACATGAACCCGGTGCGATAGAGGGGGATAGCGAGCTTAAGGCTCCGAGACTTACGAAGATCGCAATCGGGACGAGGAGTTATAAATTGAAATTTAGATCGAAGGTAATCTGGTGCAGCTGGATCAAACAGGATAGTATAGAGCATGCAAAGTATTCTAGACGACCTACGCTCGCGGATCGGGAGCCAGTTTAGTTTTCGGCGGAAGATGGAAATATGGTCGTACTTTCTGAGCCCGTAGATGAATCGGATGCAGTTATTAAGCAAACGATCCAATTTATTTAGTAATTCCTGCGTAATGTTTGAATAACATACGTCGCCATAATCTATTACAGGCAATACTAACGCCTGAATAAGGAGCATTTTCGTGCTAACCGGCAAAAAGTGTTTAAGCCTGTAAAAAGACCGCAGCATATTCGTTACCCGGCGACAAACATCCGAGACTTGCGGAGCCCAAGACAGACCACTATCCATTAATAGACCCAAGTTTCTCACTTCCGGCGCGTAAGGAACCACACTGCCCGCGTAAAGGATCGGAGCCAACTGATCGACATTTACTAAAGAAAGCAAGCGAGGACTTCCGAATATGATGGCTTGACATTTGTCCGGATTAACATTGATGCCGAAATTACGAGACCAGGTAGAGATATTGGCCAAATCATTATTAATTTTCGTCACTGCTTGTTTTAAACGAGTTAAATCAGTTTGCGTATATATTTGTAGGTCGTCAGCGTATAAATGATGAGAGCAGAGGATCCTAGAAGTGATTAGATTTATGAAGACAGAAAAAAGGAGAGGAGACAGAATGCCGCCCTGAGGAACGCCAGAAGTCAGTTCACGCCAATCGGAGATAGCATCATCCGCCCTGACCGCCTGATGACGATCCTGAAGATAGGAAGAAAACCACTCGGTCACTGTTGATGAGATGTTTAGGTGTCTTAATGTAGCAAGTAACAAGTCATGATTAACTGCATTGAACGCATTGGAAAAGTCGATCAAGACTAGCACTGTTAACTGAGATGTCTCCATGCCTGATCTAACATCCTCAACAACTTTCAGCAATGCGGTAGTCGTGCTGTGACCAGAGCGAAAACCTGACTGATAAGGAGATAGGAGCTGGTTGTTGAAGATGTGAGCAGACAATTTCTTATGGACAATGGCTTCTAAAACTTTGGACAAGAAAGGTAGTATAGAGATAGGCCGAAAGTCTTTCATTTCACTAGGATTAGCCTTCTTAGGTAATGGAATTACGTACGCTTTCCGCCACAAAGAAGGAAAAGTGCCAGTAGACATCGATAGATTGACAATATAAGTGAGAGCAGGTAGAATACTTTCAGAAATATGAACAATCATTAGTCGGCTTATATCGTCAAGACCAGTAGCATTCGATCTAATAGATGAAATAACGTTACTTATCTCATCAGCAGTGACAGGGGTGAAAGTAAATTGAGTTATGGAATTAAGAGGCAGGGCATTTATTTCTGAAACACTTCGATCTATTGTAAAGGGATCTAAATTGGAAGATTTAGCAAAATGCGAATTAATATCATTAATAGAGAAAGAAGAAAAAGAAGAGGAATTAGTCTGGTTTACAGGCTTTCCAATGCCTAGAGTTTTCAAAAATTTCCAGGTATTTGCTGTGGAGGAAGAAGCAATATTGTCGTGAACATATTTGCGCTTTGCTGATCTCACCATCTGATTGCACTTGTTCCTAGCCTTTTTGAAAGTCACCCAGTTCTCTTCACAACGTTCGCGTTTGAACTTACGGAACGCACGATCCCGCCTTGTCATTGCCATCCGTACAGCCTCTGTAATCCACGGAACAGGTGGACGCTTCAGCTTGACACTACGATGAGGTGCGTGCAAATCATACAAATTTAAAACTAGCTTGCTGAACGAAACAGTCGCATCGTTTACTGAGGAAGCAGTTAAAACGGTAGACCAGTCAAGAGCTCCCGCGTCACGTCTTAATGCATCGATATTTAATTTCGCAAAGCTACGGAGTTTTACTGTCTTAGGTTTCAGTTTGGGAGGCCTAACACGATAGCTGACGAAAATTAGATCGTGGTGTGAGAAACCGGGTGCCGGGCACTGACCAACCTGATCCACATGATCCACAGAAGCAGTAAGAATGAGATCTAGCCAAGTATCGGTTGTGTCAGTATTATGATGCGTAGATTGGAGTGGAAGAATTGTCATATCGGCAGACTCTGCGGCTACCCTCAACTTACGCGATCTAGAATTGCTTTTCAAAAGGTCGGTATTAAAGTCGCCCATAATTAAAATATGTTCATACTCAGTGCTGACTGTGTGAAGTAGTGTCTCGAAGTCTGAAAAATAGTCTAAAGTAGGAGGACAGTACACAACACCAAGGACGGCATTCGCTCCTTGCATGGTAACCTCAATCAACAAGTGTTCCAAAGAATTAGAGAATTGTGTAGGGGACGAGGAGAGAATTCTATAGGACAGTTCGCTACGCAAGTAGATGGCAACACCTCCCCCGCCTTTGCCCACTCGATCGTTTCGCAGTAACACGTAGCCGGGTAGACAGTACAGAGTAGAAGCTAAACTAGGCTTGAGCCAAGATTCAGATATTAAAATTACATGTACCTTTGAACCAGAGAAAGTTTCGAGTAGGTCTTGGTAATGACAAGGAATGCTTTGGGCATTAAGGTGACAGACATTCAAGTGTTTATGAGCATTTTGGAAAGTGCGTGTTACGAAGTCACCAAGGGTGTCAGGCGTGGATATTGAGCAATCAAGAGAGTGAAAAGAAGAAGACAAATCACAGGCTGAATGGTATGTTTCGTCATCTGACATAACAGTTTATAGAAATAGGTACACAAAAATATACTATATAGCTATAAATAAATATATATAAACATTAACTAATATAATAAAGCATGCAAATTACGCAATGAAGCACGCAAAACTTATTTCGGTTTGACCCGCCAGTTGACCGTTTACACAATGAATAATTCAAGTATGTAACAATAAAAACTAAGATACATGACACAGGAAATAAACGTAGACATATATAATCTAAGAGTAGGCATAGAAAGAACAAAAAAAAAATGATAAAAAAACAAGAAATTAAAATTAACAGAGATCGCACTATGCAGTAACAGAACGCAATGAATGACAGACAGCTACAGCTGTCAATGTCAGTTTTGATTTGCGATCTTAGTAGTTGGTGTTTGCGATTGCGCATTTATGTGACGTATTTACGGTAGATCATTGAATTAATTATTTAAAGGAACAAAAGAGTAGATCTGTGGGTAGATCTAACCTGAAGATCAAATTATCAGTGCGCTCTGCAAAAAGGAAACACATGCCCAACAAGATTAACAACAATATAACGCTACGGATACAAATCACTTTCGTCTCGCACTTCTCATAGCCTTAGGCGGCTCGGCGGCTGCCTGTGGCGCTGACAGAGTGTTTGTTGTAGGCGCCGGAGTAGTAATTACCGCCGGCGCAGGCGCAGAAGCTCCATCAGTCGCAGCAGCATCGGCCGTGGGGGTCGGCGCGGACGTGGTCCTAACTGACTCATACTTAGACGACAGGTCCTCGAGCTGCTCTGCTGTGGTTATACGTTCTCTCTTACCACCAGGCAGCTTAATATATATATTGCCGTCAAGACTCCACACATTGCGCATCCCAAAGTGGTTTCTTGCTGAGATGAACACTGCTCGCCGCCGCTTGGTCATGAACTCAGAAATGACAGTAGAGGAGCCCTTCAGTGATGTCTTTTTATGCCACACAGTATTCCTCATATGCTGGTCCGTGAACCTAACAAGAACAGATCTGGGGCGGCCGTCAGCTCTAACTCCAAGACGATGACAGACGGTGATGGAGTCTCTAGTTACCTCCGGTAACTGGAGGTTTTGTTGGCATATTTTGACTACAGAATCTGTGATGTTCTCATTGGCCTCCTCAAGCATACCGTCAAAGAGCAGAAACTTCCTGCGATGCCTCATCTCAAGAGTATCCACAGCATTGGTCACACTGAGGATCTGCTGGCTGAGCAATTCAAGCATAGCTGACACCTGCTCCTTAAATGATGTCACCTCCGCGCTGAGGCTGGCGATGGTGGTATGAGTAGGTGACGCTGTCTTCAGTGCCATGTCCAATTCCCTGAACCGTTTGGCGACGGTGATCTCCAGTTTCTTCTGTCCATCCAGGATTTTATCCATAGCGTCCATGTCAACAGTGTTTATGTGAAGAAAGTGTTTGAGTGTCAAGTGATAGTAATGGGTGCAAAGGTCAACTGGTAGGTAGACTGTATTTAATCACTCAAATGGCATGAAATATCTGTGCCCACACTGGTACTAATTAGTTGTTTAATAAAGTTAAAATTTTGACTAAAATTTTGTGTTTAATTTAATTATTTTAAATAATTTACATAAAGTAAATAAAGATGACTTGTAAACTTTTTGACAGCTACCCACCAAAAAAAAAGCATACACCACCAAAATACATGGTGGGTCGTTAATTATAATAAATAGCCAGTTAAAATTTAAGGAACGTAAGGATATTGTTTCCATGTCTGTTGAACGGACTATAGAACTAAGTGCTGTAGAATTGGAGCAATTTATTGTTGTCTGTGTGTATAGGCCGCCATTAAGTAACTTTGAAACTTTTGAAAAAATTATGGAATCTGTGCTACTTAAAATATCATCTTCTAGTAAAAAAATACTTATATGCGGCGACTTTAATGTAAATATCTTGGAAAATTCAACAATAAGTATCAGATTGTTGAATCTTTTCAAATCATGTAATCTCAATCATATTTTTATGGAGCCTACTAGAGTGACTGCCACTAGTGCCACCTGTATAGATAATATTTTCACTGATATTTTTCCTACTACTAAAGATGTAATTAGCAACTTAGAATCAGACCATTTAGGCCAATTGATAGTATTTGAGACATTAAGGAAAAATACTTTGAGAAAACAAATAACTTTTGTACCAGTAACCTCCGACCGCGTGGAACGAATGAAGCAAAGTTTGGTTCAGGCGCTACCCTCCCTGTCTTCCGATATGAGTCCTAATAGTATGTATAATTCATTCTTTCACACTTTTCTGCAACATTATAATGCAATATTTACTTCAAAATCGGTCGTAGTTAGTGGTGCATCAGTTTTTAGTGAGTGGGCTACTGCAGAGTTACATCAACGAAGACGTGCATTGTATGCCTTGTATGAAGAACGGCGGTTTAATACGAGTGATGAATTTAAAGAACATGTTAAGCAATATTCGAAGAAGTTCAAGATAGATTGTCATATCGCTAAGCGAAATTATCTTAGTAATAAAATAAAAAATAGCTCTGACATTATTAAAGCAACGTGGAAAGTAATTAATGTGGAAACTGGTCGCTCGAAACACGCAGTAAAAGATATTAAACTGAATATTGATAACAAAATTATAGATTCCAATTTTGAAGTAGCAACAGAGTTCGAAAAATTTTTCACCGAGATACCAGCATTCACAACTAAGGATTTAAATTCATCACCCTTATCTGCCGTCACATTATTAGAGGAAAACGTTCCTGAGTGTTGTAGAGACCTTTATTTTGAACATGTTTGTACCTCAGATATAGTAAAGGCATTTAAATCAATTAATGTCAAAAAAACTAGTGACCTCTGGGGGTCTCCGTCCATGCCGTAAAATCCTTAGTTGAGGTTGTAGCGCCTGACTTAGCAGTTATATTCAACAACAGTGTTGACTGCGGCGAGTTTCCTGATCTAATGAAACATAGCAAAATAACTCCTTTATTTAAATCCGGCAGCCACTCTGACCCCACAAACTTTAGACCAATATCTGTGCTGCCAACTTTCAGTAAAATATTTGAAAAATTAGTTCTTTCTCAATTAGTACGACATTTTAACGTTAATAATTTAATGCATAATAAGCAATTTGGCTTCACACGGGGTCGCTCGACAACCGATGCTGGTGTTGAGCTAATTAAGCATATTTTCGATGCCTGGGAGGAGTCACAAGATGCTTTAGGTATCTTTTGTGATTTATCTAAGGCCTTCGACTGTGTTTGTCATGAAACATTGATCAGGAAACTACATTATTATGGAGTCAGAGGATCAGCACTAGATTTACTCAAGTCCTACTTAAATGGTAGAATACAAAGGGTAGATGTCAATGGACAGAGATCAACTGGGTCATTGGTCTCTATGGGTGTACCACAGGGATCAATATTGGGGCCTTTCCTGTTCCTTATCTACATAAATGACTTGCCATTCCTTGTAAAGACCCACCATGATATAGTATTGTTTGCAGACGACACCTCACTTATTTTCAAACTCAAACGACAGCAACAAGCTCACAGTGATGTAAACAATGCTATCTCTAAAGTAGTGAACTGGTTCAATGCTAATAATTTATTATTAAATGAAAAAAAGACTAAATGTATTAAGTTTGTCACTAATAGTAACGTAAGGAATGAGCAAACAAGTGTCGTTGTGAAGGATGAGGAATTAGAACTGGTAGATAGTACAGTTTTTCTTGGTATAACTTTAGATTCTAAACTTCAGTGGGGTCCCCATATTGTTAACCTCTCGAATAGACTTAGTTCTGCAGCTTTTGCAGTGAGCAAGATCCGTCAGTTAACAGACGTGAAAACAGCTCGATTAGTTTATTTTAGTTACTTTCACAGCATTATGTCATATGGTATTTTACTTTGGGGCAGTGCTTCAGAGATAAATACCATATTTATTCTGCAGAAGAGGGCTATTCGAGCAATATATAAAATGAACCATAGAGACTCACTTAGAGATAAATTTAAGGACATTAATATAATGACAGTGCATTGTCAATATATTTATGAGAATATTATGTATGTACATAAAAACATTTGTAATTTTAAGAAAAACTGTGATGTACATAATATAAATACTAGAAATAAACATAAACTCGCGGTGCCCTTCACACGGCTCTGTAAAATTAAAAAATCATTCATGGGTAATTGTGTTCGATTTTATAATAAACTTCCGAATCATATTACTGACTTGTCAATTAATAAATTTAAGAATCATGTAAAGCGTGTACTCATTTCCAAAGCTTATTATACAACACAAGACTACATGAATGATAAAACAACGTGGGATTAATTGTTATTCGAAATGGTTTCTTATTTTTACGTTTATTATTATTATTATTGTTGATGAAATTAATATTGTATTTTTTTGGACATTGGATTTTTCCTAGAAATATTCTAGACATGTATTTTTATATATACATATACCTAATTATATATTTTTTGTTTAACGACTATTTTTATATGAAATTGTATATTATAGACTCAATATTATTATGAACAATAATTTACAACAATAAATTGCTCTGATAATTAGGTTAGATTAAGATCATAATATATATGTAATGAACTATTCATAAGAGCTTGTAACTAGGCCTACATGAATAAAGATATTTTGAATTGAATTGAATTGCTTAGCACCCATAGTACAAGCTTTGCTTAGTTTGGGGCTAAGTTGATCTGTGTAAGGTGTCCCCAATATTTATTTATTTATTTTATTTTTATAAATATTAGGTACATATTATATTAAAGGAAAATCCTGATATTATTTAATTGACAAGAATTTATTTTTTTCTAAATTCAGAGATACGAGTATGTTAGGCAACGGACATTTTAATTGGGTCACTTAACTTTATTAGATGGATATACGACTATATTGTTATTAAAGACAGACACTAGGCCAGCAATTCCCGTCAACTTTGTACAATGCCACGTCAGCAAATTTTAATTGATCCTATTTTGTTACCAACATTTAGTAATATAATTCGACTTTCGTAAGATATCTACAGGATAATTGTTATAATTAAGAAAATATAGATACTAGAGAACCTTAATGACGAAATAAAACTTAATAAAATCTCAATTCATCAACAAAATCTTGGTAACAAAATAGGAATTAATAAAAACAAATTTAACTTTTCCCTTAATTTTTGTACAAAGTTGACGGGAATTGCTGAGGCATAACTGTAGGTGCCAAACAAAAACTTTATACACGTATTGTATAATATGTACTTATAATATTTATTTATTTTATGTAAATGTAATTATTTAATGCCAGTTATGTACTTTTTTTGTTTCTCATGATACAACACTGTTCCTTGGCTTAACATTGGACAAAAATCTACAATGGAGTCCTCATATAAGGAAACTAGCAAGCAAATTAAGTTCAGCCGCATACGCCGTTAGGAGAATCAGGCAACTGACTAATGTTGAGACAGCTCGCCTAGTGTATCATAGTTATTTTCACAGTGTAATGTCATACGGTATTCTGGTTTGGGGCAAAGCAGCTGACATACAGACTATCTTTGTATTACAAAAGAGAGCCATTCGTTCTATTTACAACTTAGGAACACGTGAATCAGTAAGAGAACTCTTCAAAGAAATTAATATCTTAACTGTAGCTTCCCAATACATTTATGATAGTATAATTTATGTTGTTAAGAATTTAGACTGTTTCACTAAGAATTCTGATATCCATAATTATAACACTAGAAACAAAAATAAGCTTGCCATAAAGAAGTTTCGTGTCCGTAAAGTACAGAAGTCATTTGTTGGGCAATGCATTCATTTTTATAATAAGTTACCTGACACTGCTTTGAGATTACCCCTCCCAGCTCTTAAGAACTACTTAAAAAAAAATCATTGATGTTAAAGGCTTATTACAGAGTCGAGGACTATTTGACAGACAAACATGCATGGCCCGAACCAGAAACTACAAAAAACGAATAGCAATTAAAATAATTGTATTATGTATAGAGGACACACTTCAGATAAGAAAGCACATCAAATATTTTATATTTTATGTTGTGTAGGTATATTACATATTTAATGATATTGAGATTCATATTATCTTTTTCTTCTGTGACAATTTGATATGTTTTCTCTGAAGAAGAACGACGTATTATTAAGCGATAATATAATTTATTGAAATTAATTTCCATAGAGTACCTAGTCTGTTCATATTCTTTGATGAATAATTTTGCATGTTAAATTGTATCTTGTTATTTAATGCATGTTAGTTATAAGATGTAATGTTTTGAAAAGAAGTTGCCCGCCGAGTTTCTTGCCGGTCCCATAGTGGATACCCCCCTCCCAACTGAGGGGGGACTGAAATCTTCTCGAGGCTGAGGCGTAGGGTTAGAGCCGGCGTAGCTTTATTTGACGTTCATATGCGCATTGTAATATGCCTATTTGAAAAATAAATATTTCATTTTCATTTCATTTTCATTTTCATTTCTCACTGCACTCACCTTGACGCATTTCTGTTTCGCCCCATGGTTCACTGGTAGAGAATGCCTAAAGGGATTAATTCCGCCAATTGTACTTTTTTGTGTGCAATAAAGTTTCAAATAAATAAATAATAAATAGTGTTTGCCCAATACTTATGCCAGTGAAACCGTCCAATGCTATCCTCATCCCTTTGTAATCCTGTCATGTTAGCACTAAAAATATACCTGAGCCCTATCGTACGGGTGCAAGCACGGTCTAGGTATTTCACAGTACATTGATGTGGGGCTGATATAAATATTCATGGTGAGAGTAAGAGAAAACGCGGCGCAGCGGCATGTTAATGTCGCGGCTTAACACTGCGTTCCGGTCCAAGTTATAGGAATTAGGTGAATTTATCACAATGTTTGGAGTAATTATATGAGTCGCACAGCATCACAGTCAGTCATTTTAAAGAAGGAAATAAAAAAATCACCTACTAACAACCAACAATATTTATTGTAGACTTTTGGTTGAAAACGGCACATATGTTTCGCCATTATTAATGGCATTTCTACGACGCGAAATGAAAACAAAACGCCGCGAAAGGTAGCCTGGCTCTGTCGCGCAATACGCAAGAGATAGAGATAGATATCTTCGAAAGTTTCGTTTTGTGAGCGTTTCGTAAGCGTTTGTGCATTCGACTACGCACGCAGGCTTATATTCCTGACGAGATATTGAAATAACAGGTTGCCGGTCCATCCAGGAGCAGGATTCCATATCCCACAGTTAACTTCTATTCTATGGCACCCGCGGAAGGAAAACGGTGGTGAAATTAGTTATATTCTATGAGCTATTTACTTCCACAGGCAATTATATATATAGTCCTTGATATGGTAAAGTTACCAAAGTTAATCTAGGCGTTACTTTTGCGGAAATATGTGGTGCGTTGTTATATTTATTTTGCGTGGGGAGCGTATGAACTTTTTTCTACTCCCGAACTGTTATTCGTCATTTACAGGGTCGAGCATAGATCGTTAAAACCCTACATAAAAGATGCCCGCCCCCGCCCGGCGCCCCGCGCACCCACGCATACGATATAGCTCTTAAAGTATTGTTAGGTAGCCTTTAAGGGATAAAGCGTGGGTGCGCGGGGCGCCGGGGGAGTGCGAGCGACAGGGTGAGAGCAGGATCATTACAGAGGACAAGTCAAAATACAGGGAACAGTGCGAATTTCACGAAAGTGATTCTAGAAAACTATTAAAAAGTAAGTGCATGGTCGTAGAAAAAGTATTGTATGCAACGGTGTTTAACTGAGTCAAAAAATACTCGTGGCATCTTAATAACAATTTTCGGCTTCTCCTCAAATTGTTACCCACGCCACTCGTCTTTTTTGACCTCCTTTAAACGCATGTTGCATAAAATACTATAATTGCATCCATGTATAAAATAGGCAAGTAAGTATTACGACTTAGCACTGATTGACTAGCACGTTATCTATTCGCGGATGTGCAAAGTAATCTAGATTTTGAAGGCAAACTTGCCACGGTAGGTTTTCCATACCGCTCCGCATGCATACCCGTTTAGCGTTCAGCTTATGGCTTGGGTCAAACCGTAATAAGGGCGGGGTAATTCGGCGTGTACTCCGCTCGTGCGGCGCCTGCTGCTCCGTACTAGTCGATTTAGTAGTTACGCGAGCGCAAATCTTAATCTAAATATGCGTTTAATTTAAGTGGTATAGAACTAGCGACGGCAATGTATGATGTCGAATTGCACGCGTTATGTTATATAATTTTGTTTGAAATAAGACCGTAGTATGTATTTGAACATGTTTGTGTCGCGCAATAAAGTTCATAATTATTTATTACTAACTTTTGCCCGCGGCTTCGTTCGCGTTAGAAAGAGACAAAAAGTAACGTATGTCACTCTCCATTCCTTCAACTATCTCCACTTAAAAAATCACGACTGTTCGTCGCTCCGTTTTGCCGTGAAAGACGGACAAACAAACAGACAAACACACTTTCCCATTTATAATATTAGTAAGGATTAGTATGGATTTAGAGCCCACTGTGTCCCACTGCTGGACAAATGTCTCTTCCCTCTTTTTCCACTCGTCCATGTTCAGAGAAGTCTGGTTAGTCTTTAATAGTACATTACATCAGCGGCCGGGAAAATGAGGATTTCCGGCCAAGTGGGTATATAGGGATACGAGGCCGGATAGGGATACGAGGCCGGGAATCCGTTTTCACGCCGAGGCATGTATAGTGCTTTTCTCAAACATACAATGAAATAAAAAAAAATGCTCTAAAGGACAATATTTTATAAAAAAAAGTTACTTTGCAGGCCTAGGCCTAAAAAAATATGGTAAACATCAGAAAGGGTGAGTAAAACAATCTGAAAGGTTCTAAGTTTTACTTAAAGGTTTTTTTAATCTAATCCAAATTTGGTTATGGTAGCTGAAAAAGTATACTTACAGAATAGTATAACGCAAGTTTCTAGCGGGAAATTACTAAATAAATATTATTTAGTAAATACATTATCTATTGTTGTATTTAGGATTTACCGAACCAACGTCGGTGTAAGTCCAAAGAGAACAATATTTATTAACATTTTGCTATTACCAATTGGCAGCTGGGATTTTTCAAGAGATTTTGGCGAACTTCGGTCTTTTACAGTAACATAATAAACTTACCCAAAAAATTAATAGTTGATAACTGATGCAACTAGCTACAGTAAAATTATTTTTTATCATGATTAACGGATTATCGATTAACTTTAACTTCCGTTAAATTTGTTGAAATGTATCGCTTTAACGATTAACGAAGTTAACTTTTATAGTAACGGATTAGCGATTATCGAAGTTAACTATTTGATTAACGGTGCCCAGCTATGAGTATAATTAATACACTTAATTGTAAAAATGTAATGTATACGGATTAATGACTTTAATATAGATAAGTAATTATTGATATATGGCAAAACGAAGGAAATTGTTTACACTTCCGCAAATAAGTATCTAATGATAATTTTTAATTTACCATGTTACTTCACGTACTAAATAAGTACCTAGTTATTTTAAAAACCCTAAAAATGTCTATTGAGTTTCTGCCACAGCCACAGACCACCATGTGGTTTCTGCATATATATTGCAGAGACATTGCAGAGAGCGCACGCGCGGACACCGGCGCGGCGCCAGTGGACGCGTCTGTGTGCGTGAGCTAGGTATGCATACAACTACAACTGCTGTAGGCACCGCCCCCCTCAGTAGATCGATGCGATAACATCGATTTAAACTTCCCTAGCCTCGTGGCGCCCACCATACAAAATTTTTGCTAGGGAATTTTGATTCTTATTGTACTTGAGATTGAATTCAATTTCAGTTATGCGAAAAATTTTAGAAACAAAAGAAATTATATTTTATTTCTTTACATGAGAGTTAAAATTCCATTGAAACCATTATGTACTTTAATAGAATGTACATTCGGCGCCACGAGGCTAGAGTAGATACACTATCACCTACAGTCCGATCGCTTAGTTGCAAATGTGTGCGTCTAGTTGACAAACGAAAACTTCGCAATGTAGTAAAAACTACTTTCATTTTTTTACAAAAACAACGTTATTTCTTAGTAATTAAAGTTCAATTTCAAATGCAAGCAATTGGCGTGCACACTTACGCCGTGTCTTGCGTGGGCGACGGTCGCGCGACCGTCGCCGTCACGTCTCATCGCATCGTCTACTTCCATATCGATAAGGTTTGATTTCGTATGCGTCGCATCGCCGTCGCGCGACCGTCGCCCACGCAAGCCATCGGCTTATCAGTCGCGGTCGTCAGACGCGTCCCATAATTTGTTTCATACTTTATACACAAGTTTTCCTTTCAATAGCAATAGCTAACGTAACGCTTGGCTTGAGTAATAAAAACTGTATAGTTAAATTAATAAAATATGTATAAGTAGGATATTGAAATTCCAATCCTTCGTTGAGCCATCACAGCTAACTTTAACTTACAAACGGTCTTAAGCACCTGCACTTCTGAAGGCGCTTAAGTCATTTATGCTAATAAAAAAAAAACCACAACGTTCTATGAACATTGGTCAAGTGCGAGTCGGTTTTCGACTTTTCCATACAAAGAACTCATGAGCGCCTGAACGACTATAATGGCAAAGTTAACGTTTCGCACTTTCAAGACTTTACGTATATATCTCGGAAACGATAAGAGATAGAGCAAAATGGACTTCAGATTTGGGCTTTCGGTGGCACAAATTCTATGTTTTCGTCAACAGACACCTTTTTTGGACCGATTTGAATAAAATTTTGCTCAGTCAATTTATAAACGGTCTTAAGCGCCTCCTTTTTAGTAGGAACTTAAGTCATTTTGTACAAATGAAAAAAAAATTGAACAAGTTCTAAAAAGAAAAAGACAGAAATGAATTTCTTTATGCCTGTCCAACTCGCTTACACAATTTTAAGACGTTTAGTAACTACTTGCAGCGGCAGTGAGTGAAATTCGTAATCTGAGTTTTTTTCTCTTAAGTCCGACTTACGCTTGACTGTAGATTTCTAATAGGTTTTCCTGTAATCTACAGGGAGAGGGCTATCTCGTGTATTTTTTTGAAAATTTTACGCTAAGTAGTTTCGGAGATAAGGGGGAATGGTAATTTTTTGCTTATTTTCTTAAATTACTTCTAAATTACCAAACCAAAAAATATAAAAAAAAAAAATATATTTCAGATGCTGATAAAATGCTCTTTCATTTGATATGTAACACAATATAGTTTTAATAACTTTGATTTTTAATTTTCAATTTTACCCCCAAAAGTGACCCCTGTGATTAAATTTCATTTAATTAAATTACATGTCCGAATAGTACATTACATCAGCGGCCGGGAAAATGAGGATTTCCGGCCAAGTGGGTATATAGGGATACGAGGCCGGATAGGGATACGAGGCCGGGAATCCGTTTTCACGCCGAGGCATGTATAGTGCTTTTCTCAAACATACAATGAAATAAAAAAAAATGCTCTAAAGGACAATATTTTATAAAAAAAAGTTACTTTGCAGGCCTAGGCCTAAAAAATAATATGAAATCGCTTTACAGTCCTTTTGAGTTGTTGCGCCCAAAAAGCAATACTTCCCAGCCCATTTTAAGGAACGTAAAGACAATATTTCATTGCATGTTTGAGAAAAAAATATATATATATATATTAATTGATTAATTAATCGCATTTTTTATAGAGCTGATCTTCAATGTGATTTTTAACCCCCGACGCAAAAACGAAGGGGTGTTATAAGTTTGACGTGTCTGTCTGTGTGTTTGTCTGTCTGTCTGTCTGTCTGTCTGTCTGTCTGTCTGTCTGTCTGTCTCTCTGTCTGTCTGTCTGTCTGTCTGTTTGTCTGTCTGTCTGTCTGTGTGTCTGTCTGTGGCATCGTAGCTCCCGAACGGATGAACCGATTTAGATTTTTTGTCTGAAAGCTGAATTAGTCGGGAGTGTTCTTAGCCATGTTTCATGAAAATTGGTCTACTATGTCGCGGTCGGGGGTTTTTTCAAAATTTTAATTTTGTTATGTAATAAATACATTTAATTTAGTTGTAATTCTTCAAATTGTTTGATTTTGTACTTACGGCACCTCTTTTAGAATAAAATTAGCAAATAATTACAAATATAAGCCAGTTACAAAGTAAATTCTAAGATTAGACATTTTGAAACAAACAGAAAAAAATGATAACCTATTCAAGAAGGTGTCCTGGGATACCTACCTAATTAAAGGATAGGTATCCATACTATACTTACTATACTAATATTATAAATGGGAAAGTGTGTGTGTCTGTTTGTTTGTCCGTCTTTCACGGCAAAACAAGCGACGAATTGACGTGATTTTTTAAGTGGAGATAGTTGAAGGGATGGAGAGTGACATAGGCTACTTTTTGTCTCTTTCTAACGCGGGAGAAGCGGCAGGAAAAGCTTGTATTACATAAATAATGAAGTCATGAGCAAGCCACAAAGCAAAGTAGCTAAATTTAGAGTAGTCTACCTAAACCGTCAAGGAAGATAATGAGTGTTAATTTAGAATCGTTAGACTCTTTAGATTGAGTATAAGATTGAGATGTTCTTATATTACAATAGTTGATATTGTTACGTAAGCCAAATAACCTTACTACTCTGAAACGTAAAGTCGCCACAATCGCAAGCGATTCAAGAAACAAAAAAAATCCGCCGCGAAAAATCGCGAGGCTCGACGAATCCACATTCCCTCCAAATCGTTTCACTACGCCTTGCATGCTATCCAAACTCTAACATACCAGCCGGCCTAGTCGAAGTGACAATCTTTGATGCTACGACGCGATTGAAACGCAGTCTGGCTCTGTCGCGCCACTACAGAAGAGCGGTAGGGAGAGCTAGCTAGCTACGAAGCATAAGCGATTGTGACGTTGTTCAGGTACCCAGAAAATCGGTGTTGTAATCAGAACCATACTTTTATATACACAAAGTCCTTGGGAAAATTAACAGTGGAATGGTTCCATATTCCGTGACACTGCACCTTGCGTGCCTCACGTACAAAAGAGTAAGCGTGGGGATCCGCTCATTTCGCTCTGTTGATATCCACTTGAACGTGTCTGATAAAGGACGCCATTGGTGCTTCTTAATTTTAATATTCCGTGATAACGTCCATTGTGAGTTAGCTAAATTTTAAGTGTTTGTTTTGATGTACAAAACCCGCAACTTGGATCTTGGGTTGGTGAATTTTGTATGCTTTCCTTAATATACCAAAATATAGTTCTAATTATTTTCTAGCCAAACTAATTTTATTCTTTCATATTTATTTATTTTAATTTATATCTATCTTTTATCTTACATCTTTAAGGGAGATCGTTGTTTACATATATACTTATTTAAATATTTTGGGGACCTCGGAAGCGGCACTAACGATAATGATTTCGGCGAATATTGAATGTAATCTTACCACTGGAAAAACGTATTTTTTAAAGTTTTTATATAGTTTTTTAACGCATAACGCTCAAGTATCAGTAATAAGATAAAACATTTGATCATGCACTATTTATATTGATTTAAACTAACACGATCTTCACTCATATTATTAAATTAAAACGGGACTTAATCGCGTAAAACTTACGTTTTATATTTAACCCGACGTTTCGGACATGACATTATGTCCGTGGTCACGGGTAGACTGGCTGGGAGTTGTATCAACATCTTCTAGCTGTACGAGTTTTTCGAACTACCCGCACTTGATTGTCATCAGTCACTTTTACGCTAGGGTTGCTACATACAACACTCACGACATCCGATGGTATGGGACGGGAAGTTTTCTCACGTTTACACTTGCTAATCACTGGATTCCACGAAGATTAGCAAGTGTAAACGTGAGAAAACTTCCCGTCCCATACCATCGGATGTCGTGAGTGTTGTATGTAGGCAGAGTGGCAACCCTAGCGTAAAAGTGACTGATGACAATCAAGTGCGGGTAGTTCGAAAAACTCGTACAGCTAGAAGATGTTGATACAACTCCCAGCCAGTCTACCCGTGACCACGGACGTAATGTCATGTCCGAATCGTCGGGTTAAATATAAAACGTAAGTTTTACGCGATTAAGTCCCGTTTTAATTTAATAATATGCACTATTTATTTATTTATTTAAACATTATTGCACAAAAGAACAAATTATTTTATGGTTCAGGCTTTGAATTAAAGATACATACTTATTCAATTGAAGTGATTTTAACTAGTTAATAAAAAATAATAATTTGGGACTCACCTACCATACTTTATTGGCCAAATACACAACAAGGGCCACGCTATAATTAAAAATATATTTACTCGAATGTTTTTGGTGTTAATTTCTTTATTGTGAAATTGAAAATCCTGTAACCTTTTTTTGTCTGAAACATGTAAAGTCACTTTTCGAACTTTTTAAAATAATTTCTGTGTTGCCATGACAAAGGGAACTTAGCAATTAAAATCCGGTGTGGCTCTGCCTTAAAACAAACAAGTAAAGTATATAAATACTTAATAAGTAAACGTGATTATACCGAGGACAAGCTACTCGGAGGAATATTGCAGATTGCCGAAAATAGTAGTACAGTAAAATACTCGTAGTACTTAACTTATTCGCTATGATACATAATATACTCGTACATATACACCCAACCACCAACCACGCAACTGCAAGAAGATGAATAAAATACAACTTATTTTACCAAAAATAAGCATAGATAGAATTCGGCCATCTGATAATCGATCCAATGGGATATTGATGGTGTATAATATAATTTCTGAAGGAGAACAAGTTTCTGATACATAACGAAATTTAGGCAAAAATGTGTTCTATCTACCGTACCAAAATCATACAAGAAGCTGCAATACTACATTGTGTACTAAGGGTGGAAAGTGAAGGATTACGAACGAGAGGCTGTTAGATATGACGGCTTTAATAACTCGAGTTTGTAATCCTTGAGCCGCCCGTGATATACACAATATTTTTCATCACACTCGCGAAGTAGTTACCAGATTTTAAAATAAATGTATTGAAATACCTACACTGACATTTCGAACATTCTTCCGCCATCTTGTAATTTTTGACTGGTCATGGAAGGGCCCACCCAGGTTTTCACTTTACCGCCCTAGGGCGGTAAAATAGCTTATTATGTATCTGTATGCAGACATGTAATAACACCGTTTACGAGCGAGTGTGATGAAAACATATTTTGAAATTAATTTATGGCGTTATACTCGGACAGTTAAGGATGCGATGCTATTGTACTTATTTATCGGTGTGTCAAATTATTTACACTATTTTTAAATTGCGATCAAAATCTGCTCTTCTATTTTAACTATGGCAAAGCTCTCATGTCATCTACGGATTAGATGTAAGGCGATTTTAGACTCGTGACTTGCATAATAGTAACACGTGCACCGCTTTCTCAGTAGGTATCTGAATTTCAGAGGCAGTGAAGATACAAATTACAAACCTGGGTACGTAACCGAAAGGCACAAACGCTCACGAAACGCTCACGAAACGAAACGCTCGTAGATATCTATCTCACTCGCTCTTGGGTATTGGCGCGACGAGCCAGACTACCTGTCGCGGCGTTTCGTTTTCGTTTCGCATCGCAGAAATGCCATTCGGCTACGGCAACTGGGGTCGTGTTCGACTTGCATAACTAAACAAAGGAGAATGGGCACTTTAGTATGGAGAGAGCCCCATGGATGTATATTGTATACTGTTGAGATATACCTCGTTTGAAAGCTCTTAATTGTTTTACTAATTTGTTGTATGCCATCAACCCTCGATAACTTGCAAGATCAAGAGGTAATTTTGATTCTATCAAGTCTTGATTCGTTACAACTAAATAATGTAACATAAATCTATTTTGTACTGTTACTAATACCCATTATAATAGTTTGGTTTGGTTTACTTGTTACCTAACTGTGGATTGCTAATAATGTACAGCGGGGCAAATCTCGACTGGGGGACAAAAGTAACTGGTCCATTTTTTTCATGTTTTACAATGTTTGCATTATTAAATAGAGTGTCCACCGGTTATAAATATATGGTACGTGTGTTCAGTGGATACATGTAGAACTCAACATCATAGTGTAATAATGGAAAAATGGATTAGTTACAATTGCCCCCCAGTTGAGATTATCTATCTTTGACAGGTTATTGCAGGAATTTGACAAGTCATGATCTTACCCACGTCAACAGAAGATCAACACAACACGCCAGTTTTCGCATGTCGAGTATGGGTGCTGTGCTGAGAGGAAGGAACTGGGAATTACAACAAATGCTAATAACTATAAATACTATAATGGACCATGCAAATTCCTTGTTATGGCACCTTGCTTTAAAGCTACTAAAACAGCTTATAAGCTAGGAAGGACTTTTAAGCTACTGCAGTAGTAAGGAATTTATATCGAGGTTCGAGATATTTTATGCAACTACTTATTAGGTACCTACTACGAGGTCTACGAGTAAATTAAAATGAGACTTTTTACGTTTTTACATGACGATTACATCATGTGTTAAAAGGTTTATTGTCATATTTTAATGTGGTGTAAATAAGCCGTAGAATAATACTAAGTTCATTAATTTAAATCACAGCCGTCTTGTTTTAATGAATGAATCATCTAAATTATTTCTTTGGTTGAAGTATCTGAGTAGAGAGTAGCTGCGTAATACGAGTATTTTATTATATTGATGCCAGCTATTTAAAGTTGAGCAATTCTTAATACCATGTTCCGTTATTCTTTGAACTTTCGTTTTATTATAGGTATGTACTACCCACTTCCTCAACGTTTACTTGTTAATAATCCGCCACTATATATATCCTTTGTCCCTTTCCGTATTCGTATGACGGAAAGGGGCAAACTATTTTTATCGTCTTGCTAAATTTAGTATAGGTCATCATAAGGCCTCTTACATCTTGACAGATGATTTAAGCAGCGTCTGAATGCGAGAGACAACGCCTCTCGTATCACCTTTATAAATAAGGCGGTTGACACAAATAGACATATATTTTTTGGCGGGGTGATGTGAAAGTGAAAAGATCTTCAACGTAGGTAATAATGATTCGTTTTAGAAAAGCAATCAATTATTAATACCTTGGCAATTTCGCTAGTGAAATTTATTCAAGGGACCAAGAATATTAGCATTAGCATCGCACCGGAATCTTCGTAATTGACACTGCTGTTTATTCGACGGGGTTCTCTTAACGTTTGTCGCATGTTGCTATTGAATAATGGATCAGAAATTTGGATGTTGGCACTCGGCCTCTACTTTGGAATTGAGGATTTTAGTGAGCAGATGGAAAAGTGAATAAGTACAAACTTATTATGAAATGGATAGACAAGTTACTTATTTCATCATATCAACAAGATACACATAAGATAGACTGCATGTTAATGCAGCTTATTTTTTATCATGCAGAAATACTTGTGGTACTGTTACCCCATAGTCTGATCCCGTATTATTGCAATGTGGACGCCACATAACTATGATATGCGGGAAGAGGTGTTTCTTCCAAGACTACATTTCAGACCCGACACAAAACATCAATGTGACCTTAAACAAGTCATCAATATGGTCAACGCACGTTATCAATAATTATGTCCTAATACAGAAACGTCTTATCTAGTGTTCTACTTCTAACACTTTTTAGATCTAATTTGTCTGAAAGAAGAAGAAAGAAGAAAGAAAAACTCTCTAAAAGAAGTAAGTTACTCAACAATATACTCCTGATACGACCGCCTGTGGAATTCAAAAACCTTCATTTGCATTGTAAAAATACAAAACAATCCTCTTCTCATGACCTCTCAGGCCTTGACTGCAATGGCTCTTAAACTCGAGTGAAAAAGGCTCAAAGGAACGCCGAATATGAAGCACGAATGGCAAAATAACACAACTCAATCGACAAATGTAAATTTAAGGTTTTCGCAGGTACCGATGAAATCAGACGTCGGATCAGATTTGTTGCTATCTAACTTACTTTTTATTCACTTTGCGTACCTTCACTTATTTACGTATGTAACATTTTAAGAAACACATATTCAAATTGTAACTTCTTTAATACTTCAGTTAATTGAATCTAAAAAAAAAAAATATAATTATATTCAATTTAATATTAGGGTGATTCTCCGAGACCCTAATTTTCAATGTCCGGAGGCTTATTTCACTGAAAACTTTAGTTTAAAATCCTGTTTTTTTTGTCAGAGATACTTTCTCTAGTCGACTGGGACATCGATTAGCTTTAGTTTAGGGCATTTCTCAGAGCGTTAATTTTTTTTGATTTCGGTGGCAGCATTTTTAAGTGATTCCAGTGAAAGTCACATGAAATTTTGTCAATTTAAATAGAAGTCGCGGATTTCTACCAGAAACAAAGAAAACTCATGCTACGCTTACGGGGTTCAGGTAATAATGCTGCCACCGAAATCAAAAAAGTTGAAATGCTCTGAGAAATGCCCTTAATACTAAAGCTAATCGATGTGAACCTTATGGTCATTGTAATTTTTTATATTAAAAAAATATATCCGTTATTCTTACTACTCTGTCGTGTCCGTTCTCTAAACATGTGATGATAACTTCAATTCAGTCAACTTAACGAATATTTTGATTGAGTACATGAATACATTATTAGTTACTACATTACTAAAACTTAACAAGTATTTTTTTATCTATAATTTTGTATTTTGTAGGGGAATAATCAGTCGCGCTCGGAACGTGGTAGGAGGTGGAAGTGTCGGCTGTTGCACGTGGCTCCGGAATTACGAAGGTAAATATCTTATTCCTCTGTCCGTGGTTCAGGTATCATTCTTATTACTCTGTTCGATTTTTTTGGGATTTGTGTAACTTTTAAAAATGTACTTTTTTGCTTAATTAATTGCTTTACGTACTATCTATTTATATTATTAACGACAGCCGCGTTGTATATACACATTATGAATCATTGTTTTTTTTTTGATAATTTCTTATTCCTCTGTCCCTTATTCCTATGGATTTTTCTAAATTTTTCTTGTTTTTCTTAACTGACTTTCAAAAAGAAGAGTAGTTATCAAGTGATTTCCTATATTTTAAAGTACCTTAATAAAAAAAACTTAGATCTTTTTAAAAATATTAATAAAAAAAATTTAGATCTTTTTAGCACCTAGTGCATTTACAGTCTGAATGTTATTAATAAAAATAAATATAAAAATATTCTAGAATACTTTTTTGATAGTTTTAATTTGTGAACAAAAGTACAATATATAATTTATAAATATACGGTTTTTTAACATTTTTGTTACCCTATCCTGACTTATCTTATTCCTCTGGGCCTAAATTTCTTATTCCTCTGGACCAAAAAGTTAAAATGAATTTATTTTATGAATGAGTTCACAAAAATATGGGCCAAAAATAAAAAAAATAATGTCTAAAAATAAATCTATTTTCACAAGAGTAAGTTCTTATTGATCAAATTTCAAAAATAAAAAAGGACAGAGGAATAAGACAAAAATCGCTGTCTCGTAGAATGACCCATTAATCAACATCCTCCTTGCGTTATCTCAGCATTTGCCACGGCTCACGGGAGCCTGGTGTCCGCTTTGACAACTAATCCCAAGATTTGGCGTAGGCGTTTTACGAAAGCGACTGCCATCTGACCTTCCAACCCGAAGGGTAACTAGACCTTATTGGAATTAGTCCGGTTTCCTCACGATGTTTTCCTTCACCGAAAAGCGACTGGCAAATATCAAATTACATTTCGCACATAAGTTCCGAAAAACTCATTGGTGCGAGCCGAGGTTCGAACCCGCGACCTCCGGAACGAAAGTCACACGCACTTACCACTAGGCTACCAGCGCTACAGTTTAATATTAATATCATCGTAAAATCCAATGTGTTATGGAGCAATGTATTGTCTTCTCTAAGTATAAGTTATGCCAAAATACGCTCTGGCTTTGTTTTGTAATGTTACAACGCAGAAATGTGATCACGTAAAAATAAAAAGAAAACAAAACTCTGGAACAAAATGAAATCTAGAAAACTTTACGTGATATATTATTTGAGTCTTCAAATGTGATTTTATTTATTACTTCAATTCGGTTTCTTCGTGGTATAAATACCGTGTCTATAAGATACACGTTCATAAAATGTTACATCATTTGCCAGGATGTTTCGCTCGCGCCAATAAATGCAAGGAAAAATAAATAGGAACGAAATTTACACGAGGACGCGGACGGTAAGTTTTTTTTTAAATATTAGTATACAATAAATATAAGATAATTATCGCTGTTTTATAAGAAACTTGCTTTTGCCCGCGACAAAAAGGAGCCTATGTCACTCTCCGTCCCTTCAACTATCTCCGCGAAATCACGTCAATTCGTCGCTCCGTTTTGCCGTGAAAGACGGACAAACAAACAGACACACACACTTTCCCATTTATAATATTAGTATGGATAACAGCAAATTCAAAGGCTAAAATGTACGCTTGAACTGATTCTCAAGGCCCTTTATGATAGAATGGGTCATCTCGTTTCATAAATTGTAAGTAAGTAAACTCCAGAAAAAATATACAATACATCAAATATAAAAGAAAGAAGAAGGAGGAAGTACAAAGGCGAACTTATCCCTGATAGGGATTTCTTCCAGTTAACCTAATGAAGATAAGTAATGAACAATCTTATTATCTAATCCTATTATCTAAATATTTATTCATTTAAACTTTATTGCACAAATTATCAATAAAAAGTACAAATGCCGGACTTAACGCCTTAAGGCATTCTCTACCAGTCAACCATTGGGAAAAACAGAGATAGTTAGTTTGGTGCACAAGATTATAAAGCCAGTATGAGATACTTACATATACACCCTGTTTTTATTAAATTTCGTTAACTTTAAGGGAAGATTCTTGTGTTCAAATACAATCAATTTCTCTAAGAAACTAGCTTTTTAACTCTTACGGTTATTGAATTATTAGGAAAAAATATTTAACTACTGAACACGTGTGTGGCATCCCTTACCACTTCCTAATGTTATTTGTTTTGACACGTGCCGTCAAACATTTGATAATGACTTTAAAGTTATGATTAAGGTCCACACTAGGTAATTAATCCATTTATTATGTATGAAAACAATTTTTTTTTTTTAATTTAACAAAAAGCGATATACAGGTCGGTTCCTGATGATAAACCTAACTGCATGTCGAATTTAACGGGAAAAAAACACGGTGTATATAAAATACATAATATTATATTATACGATGTAACCGCACACAGCGTCCTACGGGTCAGTTGGTTGTTCATCTGAGAGCCAAAGTTTTTTTCAGTTTATATTGTATGGTCTTACCCAATTCTATTACATTTTGTTTTTATTAATAAATTATAATAACTGTAGGTACCTATTATAACTATTCTTACCCCGTTATTCATAAACGTACATTAAAGTTATCAAGCCGATAAAGTTCGTTTGTCCCTTTCCGACGTATCGGTGTGATAGAAAGGAACAAACGAACTTTATCGGCTTGATAAGTTTAATGTACGTTTATGAATAAGGGGATTATTCTCTAAGTGCTGCTGTAGAATTACGTCAAGTTTGACATCTGACGATTTACCGCGGAGCTAAAGTTAGATTGTCAGCATGGATGCAAGTTCCGATCAGCACGCAAAGAAAATTCCCGTTAGTTAGTTTAGCAACTGAAACATGGCCATATCTCAAAGCCTCCGCCACACATAAAGCGTTTTGATAGAGTAGCGTTAGCGGAGCGTAATGATAGCGGTGCGCCGGCGGAACGCTGGCGTTCCGCTCGCAATCCGCGCTCGTTAGTTCCCGCTGGCGTCCGCTGGGCGCAACGCCAGCGTTCGTCCGGCGCACCACTATCGTTGCGTATCGCTAACGCTCCGCTACCGCTCCGCCTACGCTATCAAAACGCGCATGTGTGGCCGAGCTTTAATTGTTTGAAATGTCTTAGTAGATACCTATCTAAACACGTAAAACATCCTAGACATGAACCTATGAGCAGTACAGGTACTGTTTTATTATTAATAACAAGGATCAAACAAAATAGCGATGAAATTAAATAATTAATATAACCAACATCAATACATAAGTCACCCTTTTCAAATCATCCCGTATTCGCATTTAATCAAGAAATAAATAACAGAGGATAATCTCTTACGTACCTACATTATTTGCGACATTTTATATTTAAAAATGTAGGATTCAAATACTTTGAATAAATAAAGGCCCGATATTAAAATAGTCCCTACCTACTTGTCATAATTAAATCGGATCATGGTCTCCAAAAATAAGCGTCCAATTTGATATAATATTATTAGGAAAATATTTTGTCACGAACAATTTGACGTTGAATTTGTAAGTAAACCGAGGTAACTTTGCGCTGCCCGTCTTTGTCGCTAAGCTCGATTTAGAGCTGTACTGAATTACATTACCAGAGTTGTGAAGCTGTAGGTATAAGTAACATACAATTTTTTACCTGTGTTGGTGAAAAGTTATCTACCTCTATATGCTTTGCTATTCTCAATTGAATTTCCCCAGAAATTATTACTTCTCAATAGACTGCTATACAAGGCTGTAATTTTTATACCAGTCAATATTTTCTAAACACGATCTGCACGGGAAGCATGGTCGCGCGATAGACGATAAAATAGCATGCCGTCCCTATCGCACTATTTGTAAGTGCGATAGGGACGGCCTGATATTTTATCGTCTATCGCGCGACCATGCTTCCCGTGCTGGCTATGTAAACATCAAAAGTGTATTGTGTACTCTTCTTTACCCAGAATTTTCCCCCTTTGTTATTTCCCAAAAATACTCGTGCCCATGCTGCCGCACAACTATACTTTTATGTTCTTTTGGGTTATGTATCAGCAGCATATAATTATTATGGCCACCTCCAAATATAGCCGGTTATATAAATTACACCATGCATACTTTACATTGTTATATAAATACAAAACACAAATACCAACATTGATTCTGCAAGTAGCGCAAACGCGTCAACATTCTCAAAACATAAAATATATGAAAATGAAAATGAAAAATGAAATATTTATTTTTCAAGTAGGCATATTACAATGCGCATATGAACGTCAAATAAAGCTACGCCGGCTCTAACCCTACGCCTCAGCCTCGAGAAGATTTCAGTCCCCCCTCAGTTGGGAGGGGGGTATCCACTATAATGGGACCGGCAAGAAACTCGGCGGGCAACTTATTTTCAAAACATTACATCTTATAATTAACATGCATTAAATAACAAGATACAATTTAACATGCAAAAGTATTCATCAAAGAATATGAACAGACTAGGTACTCTATGGAAATTAATTTCAATAAATTATATTATCGCTTAATAATACGTCGTTCTTCTTCAGAGAAAACATATCAAATTGTCACAGAAGAAAAAGATAATATGAATCTCAATATCATTAAATATGTAATTTACCTACACAACATAAAATATAAAATATTTGATGTGCTTTCTTATCTGAACTGTGTCCTCTATACATAATACAATTATTTTAATTGCTATTCGTTTTTTGTAGTTTCTGGTTCGGGCCATGCATGTTTGTCTGTCAAATAGTCCTCGACTCTGTAATAAGCCTTTAACATCAATGATTTTTTTAAGTAGTTCTTAAGAGCTGGGAGGGGTAATCTCAAAGCAGTGTCAGGTAACTTATTATAAAAATGAATGCATTGCCCAACAAATGACTTCTGTACTTTACGGACACGAAACTTCTTTATGGCAAGCTTATTTTTGTTTCTAGTGTTATAATTATGGATATCAGAATTCTTAGTGAAACAGTCTAAATTCTTAACAACATAAATTATACTATCATAAATGTATTGGGAAGCTACAGCTAAGATATTAATTTCTTTGAAGAGTTCTCTTACTGATTCACGTGTTCCTAAGTTGTAAATAGAACGAATGGCTCTCTTTTGTAATACAAAGATAGTCTGTATGTCAGCTGCTGTTTCATACATTCGTTTACCTAATATAAAAAAACATTCAGATATAAATACAACAGCCAATACCTGGGTAAAACGTAACATTTAAAATAATATTCAAAAATAATTTTGTAGAATGTACGGCTATATTTATTATAACTGCGTTCAACAGTGTTGTTCTCAAAATGATTTGTATAACGTTTCACGTTTGCAAATTGGCGACACCTTTTGTAAAAGGTGGATCCTTAGAATTGACTGCAATATTGAGATAATGTATATTTCCTACAAATTATATGTTACCATGACGGTGGGGTAGTAAGATATATAATATATGATAAATAAACTCAAAATATGATATAATTATGTAACTTAATCTTGGATAGGTATTAAGCTATTTTCAAAATTAGAGTTGTGCACACCGCAATAGACTTAATTTAGGTTTTTACAGAAATGAGAGCTAATTGAAAAAGGACACATGTAAGTAAATTCTTTTTAACCCCTGAAAATTGGTATTAAACGTAGAAAATAGTAGATTTAGCTAGTTATTTTTCACAGCGTTCAGTGTTCATTAAAACAGCCAGCAAAATGCTAATGAGCTACTGAGATTGCATCCAATTAAGACGGCCGATCAAATACTGCAAAGCTTGCAACCAACATAAGTTTAATTTCGTTCGCGCTGCAACAATAAATAGATATTGGGGACACCTTACACAGATCAACTTAGCCCCAAACTAAGCAAAGCTTATACTATGGGTACTAAACGACGATGTACATACTTAAATAGATAAATACATACTTATATACATAGGATACATCCATGACTCAGGAACAAATATCTGTGCTCATCACACAAATAAATGCCCTTACCGGGATTCGAACCCAGGACCGCGGCTTAGCAGGCAGGGTACGTCATGCTCCACGGCAGCGCCACCTTAGCTTTGATGAACATAAACATATAGAAAAATATCTATATAAAGTCTATAAAATTCTAGACTAGTTAAAAAAAATTCTATGTATCTAGTTTCGTCGTGAGCTCTTATACATTGTGGCGCTGCTGTAGAGCATACTCCACAGCAGCGCCACCATAAAATATCAATTACTGCATATGGTACAGGCACGTATATGGCTTCAAATAATTCTATAACAATTCTATATTGACCTTGCTTACGAAATCCCTACTTTTATTTACCATTTAGGAAAATACGATGCCACAAACCTTTTGTAAGAAATAATTATCGCAGCGCCTTATTGAAAATCTCGGCAAAATTATTAGTGTATTTGCCTTTATTTTTTATTAAGGCGCTGCGATAATTATTTGTTTTAAAAGATTTGTGGCATCGTACTTTCCTACTTGCAAAATAAAAGTAGGGATTTTGTAAGCTAGGTCAATATAGAATTGTTATAGAATTATTTGAAGCCATATACGTGCCTGTACCATATGCAGTAATTGATATTTTATGGTGGCGCTGCTGTGGAGTATGCTCTACAGCAGCGCCACAATGTATAAGAGCTCACGACGAAACTAGAAACATAGATATTTTTTTAACTAGTCTAGAATTTTATAGACTTTATATAGATATTTTCCCATATGTTTATGTTCATCAAAGCTAAGGTGGCGCTGCCGTGGAGCATGACGTGGCAGGGTCACTACCGACTGAGCCAGACCGGTCGTCTAATATATATAACATATGTGTGTGTGTGCGTGTAGTGAGTGTATGTGTAGCGATTATGTGAAGGTAAACAGTTGAGGGATTGTATGTGGTGTGTGTGAGGGATGGTGCACTTGGAGAATATGAATTAAGTAGCTATTAAAACAAAGAAGAATTGAATGATGACATTAATTTATTATTCTACGTAATTTCTTTCAAAGCTTTGTGTGGGTAAATCTTCTCTCCGCTCCTCAGCTATAATCTTGCGCCATTTTTCCCTTTCAACGTCTTGTTTTGGGAATCTGGAATAAAAACCTTTTTTTAACCGACTTCAAAAAAGGAGGAGGTTCTCAATTCGACTGAATGTTTTTTTTTTTGTATGTATGTTCCTCGATATCTCCGAGAATTGTGGACCTATTTTCAAAAATTTTTTTTTGATCGAACGGGTATAACCCCGAGATGGTCCCATTGGCACCAAGTCAGGGTCTGATGATGGGATCCTGGAGAAATCGAGGGAACTCTTCAAATGTTATAGGCACATGTAATGTTTTTAGTGTATTTTTCAAAGGTAAACCAGTATTTACGCCTGATGGTAATAATTTTATGTGGCTGAGCTGATGATGGAAGGTCAACTCCTCAATGGTTAGGAGTTAAAGGATAATTCTTTCACTAGTGTACATATATTCGGACTGATAAATATAATATCAATAGGAACCACTAAAAATCAACAAATAAATAAACTTTTTTAACAAAAAATAAAACCGGCTTCAAAAATAAGCGCGTTACAAAACACGGAGAAACTAAAAAGCAAAAAATAATAAACCTTTGAATTCAGATTTCTTATCGTATTGCAATAATCTAAACATCCAAATTATAAACAAATCAATTATTTTTGGAGTCGGTGCCAGCCTGCGTATGGTTGGGTGGGGCAAACGCAAACAGGCAATAGCAAGGCGACGAACAGGTCTGGTACCGACTACAAAAATAATTGATTTGTTTATAATTTGGATGTTTAGATTATTGCAATACGATAAGAAATCTGAATTCAAAGGTTTATTATTTTTTGCTTTTTAGTTTCTCCGTGTTTTGTAACGCGCTTATTTTTGAAGGCGGTTTTATTTTTATTACTTAAAAACGAATTTGCTATTCCCGGGTTGTTTCTTTTTATAATTAAAGTAATTTATAAGATATGTATTAATATTATTGAATTGAAATCATTTATTTCAGACTTATTGGTCCATAATAATAAATAAATACATACACTAATAATATGAAATAGGCTTCTTTTACAAAAAATATAAATTAGCGACTCCATCATTCCATTTTTAACTATGTTCCACTTCATCCATCTTTTGTCGTCGTCCGCTCATTACTAGTATAGCGCGAGAGAAAGAGACAAACTGCGTAAGACCAAATCAAGGAATTTACTTTAATTATTCTAGAAAATAAATGTTTTAGTAAGTTAGGAAGCCATTTTGGCCACAAATGCATAACATTATAAAATTATTAACAATTACTTACCGGAAATACGATACGTCATCCTTTTTTAACGTATATAAGGTGTTATTTTTGCACTTTTTTACGGAGCACTTATGCATGTTGCCGACACGGCGGATGAAGCGCTACTGACCGCCCAATTGTGCTTAGAACATTTTCAAGCACAATTTGCTGCGGACACATTCTAAGCCATGATGGTGCATCTAGGTAGTTTAGATCGATGACTAGAATATATGACTACGCGCCATGTTCCGGATTTTGAATAGAACTATTTCTTCGTACTATACAGAACTGTCACCGCATATGTACATCAGAATAGGCTACTAGACTCATATCGAATTTGACACAATAAATGATTGTCTTCTGTAGTATTTGACATAAAAAAACAATATTTAAAGTCGCCGTCATTAGAATTTGTGAACAATGTAAACAAACCTTGTATTCAAAATGTCTTTATTTTCCATTCCAACTCATCAGATACTGGCTAAATCTATGTGTTATTTATCAATTCATATCACATAATGATCCTCAACCTTTAATATAATAAAATTGTGCTAGAATATTGATATTTTATAGAATGGTTTGTTTACATTGCTGACAATTTCTATTGACGGCGATTTTATAGATTTTGGGTATTTATAGATTTTGCCACGTCAGCAAATTTTAATTGTATTACCAAAAGTAATATAATTCGACTTTCGTAAGATATATACAGGATAATTGTTATAATTAAGAAAATATAGATATGATGACTACGTATTTTTGTTTCAATTGATGAAAATTTTCAATTAAAAATTCAAAAACGCTGTCAGCGATGTAGTGACGTCATCGAATTCGAACCTTACTGCACTTTAAAACAATCACTGACATATTGAACTTTATGGCTTCATACTTTAAAAGTCAGAAAATGTTGTTTTCGAATAAAACATAGATAATCTATAGATTAACATGACTGTGTCGCCTGATTACGTAAAAGTATACTTTAAAAATATTTTTTGCTGTTTTAAGTCATAATAAAATATGGTAATATTTTATTTCGGTTGATTTGACAGTACTTATTCATATAAGACAGACTTTAAAAAAACCGCCCAAGAGCGTGTCGGACCACGCTCAGTGTAGGGTTCCGTAGTTTTCCGTATTTTTCTCAAAAACTACTGAACCTATCAAGTTCAAAACAATTTTCCTAGAAAGTCTTTATAAAGTTCTACTTTTGTGATTTTTTTCATATTTTTTAAACATAATTATGGTTCAATAGTTATAGGGGGGGGACGCACTTTTTTTTCCTTTAGGAGCGATTATTTCCGAAAATATTAATACTATCAAAAAACGATCTTAGTAAACCCTTATTCATTTTCAAATACCTATCCAACAATATATCACACGTTGGGGTTAGAATGAAAAAAAATATCAGCCCCCACTTTACATGTAGGGGGGGTACCCTAATAAAACATTTTTTTCCATTTTTTATTTTTGCACTTTGTTGGCGCGATTGATATACATATTGGTACTAAATTTCAGCTTTCTAGTGCTTACGGTTACTGAGATTATCTAAAAAAGGATCAAGTAGCCTATAACAGCGCCCACTTGACAATAGTTGTATATTTCTGGTCAGGCTTTATAATGAAACTCACAAGACTTCTATATGTCGTGCCGTCTAAGTCTTTAATCTGCTGTGATACTGACCTAATATTCTTTTACGTTGTTTAAGTAATAAAGGATTAATCCATTTAATATCTTCCGTAAAGTTTATTCTTACGTCAGGTTTATCTAATGCCAAAAATGATCCAAAGGACCGATTAATAATACCTATAAGTGATTACCTTTTATCTTACAGAAAAATGGGAATAACAAGTTCTCATGTTTCTGACGACGAAGATGGCGAAATTCAATTTATTTTCCATTAGAGAATTAACCATTAGTGGTTGATCTGTAAGGTAGATCAAACTCCATTCCGATAAATTGTATTACAGCAGAAAGGGAGGTCAAAGAAATCGGCCACCTACTCGTCCGCTGAGGAACTCAATAGGTTACATTCCTATCACGTACAGCCCAAATATTTTCCGACTCCGTAGCCGGTCGTTTAACAGCTTTAACAGGTGATTTTACCCATACATTATAGTTATTCAGTGCAATACAGTTTTAGATTTATTTCAACTTTAGATGGATTACTTGACAAAAAAATAAACTGGTAAACATTTACAATTAATCTGCGGACTTACGGTAGTGCCCCCGCCAAGTCGAGCAAAAACAGGCGCGGCCGTACCATCCTTTTCTCGAAGCTATAATATTCAGAATAGGTATAGGATTAGTTATATTTTCAGTAAATTTACTAGCAACTTTCATCATATACCTACAGCCTTACGAATCTTGAAATGTCATACTAAAAACCTCGTGAAAGACGAGAATCTTGTTTACATACCCACACTACGCAAAGAAGGATTAGTGAACAACTTCACGTGTAAAGGTTCTTACGTAAACTTTCAGCGCACGAACAGATGAGCCAGCTGATAGGAAGCGAATATCGACGCTTATGGACATAAGCAATATCAGGGTACCTAACCGAAGTCACACTCGCTTACGCTTCGCTTCGTAAGCATGTCGTGGCGTATTCTCCTTAATATTGTTCTTCTGTAGTGTCGCAACAGAGCTGGATTGCGGATTAATCACCGCGTAACGTCCATGATTGTCACCTCGGCTAGGCCTGCAAAAGAATCGTCTTTGCCGTGGCAACCTTTGAGAATCCTAAATATTTTTTTTAAATGAGCTACATCTCATAGCGCAAATATAACACCTTATTAAGAAAATACAAGGAAAAAGAAACTTCAATTAAAAAAAACTAATACACGCTATTGTTCAAGTAGATATTGCATACTCACCAAGCGGCCTTGGGAGTGACCTAATGGAGGCATTGTTCCAAACTCACGCGACTAACGGCCAACTCGTCCCGTTTAATTGCCACTTACTTTATCAAGGTTATTAATGTGTATTGGATAGCGAAAGTCCTAATTGGTTAAGCGTGTAAAATAAATAATTCGACCTATATTCCTTCCTACGTCCCACTGCTGGGCACAGGTCTCCCATCAACGCGAGAGAACTTGTACTATTATAGTTCCCATACTGGAGATATGGGTTCATTTGTGATGATGGACTTTCAACCTGTCACTGCAATATCATAAATTCATAATTTCATTTTCTTTCAATAAGCCCTTAATTGCTAAGAAAGAACTTGAACAGTTAGCAGCACTAAAACTAGGGCAGCCTTTTTCTCAAGAAAACAAAATTAAATTAAGATACTGCAAAAAACCAGTCATGATGTGTATTTTTTTAATTAAGAACATATCTTTAGTAATTATGTCGAATAAAATAAAATAAAATTATTCTTTTTGTATTACTATCACTTTTAAGCCGGATTTATGTCGTGACGCATGCCAGTAACATAACATTGGCAAGTAGGAGTATGATTCACATTTTTCATCGATTCAGAGCACCTAGCACAAACTGCATTTCATACGTAGCCTCCCTTTCACCCTTAGGTATGAATTTTTTACAAGTGCGTCGGAGACAAAACCTTAGCCTTTATTTGTTTGGCTGGCGAAATTCGGCAACATGGCGCGTAGGTAGTTATATTTTATATTTCTAGTCAGGCTTTATAATATAAATACATGTGTATCACTATGACTTTAATGGGAGATATATGTACATGCAATATTATTAAATAATACATACATAGAAATGATACCATTTAAGTACATATCAGATTTGGAAACAAAGTAACAACATGACGGACAAGACATCAAAATGAAAGCCGCCCGCAGAAAAAACATGCATGGACAATTAGTGCGAATAAAATACACGATACCTGTACGAAATCGACTGTATCATTCTCATATGATTCTGTGGTATGTCCAAATTAATGTAACAATATTCGTAACAATATTTCTGCCTCACAGCTAGTCATGCTGTAACATCTATATTTTAACAGTACCTAACAAATCATTATTTTAAACGAATGATCTTATATAACAGTAATACTATGCGGGAGACAATTCTGAAGCATTACACAATTTCAAATTAAACATGATCATTTATCAATTTAATATAAATACAATTAATAACATCGTCATTCTACTAAGTATGAATTACCTAAGGAGTTGCACGAAGTCTATTCCAAAAACAAATATAGGCACTAAGTTAAAAGGTGTTTTAAAATTTTGTTACTCTATTTATAAATGTATTATATCAGAATTTCAACTATCGTATAATACGGATTTCGTATTTCTTGAAAAAGAATATTAAACCAGCAAAAAAAGTTTTCTTTTTTTCTAAGGAAAACAGGACAACAATATTTTTAAAATAAGTATTCATTTGTATTTTTCATTTTAAGTATTACAAAACATTTCAAATATGTAAACGTATTCAATGTATTAGTTATCATATTTATTATTGAATTACTGAATTTATTTTCAAGTAAAATGTGCTATTTTAACGGCAAATACGTACGCCGTAGCCTCATTGCTACGCCGTAGATCGAAGTGCTACGAATTAAATAAGTGTCGAAGTATCTCTCTATGGTGAAAACTCATTTTTACATTCATGCCATTTTCATAATGATCTTGTTTTACACATGTTGTGTAAGTAAACTGTTTCTTAACCTCTCGTGATAAAAAAAATATATCGTGTGTTGTGTTTTTTTGTATTTTTTAATGTAATTTAAGTGTTTTTAAAATGTTGTCATAAGAAGTGGCTGATATACACGCCATTACGGATTAATGTGGTATATTCTTCAGACTTTATTGTTTTTCGGTGTATGGGAATTGAAACGCGAAGTATCAGTAATTTCCTCACACTGAGGACGCCCGCATCTTTATAAAGGGTCACCGTTGGAAACCATCGGGGCTGCTGAATAAATATTTTTGATTTTAGATTTTTTTGTCATTTGATATTTTAGAATACGGTTTATTAGCAAACAATGCTAATTGAAGTGACATGAAATATACTTTTGGAGACAGTACAGATGGTGTTTTTTACGCACTAGTGCGAGAAGTGGTTCATTATATGCCAGGTCGAAACTTCGGAGGCTCATCTGTACTGAAAAACGTCGTACGATACACGTGCGAAAAGGAAATTCGTAACTCGTGTCGATTTAAAACACTCCCTTCGGTCGTGTTTTAATTTATCGCCACTCGTTTCGAACTTCCTTTTTTACGCAATTGTATCGTAATGTACTAATTCTTCATGGTGTTTTCTTCGCACTAAAAGTGGTTCATTATATGCCAGGTCGAAAGTTAGTCGAGGAACTAGCATTGTATCAAAAAAGATTTTTTTTACTTATAAATGTTTTTTTATCGCCAACTGGACTTTTTTTTCCTTGTATCGTAATTGGACTAGGCTTCTAAAAAGTTTGATAAATAGGTGAAGAAAATTGTATCAAATAAGAATATAAATGTTTTCGCGGAACTGGATATTTTTTTTTCCTTAATTCGACTAGGCTAGTTTGATAAATAGGCGAACTCTGGCATATAAGTGAAGATACTTTCCTCTTGAATTTAAGATATATTTAGCTTTACCAAGATAAGATGCAACGTATTTCGATATCCCAATAAGTAAGTCGATATCCCAACGTAAGTCGAAATAGCAACGTAACAAAGCCATGGGTATTTATGAAACATAAGTACAGTACTGTATATTTTCGGACTGTAATAATGAATCAAATTGTCTTTTACTCGTAAACATAAGTTTTGTTATGGTGCTCCCACACTAGGCTGTTATAAATGTTATATTTAACATGGTGTCACAGGGAAAGCGCTCCATCATGCCAACGCGCTGTCTCTGTCATACCATTACCATTACATACCATTATATATAACATTTATAACAGCCAATGTGGGAGCACCATTATAAAAACTAAGCTATGTTAGGTGATTTTGTAATCCCTAAAACAATCTGGATAACATTAATTGTGTATTCTCCTCTTTATCTTTGAAACACGAAGGTGTCGATATTGCCAAATATTTGTGTACAATACAAAGAGTTATATTATATACAGAGTAGGCGTTCGCCATTCCGAATTTCGCCCACGTAATTTCAGTTTCGTATTTTGACGATCTGGCTTGAGGCGAATGATGAATATGGAGAAGGGAAAAGAGGTGTGACGGAATCGCAGCCAGCTCGCGTCACATGCAAGATCGTGTTCATAATTCACAAGTAACTTATTGTAACTTATCAAGATGAGGAAGTTTCGTTGTTACAAGTACGTCTAACGAGTGAGATGAATCAGATACTTTAAAATGTATAAAGGAATTATTTATCTGATGAGGAGTATAAAGTTGTTCGAAATAAATGCCCATGAAAAGTTTTGTAAAGCGTGTTTATCGTTGAATTTTAAAATAAACCTAAAATATTTCTCGAGTTCGTATAAAATAAGTCGAATATTGATTGATATGCTTATTAGTTTGATATATTTAATATGCCAGACTACTTATAAATTTTAATAAAATCTTCAATCGAACAACGCATCAATGAACCCGAACTTAATAATGAATAAGAGAAAATATCGAAATCTTTAGAGCTATTTGTGAAATCCCAGATTTTTTTACAAATAGAAGCATATAATTTCTCGTTTAATGTAATTTTATAAGTGAGAGTCGTGATCGTATAAGACATATTTTAATAAATAACGAATCTCAAGTACTTATCATAAAATTTCTAATTTTAACTATCAATGATGTTCGTTTAAAAGGTTAGGAGTTTCGTTTCGTATTTAACTATTGGCAAGTATTATGTATAAATACAAAATATTAGATGATTCAGATTTGTAAAAGTTACATTTATTTCAGAATTAAACAGAGAGTACGAACGGGGCTCATCGCCTCCAATTTCACAGTAGAGTGATTCCTTCATAATTTCTCAACCCATTCAAATTTTTCATAAAGTCCTCTCAAGTGTAGGAGGCAATTTCGACAATTTCACCGTCCAAGCGTGCTGGGACAAAACCAATTGGAAATCGTTTGTCCGTGATAAGTCGGCCTGACACTACGAGTATTGTACATACATATAATGTTGTCTTGTTTTGACGTACCTTCTGCTTCAACGTTCAATTCCCCGGATCAAATAAACGTATTTTACTGAAAACGTATCTCAATCATTATTGCTTTTAGGCCCATCGGTATTTCGAGCGTAATAACATCACTTGTCAGGCTCGAGGACGTGAATAGAGTAAAGTGCCGTTTATTCGTTATTACGTTTACACACTTTGTTGTATTTTATTTTTAGTACGATATTTCCACAATATTGGATTTTTAATTAACAAAAAATATTTGTCATCCCGAAAACTGCTTTGAGTAGAGTCTGACCAAAAAGAGAAGAAATTGAAAAGTGACAACATTGCAGTGTCATCCCTTTCAAGTCAATATGTGTGAGAAAACAGGATGGTACCATAAATTAAATATAACAAGATCATACCATCCCATACATTAAAATGCGACCGCCTAAGACCGCGCTTACACTCCACCACACATAGATGGCGCCACAAAAAACATGTCTATACTTGTAGATGGCGTTAAGTGTCACTTTTGACACAGATTTACGGCTCGGAATTGACACTTAATGCCAATCTACAAATAATCGGTGGCAACAAGGCATTTTTTGTGGCGCCATCTATGTGTGGTGGAGTGTAAGCGCGTTCGTAGGCGGTCGCATTTTAATGTATGGGATGGTATGATCTTGTTATATGGTACTAACAATGTTGCCACTTTTTAATTTCTATTCTACTCTTTTTGTCAGACTGCATGGGTGTACTTTTGGTGACTTTTGTTAATACACAATACTGGTATTTTATTGTGTATCAACAAAGCATAAAATAACTAAGAAATGTTTTAGATGTTTAATTAAATTAATAAAGTACTTAATAAAATTATGTTGACCCTTGTGACTTTTTTGATAGACGTACAAAACATAAAATAACATTAAATTAACACAATTGTGTATAAATATGAACAAACTAGCTTTTGCCCGCGGCTTCGCTCACGTTAAATTCTAAAATTGCGGAATGATCCATACAAACTTCCACCCCCCATTCTAGGGAAGTGGGGGGTTATAAAGAGACAAATATTAGCCTATGTCACTCTCCATCCCTTCAACTATCTCCACTTAAAAAATCACGTCAATATGTTGCTCCATTTTGCCGTGAAAGACGGACAAACAAACAGACACACACTTTCCCATTTATAATATTAAGTAGTATGGATTATTAAAACAGTAACACTAAAAGTAAAGAACCTATGAACCAAAATAAAACTTTTTTGATTGAATTTATTACACATTTGGGGCAATAAATAAAGTTGTATCAGACAAATATCACGCACCTTTTTACTACCCGCCCAAGGCAAGTGGCTCTTTTTCATGCAAAATACTGATATTACAGCACACGCAACCTTAAGTGCCGATTTATTTAGAAAAGAAAAAAATAAAAAATACCTCGGGGAAAGAGAAAGACAACTGAACTAATGTTAGTACAAAAATAATCGCTAACAAAGCAAAAGATTAATTAAACAGTTACATTATATTACCTATAGTAATTGGTACTTTTAGTAGAAACCAACGAAACTTTTACAAAGTAATAAATCCATTGTCTCAATCGGTCTAAGGTATCCTGTCGGTGGTGAGAAGATAGGGTTAGATGAATTACCGATGTTTAGATATATTATTAGAGATGTACCGACTATTGATTTGGCCGACTAGGCCGACTACCGACTAGTCGGCGCTTGGGTGGCCGATTAGTCGGCCGACTAGTCGGCTAGTCGGCCGAAACATAAATGTCGACTAAATTCACATTTTGAATGTTATATTTGGTCCTTCGTTCGCGCTTTTCATGATTTTTTACAAGTTCAGAGGTTCATGACAATATTTATATACATTTTCCATTTTTGACAACCGGCTTGGCTTAGTGGGTAGTGATCTTGCTTATGAAATCGATAATCATAGGTAGGAAATTTCTTTCTGTGATGATAACAAATATTTGTTGTTCTTACAAAGAAAGGAATTACGAATAGGTACATGATACAACCATAAATTTAAGCTGTAGCTCTCAGTTTTTCTATCACTAATGAAGTGCCGACTAATCGGCCTTTTTTGCCGACTAGTCGCCGACTAATCGCCGACTACAAATGTGGCCGGATAGTCGGCTTTCCCGACTAGTCGGCGACTAGTCGGTACATCCCTATATATTATGCTTGTAGTTACTTTAGATCAAGAGCCCAGGCCCGCCAGACCTTCCTCAAATTCTCAAGGATGAAACTTTGGGACAATGTAGAGTTCACATCGGCGTTTAATGTGTGCATATTTTCCAGTTCGGCCCATCGGCCAATTTTTTGCTATCAAGTGATGAAGGTGAAAAAAAAAAGTGCTTACTTTCCTTAAATTCTCAAGGCTGATTTTTATATATGTGTTAGAGCACGTTGTTAGAAATTGGTTATCATCAATGCCAGACCGTTTCCGCCGGCCATAACTTTTACCAGACGCGACAAAGTTGGCAAAAAACGACTCTAACTTACCTCATTTTCTCAAGCCTGATTTTGATATATGATACGCAGGCACCTGTAACTAGACCGTTTGTAAGCAGCCAGACCAATCGGATGGACCCAACCATCCGCCAGACCGACTTAAAGTTTCGATATGAGCATTAGTAGAATTGAAATATTCCGGGTCTATAAAAGCTAAAAACTTGAATTTTCTACATTAAGCTACGTGTATATTGTATACTTGACGTAATAAGCGACTTTCAAAAATTTTACTTCTAAGGAAATAAAAAAATGAAAGTTTATATGTGGTGCAAGATTAATTTTAAGCTATGAATTTTATTTACACTGCGTAAGTACCTACATGTGTATTTTATTATAAATATAACTTTTACCAGACGCGACAAAGTTGGCAAAAAACGACTCTAACTTACCTCATTTTCTCAAGCCTGATTTTGGTATATGATACGCAGGGACCTGTAACCAGACCGTTTGTAAGCAGCCAGACCAATCGGATGGACCCAACCATCCGCCAGACCGACTTAAAGTTTCGATATGAGCATTAGTAGAATTGAAATATTCCGGGTCTATAAAAGCTAAAAACTTGAATTTTCTACATTAAGCTACGTGTATAATACTTGACGTATAAGCGACTTTCAAAAATTTTACTTCTAAGGAAATAAAAAAATGAAAGTTTATATGTGGTGCAAGATTAATTTTAAGCTATGAATTTTATTTACACTGCGTAAGTATATGTGTATTTTATTATAAATTTAAAGAAGAAAAGTAAATTAAACTTTTTTTTCGGTCGTCGAACAAGGTGGTTTAAAATTAGTTTTAAGATCGATCCTTTTTAATTTGTGGGCGAGGGACCTCACACTATGTATAAAGGCACTATGTGTAATTGTGTATGTTGCATATAATGTCAAATCCCTCGCATACTACAAAAGTTATTTAAGCATTTATATAAGTTCAGTTAAAATGAGGTGGAAAGTATAAGTGTATATGTTGTGTACACACGTAAAGTATTCTAAACTTTTTATAACGGCATACATGTATTTGAAGAATGCCAAAAATGTATTCGTGTCTGAAAATTCAGCATCTCCGACATAGGTTATAACGGGGTTCATGATGTTCGTATTGAGTACAAAATGTTTAAACTTCCTAAACTTGTAATTCTAAAGTTCGTCACTTAGGTATGTTACCATGTTTTGTAGGAGAAAGGAAATTCGTTTAGTTATATACCGTTGTAACATTGATTGTTTACTTCTTTGAATTGAATATTTTATTTATAATGCACTGTACCGATTTGTTTTTTCCTTGTTTACGTTATTTATAATATAAAATGAAAATGAAAATATGAATATACAAGTTTACAAGTAGTATTATTATTATTCATAGCTTAAAATTAATCTTGCACCACATATAAACTTTCATTTTCTTATTTCCTTAGAAGTAAAATTTTTGAAAGTCGCTTATTACGTCAAGTATACAATATACACGTAGCTTAATGTAGAAAATTCAAGTTTTTAGCTTTTATAAACCCGGAATATTTCAATTCTACTAATGCTCATATCGAAACTTTAAGTCGGTCTGGCGGATGGTTGGGTCCATCCGATTGGTCTGGCTGCTTACAAACGGTCTAGTTACAGGTCCCTGCGTATCATATATCAAAATCAGGCTTGAGAAAATGAGGTAAGTTAGAGTCGTTTTTTGCCAACTTTGTCGCGTCTGGTAAAAGTTATATTTATAATAAAATACACATGTACTTACGCAGTGTAAATAAAATTCATAGCTTAAAATTAATCTTGCACCACATATAAACTTTCATTTTTTTATTTCCTTAGAAGTAAAATTTTTGAAAGTCGCTTATTACGTCAAGTATACAATATACACGTAGCTTAATGTAGAAAATTCAAGTTTTTAGCTTTTATAGACCCGGAATATTTCAATTCTACTAATGCTCATATCGAAACTTTAAGTCGGTCTGGCGGATGGTTGGGTCCATCCGATTGGTCTGGCTGCTTACAAACGGTCTAGTTATAGGTCCCTGCGTATCATATATCAAAATCAGGCTTGAGAAAATGAGGTAAGTTAGAGTCGTTTTTTGCCAACTTTGTCGCGTCTGGTAAAAGTTATGGCCGGCGGAAACGGTCTGGCATTGATGATAACCAATTTCTAACAACGTGCTCTAACACATATATAAAAATCAGCCTTGAGAATTTAAGGAAAGTAAGCACTTTTTTTTTCACCTTCATCACTTGATAGCAAAAAATTGGCCGATGGGCCGAACTAGAAAATATGCACACATTAACCGCCGATATGAACTCTACATTGTCCCAAAGTTTCATCCTTGAGAATTTGAGGAAGGTCTGGCGGGCCTGGGCTCTGGGTCTACTTATCTTTACAAGAATTTAAGCTGTGATGGGGTGACATGCGCGGATCCATGATCTCCATGACCTCCTCCCCAACCCCCCCTGGAGCCTAGGTTGGCCATAGCGACCACCTAATACTTAAATAGTTCACAAATTGATAAAGTACTTTCTACGGTAGTTATAAAATAATCTTTAATCTGAATAAACAGGTAATACCTACCCGTATCTCCCTCGTAGATTGAACATAATTAAACTAGACGCTAACAAAGGCATTCTTGAGGGAGTGACATTCCAGATTAAACAAGACAACCCATACGACAATTTCGTAAGTATATATACTTCGTAACTATGCTTTGTTGTCTCGTATTGTGCTAAGTCTATCGAAGTGCCTGAAGCTACAAAACCTCAGCTATTAAAATAGAGCATGCATAGTCGTAGATTCCAAATATTCCGATATACATATTCATATGATTATGATTACTGCTCAGCAGTTAATATTAATCCAAAGAAAAAAAACACTATGTTGGTTAGTGTATGCCTGGAATGGATATGTTTGATCACAAGGATACACCTTAAATTTTAAGCCGCCAACCTTTGCCAACTTTTTTTTTTATCTTTTTTTTAATTTAGATTTTATTTATTGCTGACATTTCTGACATTTTTATATCTTGACTTATAATTATATTTATTTGAATTTTAAGTAGCCTAGGACTTAATAGTAATATATGTAATTCTAATTTAATCTGTGAGTTTTATGATTTTATCTTTTTAAAATGTCAGTATTGTCGCAAATATAATTTTAATTTTTGAAACTGCTGTTAAATTATGTATTTTTTGAACTGTGATTTATTTATTTTAATTGTATTGTTAGGACCATATGTTGTCTGCAATAAATGGATTTTTATTTTTATTTGCCTGTCCACATTTTAAAGATGATAAAGCGATTTACAATTCCTGCTTGCCAGATCTTATGTTTTATGTTAAGTAAGACATTTTTTTTCTATAATATATCATGATTGTACGGTAATAAGGTACTTTTAAGTTTACTATGAAAATGTATTATGTTAAATTATTTTTCATGAAAATATTATAAAACTCCCACACTACCAAGATATATGTTTTTGCATATTGTCATGACTTGATAGAAATGTATCATGAATCTCATGAACCATTGAACATATATGATTTTAAATATTTTGTTCTCAAAATATGACTTTTGACTGCGGATCAGAAAAAAGATTCCACGTTAAAATCATGGCAGGATCGCCATGTGAGGAGGAGCGTTAAAGCTCGTGGCGATCGAAACGCAATCTGACTAGCTACGATACTGTTACGAAACGTAAGCAATTGTGGATTTAGCTAGGTACCCTGAAAACTTCTTAGTGTCATGACTAATGGAATAAACTTTATGATTGCGGCAGCATTGCGGCGGCAAACTTAATTAATGATATCAAGGACAGTGACAGGTATATTGGCAGCAACAATAACGACCTTAGGAAAGTAATGCAGTCTACATTCAAAAGTCACAATTTTTTTATTACCTTAAGTTAGGGAAGACTCATTATGAGCGAAACAATATCTCGGTCGGCAGACAGACACCCCGTTCCTTCCACTCTAATGCATTTACTTAGAAAATGATGGTAAGTAAGTAAACACTAGACAATGTGGATAGTGCGATAGTATTGAAATTACACTATCCCTGTCACACATTGTCATATCCTCCTAAGGACCAAGGTCCTACCCATAGTACTTATTCAGTTCGATGAAATTTAAATAATATTCAATTGGAACAGAGTAGCATTTGTTTTGTTTCGTTAACTTTTCAAACAAAACCAAAATCAATTCTATTCCCTGGACTAAAGGTTCATATTTCAGTGGCAATTTCTGGATTTTTCATTTGTATGGATGTGCCTTAGGAGGATATAATATTTATAACAGCCAATTTTGGGGCACTATAATACATCAATTGGTTGGTCATAAATTCCTAAATACTGTACTTTCCTTTTATCTACTTGCGATAGAATATGGAATACTGAGTTTTAAAACATGTTTTTATTCAACTTTAAAATTGCGAATGGGACTTCTTCGCCTATACAAAGTTTTTGAACTAACCTCCGCCATTGCAGAACCAACGTGGACCCCGGAGTCTTGAAGCAGACCTTTATTTTCAACTTAAAGTATGTTTATAAGTCGAGAAAGTTTGAATCAGGTTAAGTTTTATCCTAACGAATGCCCTTTAAAAAAGCAAATTAAAGCTTGTACTTAGTCTAAATAAGTTGCTAATAAATAGTAGGTACTTCGATAAGAAATTATTTCATAAGGTTTATAGCATACTGCATTCCCGCGTTAAACCGTAAACCTGTTTATTAGTTTACGCTAAGATTTAGAAACTTATTTGTTACACTTTTATGGTTATTAAAGAAGGGTGCACAGCAGAGAACAATGGAATAAAAAATTACTCGTATGTTTTTATCCGAGATTTAGTCTCGTAACTTATTAGTGTCAAGTATGTACTTGACTTGGTGTGTATGTACACACCGGCGCCTAAGGTGGCCCAAAGTTATTTGTATTTTTTATTTTTCTAATTTTCCTTATTTTCAATATTACAACTTTGCTACATGTATACCTATAGGAACACCGAACTGGGCTCCATAATAGAATTGCCGTAGAAAATTTAGTTAAGTGTTTCTTACTTGTATCTAAAAATATGATTACGATCTTTTAAATTAGTACAAATGTATAGTACCTACGCATTACTCAAATGCAGTTTTAACGTATTCTATTACTATTCGTTTAGGTGCATTTTAGAAATAGTATTTGCCTCCGTTCTTACCCGTGAAGTATAAAAAAAGAAGAAGTCTTTCACTTACTTCACTTCGAAACTTAAACTAAGTACAAGGTACTAACATTCAACACTTACTGCAAAAATAGGTTGAGGCAATCACGCTAATGAAAACAAGCCACGCTCTCGTCTAGTCTATGTTTAAGTAATATTTTGTAACGAGTTTTCTACGGTTAACTCTGATAAATATAAAGTATGCATTTTGATTTTAGATTAGTTACCTAGATTACAATATGAAATGCATTTATGACCTATAAAAGCGATACGGCCTGATTCAAACAATAACATACTTTTAAAACTAGCTATCGACAGGATTTATTTAGATCAAATAATGTCAGAGAAAGAAAAAAATGGCATTATAATTTGAATACGTACTATAAATATTTTTGAAGTATTTCCCATTAAAAATCAAATCAGATCTATAGAAGGTACTAAATACACTGTTACACTGGTACACTGTTACTTCTATTGCGACAATGATAAAATCGCTCCTAACAATTTTTGCTGAGGCTGATATTTACTTTTAGTTTGAAATGAAAGTACTGCCATAAAACTTTTAAGGTAATACCGCACTGGCTATTATACAACATCGCGTGGCGGGGACAAAATGATAGTAGGTATTAAAAGTGTTTTATTATATCCCTGTGTGGGATTACCACTACATAGTAAGTCTACAAAACACAGTTCATTGAACTATGCAGCAAAAAGCTAGTATTTTTATAACGACGCACTCAGCTATGCAGAAAATATTACTGACCGCCCATTCAATCTGTTTACAATCGCAGCAAAGCATAATACTGACCTACTATACAAGTATGCATGGGCAGCCGGTAGTAAAGTAAAAAAAATGTTGTTTATCAATTACATTAAGTAGGCACATTATTCTAACCCAGGTTCGAGTGCAAGAAAATTACTTCTACGCCCCGACCCCGATTTGTTCTTTATGTTATCCATAGGTAAGAGTGAAATCGTCCCCAAAAACGGATTTTCATACAAAATTTGTCCACAATTTCCTAATACTGTGTATTGGACTTTTCGGCACTAGTCTAATAATGTTCTTATTTCGATTTTCGATTGTTGTAAAAATTAGAAAGCGAAAAATTTGAATTAATAAAAAAGTCCGAACTAAACTAGTCATTAAAGATTCGAATATAAAAACAAACTTGAGCCATAACATATAACATAACCAAAAACAAACAAAAAACAGAACGTCAATATCCATGGAGGAAAATAACGCCGCGACGCCCGCAACTGTGAGAGGTAAACTCGCCTTGAAAGGAATATAGGTTACTTCATTAATAGTATGAAGTCAACTTTATTAAATTCCCTTTAACGAGCAGAAATAATAAATGTTGCCTGTAAGTGGGTGCTGAAGTCCCTCGCGGTGCTTCAGAATAGCTTATAGACCTCCAACCCAAATAACAACCTTGTTTCTCATAATTAAAATATCTACCTCGTGGAGATTGCCTCGTGGTTGCCTTCCCGATGATTTATTGATTGTGTTCACGCCTGGCGTAATTTAATAACATTTGGTTACGAACATTGTTTACCCATGTGTATCCTCATTATTTGTAATACTCCGTACGTGGATTTATTAAAACCGCTCTGATGCGGTACAGAATTTTAATTGGGTGAAATCCAGCTTGTATTGATAGCGACGAGTTCATTTCACACGGTTCTGTTATTCTGTTAATATAGGTATTTTATTTCTGTAAACGACAATCAAACAATAGCCTTTTACAGTTCATTGTATATAACGCAGATTTTATGTTTTATTTTTATCTATATCGCTAAATTTAATTGGGACTAAATTAAACATCTACCGCATGCCATACCACCTGTCGGCCAAGGAAATTACTGAATTGGTACTAAACACAGAGCGGCTTGACGGCAGACCTCAAATGAGATAGTCGTGTTGTAGTCTTTCAAAAAGATTGGGCAAACATTTTCATACACGAAGAGGCATATAAAGAGTCTTTTATACGCAGCAATGGGACATAACAGGCTAACTAATAAATTAATATTTGGGAGAGCTATTTTAATAATTTGATATTTTAAAACTGTGTAAAAATCAAGTTTTTTAAACCTTTAAGTTTCTAACGTAATTTAAAAAAGTTAATGTTTATGCCTACTGTACAATAGTATATTTAATCAGGAATGCTCGGTCAGTCGTCGTTAGTCAAATATGTAAAGGCGACCGAAACTTCGCCACAGTAGTTATAAATAATTACTTCAATAACGTAATTGCCTCATCGCAAAAGGCGCGGTTCATTAATTCGCGCCGTGTGGCGTGCTGAGTGATTGATCTATGACATAATGTGGTAACACACACTGGAATAGCGAAGAGACAGGTAATAGGTCCCAAAATGTACGAATTACAAAATTTATTCATACTCGCAATGCAGCTGTTAGTCCGATTTAGTATGGAGGCATGGTCCGATGCGGCAAAAAACACGATCTTGGCTCGTCCTCTCACTTTTGTATCTCCGCTTTTAGTTTTTAAACGTTCACGAAAATTATGTACCTAAGTATAATATTTTCGATAAAATTATTTGACATAAACGAAATACCCCATCCTAGACTGCATCGGCATTTTTCATCAGGCTGGTCGCGCGATATGATAAAACATCAAGCCGTTCTTTTCGCACTATCTGTAAGTGCGATAGGGATGGCCTGATGTTTCATCGTTTGTCGCGCGAACATGCTATCGGTTAAGATTTTAATCAAATGAAAAAAATACACGCTAAGTTAAATGAACCTTATTTCGTTGAAGAATTGTTACAACAGCAATTCCCGTTAAGTTTGTACATTTGGATCACGTCTCCGATTTGGATAAAAATTGGTGGGCTGATAGAGTCCATGATGCTGAGCAAGATCCGCTAGGTTTCCCAAAATGTCCTATGTAGTTTGTATGAAACCTTCCTGTTTTGTTACCAGATTTCTATACATTTTCGGTAACAAAAAAGGAAAGTTTCATACAATCAACCTAGGACATTTTGAGAAACCTAGTGGATCCTGCTCAGCATCGTGGACTCTATCAGCCTATCAATTTTTATCCAAATCGGAGACGTGATCCAAATGTACAAACTTAACGGGAATTGCTGACAAATGGTTAGTCTGTTCGCTTTCTTTAGGAAATACAATAAACTAGAATACGAACAAATCAAAACATTACGTAATATTTTATGAAAACGTGATTCCAGATTTGTAATTCCATTTCGTATTTTTCCCTCAAAAAACCACACTGTTTTTACGGAATACTATCACATGTTTAGAAATATTGTTCTTGCCAGGAAATGTTTTCATTCTTGGATTTCTTAATATTTATGTTTTATTTCGGAATTTTGTTTCCATTATCGTTGATATGACGATTATTTAGTTGTGTTTCAATAATAATACAATGTAGGTAGTTTCCTGAGACACCAACTAACTAAAATCGACGCTAAATTGTATTGAATAATATTCATTTATTAAATATTAAAATAAACCTATTGAGATCCTCCTATATGCAGCCTATAATTATGATTATGTAAAATTGATGTCATCGGCATGAAAAGTACGGGTTTTGACTATCAGCATGTATATCAAACATACCTGCGATATTGAAGCTGCAGATTAACAACGTCCACAGGGATAGAGCTCTGGCTGGGCTCGGCCGGACCCACTCCATCCTCCAGCGAACAGTTTTTAAAAACATTAATCAGACACCATCCGAAATCGGTGAGATTACATCTTCACTGGGATTGTTTGCGCGTCCTCGCCTCCCTGAAACAACGGAGTCAAATTGATAATTTGCTCAAATTCTTACTGGGTTGCTAAACTTTGGCATAACAAAGGCTATTTACTTCCATAATTGACGACTTGAACGTAACTTTAAAGCAACTTATTGTTTATTTATTTGAACTAAGTATAAAGGGGAACCTAAAGCAGGAACAGCTGTTCAAACATTTTGCCAATACCAATAGGAAAATAAATATACCTTATTTGTGTTCATCAGTTTACTTATGTTATGTTAGATGAGCAAACGTCTTCTCCGAGACCACGGTGACAAAGCCGTCCCCAAAACGTTTGGAAGTTAGTTTCAAAATTAATACCTAAGTACTCGATTAAATTTATAATGTGCTATAAATTATAATATAATGTTTAAAGTTGCTACCAGTGTGATTAACAATATTTGAGTTTATTTAACACACGATGCTACAAAACATAATTTATAGTTGCTCTTAAAATCATATCCAACTTTAATAAACCTTTTGTTACTTTATAAAGGGACGGCCGGTTTTTGAAACTCCAAACCACCACGGTAGTCACTTTCCGCGCTATATACAGAATGATTCATGAGCCCCAAAAAGCATCAAGAGATTTATTAAAGGTTTAAGAGAAGTATGGATATTGCGTCACCTCTTTTATGAGACAGGGCGCAGCACAGCGAATGTTATTCCAATTCACATCTGGAGAAGTACTTCTTCCAGAATACATAATTATTTTTCGAGATATTAGCGAAACACCTGAAAAAGCGGTTCTTTGGATATGTTCACCTCTTGACAGGTCTAACCAGAGACACAAAGTAAAATAACTGTTCCAAGCATAAGAGTTTTGAATGATTCACGGTTATTTTCATTATTTTCATTTTCTGTGTAAAGCGTGAAAAATTAAGCCCTGTCATCACCTACATCAGACTTCCACAGGAACCAAAGTGAAGTAAAAAAAAAAAAAAATATTATAAGGACCTTAAAACAGTTGTAAACAAGGCAATTTATTTTGAGAAGGTAGCTTATTTTGAACAAAATATAAACAACAAAATTAATGACCCAAAAATATTGTGGAAAAACCTGAAGTCTAATATATTGCCAAGTAAGACTAATGAATTGCCAACACATTTCAATAATCCATGTACCATAAACAAACACTTTCTAGATCTACCAGGGACATCAGGTGTAACTCTATCACAGCTAACTTATTTTGAGTTCCATAGGTTTGGTGATTCTGTTTTTAGTCTGAACACAATTAACTCTAATGAAACAATGAAAATAATTAGAGGTTTAAAATCTAATGCAGAGGGTGCTGATGGGATAAATTTAAATATGATTATTTTAACACTGCCTTATACAATTAATATTATTACTTATTTAATTAATTTATCTATAGTTTCATCGACTTTCCCCGATATATGGAAGTTAGCAATTGTTAATCCCCTGCCTAAAGTTTCTAACCCATCTGTAATAAAAGACCTCAGGCCAATTAGCATACTACCTTGTCTATCGAAAATAATAGAGAAAGCTGTCTGTGCACAGTTAACCACCTACCTCGAAATGAACAACATTTTGCCTGATGTCCAATCTGGTTTTCGGAAAGGTCGTAGCACGACCACTGCTTTACTCGATGTTACTGACAACATTTTGGATGCGCAAGATAATGGCATGTGCACTGTTTTGGTACTTCTTGATTTCTCTAGGGCCTTCGATTGTTTAAATATAAACCTACTTTTATCTAAGTTAACCTATTATGGCTTTGACCAGAAAACTATTAGGTGGTTCGAAAGTTACCTAAGCAATCGATCACAGATAGTTAAGGTACGACTTAGTAATGGTTCGTCACTTGTTTCTGAAAAGGTCGAGCTTACCAGAGGTGTCCCGCAAGGATCGGTGATAGGCCCGCTCCTTTTTATACTTTACTCTGCAGATATTAGATCTCACATTTTGCACTGTAAATATCACATCTACGCAGATGACATACAGGTCTACATATCATGTAAACCAGCGGAAATTAACACTGCCATAGAGAAACTCAATCAAGATCTCACAAGAATAGCCACTTGGGCATCAGCTAATTGTCTGCTGCTAAACCCAAGTAAGACTAAGTACCTTGTTTTTGGCAGCAAGCAGCGGCTGGCCAGTGTCGGTACTACAGTGGATGTTATGCTGATGAATGAACCAGTTGAGAGGGTATGTGAAGCACGAAACTTAGGTCTTTTGATGGATTGCGAACTTCGTTTTGAGAAGCATACCGCAGAAGCTGTAAGAAGTTGCTTCTACAAGCTTAAGGTGCTATATAAAATTCGGCCGTATCTTAGCGAAACTCTGCGCATCCGACTGATCGAGTCACTTGTCCTATCCAAACTTAACTATATGGATGTAGTAACTGGGCCTAGGCTTCTTGCTAAAACTAAGAAACTCATACAGCGTGTTCAGAATGCCTGTGCTCGTTTTTGTTTCAATATTCCATTGAGAGCCCACGTGACTCCCTTCCTTAATCAGCATAAAATTCTTAAAATGTTGCATCGTCGTAAGCTTCATTTGGCTTGTCTACTCTTCGGAGTCTTGAAGTACAAATCGCCTGCATATCTTTATAATAAGCTATCTTGTATTAAGCTTCGCGACCGCCGTCAATGTGGGATCCATTTGCTGACGCCACGCCACGCGTCGGCAGCTTTCCGAGGAAGTTATAAATATCAAAGTTCAAAATGCTGGAATAACATCCCTCCGCCCTTGAAGAACCTGCAAAGTATTCATAGTTTTAAAATAAAAATTAAACAATACCTATTCAGCCACCAACTTAACCAGGAAACCTGCATACATGACACAAGCTGCCTGTAGTTCTTAATCTCATATTTTTACTTACCACCTGGGTCACGTTCCCTTGCAGATTGCACATAAAAATATTATCTTTGCCTTTATTCTATTCTATTCTATTCTATTCTATTCATTAGACTTATTATTTCAGCGCGCGAAGGACGGTAGATCGCGCGCTGTCTACGCAACTTTGATATCCACCCGCCTTCGTCAGTTTTCCGTGATCATGATGCATGCAACTGCGTCGAAATATCGGAAGATCGACAAAAATCTAAAAGGTAATCACAGTCTATAACCCGGTCAATATAAGTCTAGTGTTCCAAGCATGTTCATTAAAATTGTCCAAGTATTACCGATCCGATATTACCGAAAAGTGCACTTATGGCGTTTCTTAGAACCAATAACAACAAAATAGTGTCACTTCTTGTCACTGTGGATATATTATGAAATATTGATTTACTATTTTATTTATTTATGTAATTAAAATATTAATATTCTAATATACTTATACTTCGTATAACATAGATTAATCAACGAAGTTCAGTTATTTGTTTGGTAAATATTCAAACTGTACTAAGTCAATTTGCTTCGCGGCATTAATATTCAGGTTAAATATTAAGGATTCGACTCGAAAATGTTAAAGGGGTTATAGTACAAGGACGTCCTATGATAAATACGATTACAACTCAAAATGGTTAAGTGAGCAAAGAGAGAGTTATTAAAAAAAAAAACATCGAAGGAAAATAATATATAGGTACCTGATAAAATAAAATACTAATATTATAGTCAGATAGCAAAATAATAATAGAAATACTAGCTCAGAAGACCTTCACAAAAAAAATTGGTTTACAAATGATGAATGATGAAATAAAAATTTATTTCTTTACGTTTAAGCAACAGTTTTACTACCAAACGGTATAATTTGGGGGTACTAAGTTTCCTTTTTACAGCAGTTAGGTAGGCTTATAGGGATGTTAAAAAACCATGATTGCCATCTCAAAATGGTAGCTAAACAAAATGGCCGCCAATCCAAGATGGCGGATATTGAGTTTTAGAAAATCGACCATAACTCCAGAAGTATTGGTCCGATTTCATTTTTATTTTTTTTAAACGAAAACTCTTTTTGTGTACTCAAATACTTGTCATATTCATTGTTTCGATAAATTCAACCATTAGTTAGTAATTAACGAAAAATATTAAAAAAATATCTTTTTTTCTTAGACTTTTTGTCAAAAATCATGTTTTTACAAAATATCTTGCATATTCTAATAAATATTTAAATGCAGAAAAATAGTTCCATTAATCACCTTTAATTTGATGTATAAAAGATACAGATTTATTTAAAAAAAAAAACACGTGGAGGCTTAAATTTAATTTTACAATTAAGAGAAGAACTGAACATGATAGTATCCGACATCCATTAGCTTTAATAATATAATATAATATGTCATAGGTAAACTACAGTTTTAGATATTTAATTATTTGAATAAAATGTCCTTATTGATGCAGGGCCAACCAACCGAGATAAAACAAAATAAATAAACTAGACACAGTGAGTATGAGATTCTATCTCAACACATTAACCTTTTGACCGCCATGGACGGATATAGCCGTCGCTGGAAATGATTCCTGAGGACGCCAACGATGACCATCAGTTTTGCCAATGTAATTGGGACCCATGCGAGCCTTTTTAACGCCTAATTTTGCTCAAATAATCGCGATCCACGTCTGGTGTCCGGGCCACGACTTGTCATATCTTTTTCACTGCAGAAACTCTGATCGGTGTTCGAGAAAACTTATATTTAGTTATCCTTTCATACAAGAGGTGAAGAACACACCCCAAATGACAAATAGTCTTGAGATATGCACTATAATGCATTAATGAGCCATATCTATGAAGTATCCGACTACTAAACGACCTGATATAGGTATCTACCGAATAAACCTTAATTTACGCACAAAAATATAGTACTTATCACCGCGAATGTAGATTGTAGAGCCAATATCACTAATAATCACCTTCAAGACAATCACAGGTAACAGATTAATTTTCTCCTAATTTTTCGAACTTTTATAGCAGGTTTTCTTGAGCTAGGCTTCCACGACTTACGTGCCCGGGCCCGGCCCAAGCCCATTTTAGAGTAGCAATCCGACCTCTATAACTCTGATCCGTCGCCACATCATCTCGTTTCGTTTCCATCGTAGAAAGACATACCGAACGTGTTGTGCTCTATATGCAACTTTTAGCCTCTTCATTTCGTACATTGCTAGTGTCCAACATCTCGCAAGCTTATGTCACGGTGGGAAGTACACACTGATCAAACATGTTGGTCTTCAGTGACTGGTATTCTGGCCCTTAATACGTCCTTCAGCCTACAAAAGACATCCAAGTCCTCTGTGTGATCTCCGCCGGCAGCAAGGCCGATCCAAGTCTCTGTATTGTGTTATAGTTCGACAAAACTCGACGTTTTGTGCCTATTTTGCGTGATGTAGGGGATTTAGCTAGTCCTACTAGCTCATCTCCTCGAGAAATCCTATTAGACTTTTAATGTTGAGTAAGAGAGCCTCGGAGAAGTCTCTCGGGGATCCGAGATGTTTTTTCCTGTATGGAGCCACACTGCTAACTGCAGCACCAGGTGAGAGGCTGTCTGCTGTGTTTTCACGCACCCTCGTCACAGGGGAATGTTCATAGCATTTGTTATGAAAATATTTTTGTTAAATAGTCTACCACCTGTTCTTACATTGGTTACCATTCTCAGGCGGACTTTCCCTAGTTGAAGGAGCGTCTTTGTGAGTTTTCCATTGATGTTAGGCTTGGCTTGTTTGACCGCAGCATTTGATCTGGGTTTGCCAGTGTGCTGTGTGTAGTTTCCCATTGAGCATACCTTGCTGAAGGGCATCGGAAGAATCGACCCCTGCCTGGCCAGCTCGTCGGTCGCATCATAACCTCGAGATCCTCTGTGTCCTTTGGTCCACTGAAGGATAATTTTGTTATTATGACTTACCTCCGTTAGTCGTTTATGGCATTCCTTAATCCAAGCTTTATTTGTTGTACATGATAACTTGTCCTGAAAATTGGAGCTTGGGATAAGCCTGTCCTTGCCATAACTTTCAATTTGTACATATATGTTTAACTGGTTTAACTTAACTATTTTAACCCAACACTCACCGACGGCATACAGTTCCTCCAGCATCTGTTGGGGACCATGTACTTCTTTGAAGATGCCGATGTCACCCGCAATCCGCATATCGGAGATAATTGAGACATACATTTGTATTTGTATTTGTATCATCCCTATTGAGGCTTTTATAAATGCCTTCCTGTTAAAAAACTTGTCCAGATTGCAAAACCTCGGAGTTCTTCTGTACTAATTGAGATTCGTCGATACGGCTGCTAAATTTTCTTCTGATTCAATGTCAGTTTGCATAGAAATATTCGCATTTTGGTACACCTTTTATGAAAATTCAACTAACGTTAGTAGGTAATTAAAACGTTTCTTATTAACGTCTTCTAACGTTTTCCCTTCGGTAATTACCAACAATAGATGTTAGCATTATTTGGCTCTACTTTAAGCGGTGATAAATGTCTCAAAGTTTGTCCATCCGGTATTTCACGTCTTCTTTGTTTAGTAATCGGTAAAATATAGGTAAGGAAAATCTATTAATGCTGTACCTACTAAAGAACATTTCCAAAGTTTGCCCGACTTCTGGGGGTGCTCTGCTCTAACCCGCTCGTGCGTAGGTTTTTTTTTTCAAATCGAGTCCTTGAATGCAAAACGATTTTCAATCCGGAATACGATTTCAACCCTTAAACGCAAGATGATGAAGGAGTATGCCGTCTTCCAGACACAATCGCAACAAAACTGCATTGCGAATTCGCCAATATATGAGCGAAATTAGGCATTACGGAGTCCCAATTTCATTGCATTTGGCGCCCGTATCGTTGGCGTTCTTGACAAGAATTTCCGATGACCACCGTGGCCGTCCGCGACGGTCAAAAGGTTAATGGTTCTATCTTGATACTTTCGACACAAAATGTTAGTCATATATCTAGTATACTTAAATACTTAATTTACATCATCGAGGTGTGTTACACATATGATATCTAAACAAATTTTATCCTAGTACTATCGAATATCTACAAATTCATGGATACTCTCATGTCCAGAACTATTATTCTAATTGTACAATTGTTAAAATAAACTAAAAACGGCATATTCGTACTCTACAACATCTACCTGAAGCTTTTAGTACTGTATGGGCAACGGTGAATTTCACCGAAGGCAGAATTAAATTTAAACCTGTATGGGTTTTTTAAAATTCAATCTGTATCTTTTATAGATCAAATTAAAGGTGATTAATGGCACTATTTTTCTACATAGCGAAAGGTAGTGAATTTATGTTGAAATATGCGCTTGCTCGTTTGACAATAATTACTACCCTATTTAAATAGAGCAGATGATCTGTATTACAAACATTTATGTCCATGTGAATAAATAAAATGCAATAAAAAACAATGTTGATAATCTGTTTGTCAAAAGTATTACGGCATCTTTAAATTCTTACGTGCACTTGGGCCTTCAAGAGTTTGAGACACTCAGCCGACCTCTTATAACTTTCGCCAAAGCATTAGAGAAGATGTTAAAAAATTCAAGAAACCGCTGGACCCCACAACTGCGGCCCTGCAGGGTACACTTAGCGGGGAGCCAAAGTGATGTAATGAAAATACTTAATGACAGTCCGGAAACAACAGTTAGTTTTATATTTAATGGAAGTTAATAAAGTGGGTGCTAGGTAATCTGCTTACATTAAAAGCTTGTAGACAATGGATTGATGGCTTGTGGCAGTGTTTTTTAAGCTGAAAGTTTAAGAAGGATATTTTATATTAGACAACGGGTTGGTAAGTCGAGAATTCACGATATTTTAGCACAGTTGCATATGATTGATGTTTGATATTTATATTTATAAGTTTTAATATTAATGTAATTCAAAATAAAGCTATATACTTGTCTACCATTGATATAGTGTGGACGCAGTTTCTATTTCTAATTCCATTTCATTTATCCTGTATGGTCATGCGCCACATTTCGAAGCAAAACCAAGCGTAGGACTTAAGTTCTTCATACGTTTTTTTTTCAATCATAGCTAACACAAACATTTGTTTTCTTCCAATTGTGTATTTTTTTATAAATGTAATTTTGCGATACAGTGAAGTAAATAGTGAAAAAATAGAAAATATTTTTGTAAAGTATATTTACTATATAACTCATGTAATTTCTAGATAATAATCTCTAATTATACTCAACAGGCGATAAAAATAGGAGAAATAGCCACATCACATATAGTTCAAACAAACTTCGCATAGGATTAGAAAATAAGTTGTTTTAAACTCACTTTATTTCTGCCAAAAATTTATAACTAGATGCACTACTACTGTGTAAGGCAAGCTGTGTTCCTTTCAGATGACTCACACATATTGAACAACCATTAGGTACCTACACGATGTACTCCCCGCAATATTAGTTAGCCAACTGAAGTCACACTGCTATAACTTTCATGCTTATGGGGGTAATTCTCAAAATAGTGGCATCGTACCCTGCCATCACGTTTTTGAATAGAAAGTATGCGAAATATATAATTTTCACATATAATTAAAATCTTCATAAGTAGGCATTAACGTGACACATCGAGGCCAAAACATATTTTTTCTATAATTATAATACTTTTGTAAAAAAAAATTAAAGAAGACCGTTTTCTACTGTACCCTGCCTTGTCACAACGCGACACAGCTCAAGTTTTCGCTCTACAGATTATTGAATTGCAGTTGTATGATATTAAAATATCGTTTTTTGTAGAGAATAGACTACTATATTCTTAAATATACGTTGCACGGGATGTTTCGATTACTTTTGAACACAAATTTTCACGTTCAAAGTTTGTCCAGCGATATTTTCTCTATATCCTGTGCGTCCGCGGTATTGCACCTCACTCACACACAGAAAGTCTTATTGAGACCCTAATATACGTAAAACACGTAGCCAGTATGGTTCTAGCCGCCGGTGTAAAGGTTTGTGTGTGAGGTGCTGCGGTCTTGTGGTTAGAAGTTTTCAAAGTGTGACGTTCGGAGTTTGTAACAGGTATGTCCACTTTATTCTGGCATCATTATTTTAAAATATTAATACGGCGGTTTTGTTACTAATAACATTTTAATGTTGTATTGAAGTATAACTATTTATATTAAAATTATGACAGTTGTATTATCAACAATTTCGGAGATAATATCTAGTTAATCGGATTTTCACTACACCCTGTGTAACTTTATCCTGCCATCACTCTGCAGGGTAAAGTGACTGTTGACAGGATAAAGAAACACAAGTAAAAACAAGCTATTTTGACATGGTTTTTACTAACTTGCAATGTATGTATGTTTGTATGTATGTTGAGGTCAAATTTTGCAACCCAATTTGAAGCAGAAATGTTCAACCGACTGAGCTGAAATTTTGTATACACGCTGCGGATGACGTTCGCATATAAGCACCGATATGGGGCATTGGGTCCTTCGATATTGGGCAATAGTCTGCTCAGCGCCGAAGCAGTCCCGACGAGGCTAGGAACCAATATGATAAAATGTTCCTCGGAGTACCAATTTTGATTTGAATTTAAGCCCAAGTAGGTACTTAATTTGGGGCGTAAGAGGGACCGCCTCACCGCCAACAGGCAACATCCCTATCTTTCTTGCATGTAGGCACGACAGAACCAGATTGCATTTCGATCGGCGTATAGCGTCAACTATTATCATTTTGGCTAGGTCGGCAGTAATCACTTTCTTCGGGCAGAAGCCAACCTTTTCCCTCGAAAACCTCGTTATCGGTCGTGGCAAGTAACACTGCAAGCCCAAACAAATTAATGCGCCCAACTGTGAGCTCAGTTGCCACTGTGGCTCTCCTTCTTATCCTGGTACTTTCTTCCACTCACGGCTACTATTGTGTCATCGGCAAAAAAAATGTTATCATGCGGAGAAGTTGGACTACTCTGATAGCCAAGTCAAAGCCAATGCTCCAGAGCAGGCGCCCAGTACCGACCCCTGTGGAAAACTGTGGGTAGGTTATGATTATTATGAATATGCATGTGGGTAAGAACCCAGAAGAATAAAGAAGTCAGTCTTGATTTGAGCACGTAGCCTCATTGACCTGTCCCTATACGTTTACATGGCGCAGCCGGTAGGAACACCACACTCCATTTGTCTTTCTAGGCATATTCCTCCTGATTCATTGAGCTCTACTCTATTTGCAAGGTAATGCCCTATGGTGAATGATGATCTTCAAATAGAAAGGCGCATCGTGGAAGCAATGCGCCTATTTTATTACCACATAAAGAAGAGAGCCGAAGTAATTGGCAATGTCAAGAGATACTGCGATGGCTCCCTGCCTTTTCTCTGCTACCAGACCGCTGTATTTATGCAGCACATCATTTGCGTCTATCGCTCCTCCCAGAACCCGATCTCTGATGTTTGGGCACGTGTCTTCCAAAATGCGTGCACAGCAGTAGATGAGACATACGATGATGCGCTCAACATCGTGCCAGTTTCATCTAGGAAGGCAATGGGACGGTATCCTAAGGGACAGTCAGCTGGACTACCCTTTTTTCGAAAGGCACAGTCTGCCCACCTTACAACGAGAATGTATACCCTCTCGGAGGCAGTCGTCAATGTGGCCACGTAATCTACTTCCAAGATGTTTAAAGAGCCAAGGCACGCCGTCCGGCCCTAGAGTGGCCCTCATTTTAAATACTGACCTCATTATCTCGACACCTGTTACCAAGGAGACATCAAGGAGACGAACCAACTCTTCCACTGGGGCAGCCATTGCAGGCATTACACGCACAAGTATAACTCACATTGTGAATCATGATATGTGCTTTGTTGTTTTACAAGACTGTGATTATAGGTACTTATTTATTTATTCTTTATTGCACATAAAAAAGTACAAAATGGTGTACATAATGCCTTAAGGCATTCTCTACCAGTCAAACACTGGGTCAAAAAGAAACATTTGGTACGTGCAGGCATCGTGACAGAAAACAATAATCAGATATCACTTACTGTACTTCAACTGTTTTGAATAAAAAATAATGGATATTGTTTAAAAAAATACTTTTTTTTGCTTTTGTTTCTACTTAAAGAAAAAAAAATTGAATCCTAACAAAATCATAATAGTCGATATACGTTGAATTATTCGTGGTAAACTTGTTTTTTTATTCAAACTCTCTTTATCCTGCCCCGTTTTCCCTGCTACCCTGTCTATTCACTTTCTCCTGTATGTCTAAAATTTCAACTCGCTATAAGTTCTACGTTTTTACGACTATTTCGTTCCCTCCCGCAAATTCCGTATCATTGATGCACTCAAAAACATATTTAAATCCAAAAAGGTACAAAAAACCATTTTCATTTTTTCTCATTCACTTTACCCTGACGGTGCCACTTTTTTGAGAACGAACCATGGGCACTTCGTGATAAAGAAAGAGTTGGTATTATAACATCAGTGGCAAATATTTATACCAAAACGTGTAAACAAATTCTACCTATTCTGCCTTCAGGTCATCAGAATTTGTTACGTTAAGTTTTTTCTATGTGATATACGTTCGGCCTATTATTTCGATATGCATTAGATGTTCTTAAACAAATATTTTCTAAAAGCCTACACAAAATTTTAAAGAGGTATGATAGGTATAAATTTGTATTTTTGTACTCACATAGGTTTGTATTGGAACAGATATTTATCTTGTTACACGTGTACAGCTTTTATATCCTTTTAGTCCATTATTGTAGCGGGGAAGGGAGCATTACTTCCTATAATAATGGATAGTACAAAAAGGGACGTTCCCTCCCTCATGGTCTCATTCATCAAACCATGTGTATTACCACGTCCATGTACCATGTGTGTGAGTATAGTATTTACTTGTTCGGCAAATCATACGCAGATAAAAGGTTGCGTCAATTGTCAATATGTATACTACTTTAAAAAACGTAAGTTACAAAACTTGTAATAGGTATTTCTAAATAAAAAATGCAGTAAATAGGTTTTATGCTGAGAAAACTTTAAATATGCTTGTTTATTACAAATTTCTGTTTTCTTTTGAGGTTCGATTAGAAAGTAAAATTAACGAAATAATTTTAATGATTATTAATTTTGTACCAAAATATCCGAGTAAAGTAAGTAAAGAAAGAATCGATTTTTACATATCTCAGCACCCGGCGAATCGTGCAAACGCAGAAATGCATCGCAAGTTTTATGCGGCGAACTGAATTTCAAAGACAAATAATTGCATTGGAATTTCTAGAGGGAATACGGAATTTAATGCTTGCCTCGCAAAAATAACGAAGACGACAAATTTACGAACAATGGAAATTCGAATATAATGTTCAGCAAACTGAACTTTGCTTATGCAAGAGCTTTGTGAAAAACGCAGGACCCTGGAACAATTAGCAGTATTCTAACAAAATGATATTTATTAAAGTAAAATAATATCACAACTTATCTTCTTCTTCTTCTTCTTTGTCCTACCCTTTTCCCATTATTTGGGGTCGGGTCTCCTCACTCGTCTGCGCCAGGATACTCTGTCCTGGATTGTCTTTTCAGGCAAATGGGCTTCCTTGAGGTCTCTTTGTATTTTTACCACCAGGTTAGTGGCGGGCGGCCTCCACCTCTTTTCCGCTCAGGCAAACCTAGTGCAATCTGAACCACATGGTCCTCACTGCGTCTTTTGATATGTCCGTACCACCTGAGACGGTTCTCGGTGAGTTTCTGGGCGATTGGTGCGACTTTAAAGCTGCCTCTTATATATTCGTTGCGCACTTTATCGAGCCGAGTCACACCTCCCGCCCATCTCAACATCTTCATCTCATTGACGTGGACCTTATGTTCGTGGATTTTCTTGACTGTCCAGCATTCGGATCCGTACAATAGGGCTGGGCGAACTGCAGTTTTGTACACTTTGCCCTTCACCCTTACGGGCATATGATGATCACACAGTACTCCTGTCAGCGTTCTCCATTTTTGCCACGCGACACTTATGCGATGTGTGACGTCTCATCCACGTTTGCATCTGGTGTTAGCATGGAGCCCAGATATTTGAACTTCCTCACTGTTGGTATGGGTGGTTGTACCGATGTGTATTGTGTCTTGCTTTGTGTTTCCACTGAAGGAGCATTGCATGTGTTCGGTTTTGCTCCTACTAACACGTAGGCCGTACTTTTCCAGGGACTGTGTCCACATATTGAGGAGTTCCTGCAGATGTTGTGCAGTATTTGCGGCTAGTACAACGTCGTCTGCATACAGCATGGTCCATGGTAACGGTGCCGGTATGTCCTTAGTGAGGTAATCCATCACCAGATTAAAAAGTAAAGGGCTCAGCGCAGAACCCTGGTGGACGCCTACTTTAACCTCAAAAGCTTTGCTTAGACCCGCCAGGCTTCGAACTTTTGTGGTAGCACCGTAGTACATGTTCTGAATAATCTGGATGTAGTATTCCGGTACGTTTTGGGCTCGAAGTGCTTGCCATACAAGTTTACGTGGCACGCGGTCAAACGCCTTTTCAAGGTCGATGAATGCTAGATGTAAGTCTACTTTATTGATTTTATGCTTTTCCATCAAGATTCTGATCGCTTGTATGGCGTCGGTGGTGGATTTGGAAGCAGTGAACCCAAACTGACATGGAGATATCCTGATGAGCGCTGTGATACGTTTGTTAATGATCCGTTCCCATATTTTCAGCGTATGCGAGGTAAGTTTTATACCTCTATAATTTTCGCACTCTGCCACGTCTCCTTTATTTTTGTAGAAGGGCAGTAAGTAGCTTTTTCGCCACGACTCCGGGATATTTTTGGTGGTTAAGATGGCGTTAAACAGCCTGGTCAGCCAGGTTACTGCCGGCGGGCCTAATCGCTTCCATAAGTCCGCCGGTACTTCGTCTGGGCCTAGGGCTTTACGATTTTTCATTGCTGTGATCGCTAGTTTGACCTCTCCTTCGTCCACATTTTTTATAGGACCATGTGTGGCATTTTGAGGTGCTGGTTCTTCATGTGGGAATTCCTCATTAAGTAGTTGCTCATAGTATTCTAACCACCTGTCGTTAATCTGTTCGTTGTTTGTGATTAGTTGATGATTTTTGTTCTTTATGTACTTATTTACTCTAATATCCATTGTTGACCTATGTCTAGTTTTAGCAATTTTGAGTACTTCAGTCTCATTTTTGGCGTTTTCCAAGTCGGCATAAAAAGCCTGATTTGAGTTCTGCCGTCCTAAGGTAAAAGGCAGCTATTCGACATTTTGCCGAAATTGACTTGTAATATTCGTAATGTACAGGTTAAGCTGCATCGACCACTTTTTTCCGTTTTTCGATATGTTGCCTAGTTTCCGAGAAAATTTCTCTAAAAAGGCAGTATTTGCACTAATTTTCCAAGATTTCCTAGCCAAAAAAGCAGCTATTTAACAAAACTAAGCTAAATCAACGTATATGCAGATATACGTTTTTTTACGATCTGGTTAGGTTGACATGTTATCCAGTATTACTAGCCTAAAAGTACGTAAAAGTGAAAAACTAGGCTAAAAATACGTACAAGACGTTATACGTAGTTTTAGCGTAGGATTTTGATCAATTTTTTAAACTGATACTAGTCTAAAAAAGCGTATATACATTTTTTCTGTAAAAAATGTCAAATACGTCATTTAAGCCTAGTATCGCTCGATTGTTTTACAACACAATATTAGTCTATAAAAACGAATAAGTGTTATACGTTCTTCTTATTTTGTATGGGTGTCATATTAAACGTAAAAAAACTTTTAAAATGAGTGAAAGTGCTGCAAACTAGCCTATAAAACAGTATATGCTCCAACCTTTGTCAATCCACCCGCCAGCCGAAAGATACTTTATGCTATGGAAAAGCCATCAGTGACGAGCTGCGAGCACCGGCGCAGCTTGTGGCTGACAGTACGAGAGCGCAGCTGGCTTTTTCGCGCGAAATATTGATCGAAACAAAACGAAGTTAGGAAAAATACTGAATGATTGCATTTTTGATACGTTTTAACAATAATAACTATTGTTTACATTTCCTACACCATTTCTATTGTCATTTTTATTCGAGATACAAACATTTAACTCGATTTTCAGATATTATTGCTCGAAAGCAAATACGTCTTTTTAGCGTAGTTTGCGGTGGGAAAGTTGTTCGTATATATTTTTTTTTTGCAGCTAACACTATATGAGGTATATTAATATTCCACGGTTTAAGTATTTAACGTTATCCTTTTTGGTTTAATTTACAGTAAAACAAGTAAATAATTTGCAATTAATGAATGAGAACGTTAGAGATGAATGTTGATATAGAGAGGGAGGGGTAAATCCAAACAACGATGAATGGATTATGTGAAATAGGATATTAGAGAGAAAGATATGAGTGTTGAGATGACGAAAGAGGAGAATGAAAGAGGAAGACCTGTTCTACCTACCCCACATAAAATGAGATAAGGGTATGAGGAATAAGAAGGAGAAGTATTGGCAGTAGTCTACATTTTCAACTATGTTTTATGTTACAAACATGGAATATTAATATGAATATAATAGGAAATTGAATATGAAAATAACCATATTTTTGATAACCAGTATCAAAAAGCATAGGCATGTTCGTGTGAAAGTTAGGCCTATATAATAAACTTACGGGGTCATCTGCCACTGTTTCCAGAAAATCCATTAAATGACTATTTTGTTGTAGTCGAATTCAATTTATAACTAATTATTTTGATTGACTTTGATTTTGATACTCTCTATAAACATTTGGATCGCAATTTTTGTATTGTAACATTGTTGAAGATTTTTATGGTTACTAATCCAGTCATTTCTGAATTGCTCGATGTTATCTGTTTCTTAGCTTAATTCATTTCAGGGTAGTTCGACGGATTTAATGTTTTCGCAACAAACTCGACATCATTCTCTTGATACCAGACCGGTACTTGGCGAGCGTAGTGAAAAGCAGCTTAATCGGACCAGAAGAATATTTGATCCCTGTACTTTCATATACTTAAGCAGAACCTGCTTATGAAGGCATTCCTTCTTGTAAATCTAGGAATGTAAGTTTCCTTAAACAAAAAACGAATGGACAAATTACTTGCCAAACCACTTTTTGTCCAAATTTTTCGCAAAAAATCATTTTATCGTAGGTATTTGAACCCTATCAGAGGTTGAGGTACCTCTTGGTCGTTTAACTTCCGAGCTCGAGTTTTGACGGGTGATTCCTGAGTTTGGATGCGTTTTGGATGTATTTGTTTCATGTATATAACCAGCCGCAGTGAATGACGCTCTTTAGCTTACTGAACTATTGCTACATATTCGCACAATCTCTAATAGAAATTGGTAAAATTGTTTTTTGTTTGCAAACTGTTCGTCACATAATAATTATATTATCTTTTTCTCTAAATTTTTTTATAGAAAAGAGCCAGGTTTTTGGAGCGACCATGAAATTCTTCTAAACTGTATGTATAATTCATGCGAAACCATTTGGTAGTAGGTAGTGTAAACTGCTTTCTAATCTAACTCACATCTTGTGCGGCCAATTTCATATTTGGATGACTCCAAATCCTTTACAGATAGATTGGTCACAATTAAAACCCGTTGTTGTTCTACCTCTCATCTTGGCATTAAAATTACATAATTATAATTTATTTTGCCTCCAATTCTCAGAAGTGACGCGATAGATTGACATATGACATATGATATAAAAATTGACCTTTTTTCAAAGCAAAATAACAAATTTACCTATTTCATCATTACTTACTAACTTGTTTCCATTAGCAACGTAAGAAAGTTTCCACAAAACTCCGAATTAGTACACGTATGTTTAGTATACAGACGGCACTCTTATCATCTAGGCTTTGAGGAAAAATGACGATTAGATACTAATAATTGACTACTTACTGACTAATTTAAAAGAGCAGGTATTATTGTGTACTGTAAAAGTTTATTATATTATATTTATCACTATCCAAAAAGAATCGATAGATCTAGTTTTTTTTTAAGTAAATAGGGACAGAATGGCGTTTTCTTGTTTCTTTAATATATACGTTTTTAAACGACGTATTTGCATTTTGTTCCAATTTCTTCCAAATATACTAATCTATAAAGCCGTATATACGATTTTTTTGATATTATGCGTTCTTTTAGACTAGCAGTACAGTCGAAAATCTGGAAAACTCACTAGGATACTAATTAAAAAGGCCGAATAACTACGATACTGCCTTTAACTTAGAATCTCGAGTGCTAGATGGGCATTGTTGCTAAGCAATAAGATAGTATGTGATTATATACGGCGTTATAGCCTAGTTTAAGAGAAAATCCTAGATTAGAACACCGTATAAAGCATGTTTTACCGCTTTCTTGACTAGTAATATCTACCATTTTTGAAGCTTAATACTATGCAAAAAGGCTTTTATCGAATTAAAAAAAGACCAGTCGCTGTACAAACACACAAATAATGTCTAAAATAAGTAAACACTTATACCTACTATATACAAAAAGAAATAATGAAAAAAGTTAATCCGTTTTGTAGAAATTCAAAAAAGAAGGTTTTTTGCGATTATCGCAAAACTAGCTTTTGTCGAATAGCTGCCTTTTACCTTAGGACGGCAGTGTTGGCTCTCTCTTGTGCGACGGTTTGCTTCGCTAGTTTCTTTGCTTCCTTATATTTAATTCGATCTTCATCTGATTGGGAAGTTTGCCAAACCTTAAACTGGGATTTCTTAGCTGCCAAACTCTCGTGCACCCTCTCATTCCACCATTTAGGATTTTTGCTTTTTTAAGAGGACCTTTGGACACACCTAAGATCTGTGTTGCTTTACTTTTACATTGTTCTTCAAATTTAGTCCACATGTGGTCAGCGCACTCATAGTCTATATCCAAGTCAGCCTCGAGGTACTTTCTCATCTCATCAATTAGTGTGTCGCCTTTAGAGCTATCTAGTGCCCCCCACTTACTTCTAGGAGATCTATCCACTATTGTGCTTTGGTAAATCGTAAACAGCCACGAGGATACGGTGCTGAGATGTTAGGGCCTCGCCTGGAATCACTTTGCAATCTCTAAACTTATGCTTAACGGTTATGTCTGAGACTATAAAGTCTATTTGTGAGACTTTTCCTGCGCATTTGTAGGTGATCAAATGTTCCAGTTTCTTTTGGAAGTTTGTATTAATCAGGCTTAACGAGTGTCTTGCCGCAAAATCTAGAATTGTTTCTCCTTGTTTGTTCACTTCACCCATTCCGTACCCTCCGTGGACAGTCTTCTCATATGCAGTGTTGCTAACTCCCACATGTCTATTCAGATCCCCTCCAATTATCTTGTATTCATTTATAGGTATGCTACGGATCAAATCATCGAAGTCATCCCAGAAATCAGATTTTTCTACATCTGTACACCCTGATTGTGGGGCGTAAGCTGAGATTATATTGGTGATCTGCTGGTCATCTAGAGCCAGTTTGATTGCAATTAAGCGGTCGCTCTTGCGTGTGATGTTTATTATTCGCGCTTTGAAGTTGTTGTCGAGCACTATTGCCACTCCGTTTCTTTTGTTGTCTGTGCCGTGATATATAACCTGGTAGTCGTTTCCTATATCTTTGGATTTTGAGCCTTTCCACTTCGTTTCCTGTAAGCAGCAGATGTTAATGCGCCTTTTTTGTAAAATTTTGCTCAGTTCTTGACTCCTTCCTGTGAGAGACCCCAAGTTCCATGTTGCAAGTCTAAGCCTCTTGATGGTCAAATGCGAATGTTTGTTCTTGTCACATTTTTCGTCGCTTCGGGGGGACGCCCTAGTATTATTTGCACCTTGTATCGCATCATTCGCACTTGCGTCGCTTACGGGGTACGCCCTAATATTTTTGCCTTTTCTCATTCTGTCTGTGTTCATGTGAGGAGATAGAATTTGGCTTATTGTTTTACGGCCGGCTGCCGCCTGACGCCAAGGCAGTAACTCTCCTGGAGAGCTTAGGAGCCGACGTTGGACAGTGTCTTTCGCCACCTTCCTTACTACCCCGCCCTGCCTGGCGGAATAGCTCCAGTGTAGCCTGGGACCTTAATATGTAAGGGCAGCCTCCCACTAGGTTTTATGTGCCTCCTCCGCCTGTTCCGCCGTACCGATGTACCCCATCTCCGCCTTCACAGCCGTTGAGGGCTTCACCCGTAACCCTGGGCAGGGGGCTGCGATATACCCCGCAGCACTGGGTCCTCATCCGCACTTCGCCACCTGAACACCACGGCCTACTGTAGTGTGGGTGCATAATATCACAACTTATCAAAGTAGCTTTTGGTGAAGTGGTTATTAATGGCATCTTATTCAATTTTGTAGTAGCCGATTGGCTTGCTTAATTTTAATTGCCAGAAAAATGCAGAACTTTAATTACATACCTATTTACAAATAACACCGATTCAAGACCCAAAATGTTTCAAGTGTAGGAACAATTTTAATAAACAAATTCTCGTTTTTATTTTTTTTATTGGGTAAAACTCGTTTTGCCGCATAGAACATAATAACGATTTAGAAGACTCTGGCGCAAAAGCAAATTCACTACGCGAAAAGTATCAGAATGAGCGCAGACTTCGGGAAGGAAGTAAGCGCTACATTTTTTTTACTTTATGGCAAAATGGTGCAATACACTTAAAATTTTAAGCACCGGTTTAAAAAAAAATCTGGTCTTTTTGTAACCTGTAACATCGTTATTCTGTATTTCTCTCTAGATGACGCTAGAATTCACGATTTTTTTAGTCAGATCCGTTAAAGGGTTAAACCTACAACAGCAAATAATGAAATAATAAATGAAACTAATTTCGTACCTACTTAAAAGCGAATTTTATCTTGACATCCTTTATTAAAATGCGTTTTAGTATAGTAGCAAACCTTTTTCTCAGCAAGCAAAACACGGAGAGCTCTCCATTCTTTCCCTCTGGATTATCTCCAAGTAGAATCTCTTTATGGGCGAAAGCTATCTATGCATTTAATCCACTTTCTTTTTATCTTAAGACAAGAAAAAAATCGAGAGGAACGTTTGCAGTTGGATGTTGTCCGTTGAAACCTTTTCGTTTTTGCCTTTTTCATAATTCTTACGCGTCGAGAAAAATTATTTTTGTTGTAATTATTTCAACTTAGATATGAGCGTAATTAAGAGTGTTTGTTTATCGTTAGATTGTATGCTTCTATTAATGTTTTTTTATCTTATGAGTTAATTAACCCTACTTATTCATAGGTAAGTATAGGTGAAAAACTTAAGAAAGTCACCTGTTGTATGTGTGAGTGACGTGTTCGAATAGGCGTTTGTTTTGTTTGTGTTACTAATTTTAAATATGTGTTCTCTATTCGAAAATGTCACTCACACATACAACAGGTGACTTTCTTAAGTTTTTCACCTATATAAGTATTGTTTTTTACACTAAACAAGCACAGGATTTCATTATTATATTATACCAAAGACATATATAACTCCGTATAGACGGATAAAGTCTAAGAAAAAAACGTACCTCAGTACCATACAGAAAAAGGTACGGTGGTCTAGATGGCATTACACCTTTGAGGTACGCTCGGCTAGATGGCGCTAATATTAATATTTGACATTTCAACACATATCAAGCTAAGAATATGGGCCAAATTGTCAAAACTGAGGTTCAACAGTTTTAGACCTGTGTCAAGAGATGGCAGTCTATGCACTGTGATTACACAATCATTTGACTTTGACAGTAACTCTCTTTAATACTCGATCCTCTTTGATTATACTTGATAGTAAATAATCTGTCGGCCGGATTCTTAAATTGATTTTAAGATAACATGCCGATACCAAACCTTGTTTTCTGTACAAATAAGCGATCGGCATTATACTATTGTGATGTTATTTATTTGGATTGGACCTTAAGGACATTAAGTAATCATTAGGTACTTTATGCAGTACACCACAGTATAATAAAAAGTACTACCGTACATAATGGCCACTCCCGCTCCCCGCTGAAAGTGCCACCCACCCCCTCTCGGTTACCTCACAGTTACCGCCTGTCATATTTCACTCATACAAGCATAGTACGCGTTCACCTACACGAGCTTAGAGTGTGTGCTAGGGACGCGCCTCTTTCATACATTTGATCGCCAGTGTCCCAGGTGTGACTACACGCACGCCTTTCAAATCGAACTTTATATTTAATTTGAACGCTATTGGCTAAATTAATGACTAACTGAAAATTAATGAATAATCCCGCAAAATACGCTTCATTGCCCGTATAACTTTTAATTTTGATAATATGGTGGTAAGAGACTTTTCATTACACGTGATTTGAAGCAAACTTGGCCGTATTTTTCAGCTACGATAAACCTACCCGTCAATCTTCGCAACGGGAAATTAATTAACGGGATTAATGGATTAGGCAAGTTAAAATTTATGATTACAATTGGTTTTGGTTTAATCATGGTAATGCTAAGATTCTATTATAAAAAATATCCAGATATAATGACGATGAAGATAAATGTATTAGTGATGTAATGAATACAATATCTGAGCTGCGTAAGTAATTTTTTTGTTAATGATTGTACCAAATATTGCAAGTTTAGTGGAAAATATCTTGAAATTCTTAGAAATGTATACTCGTTTTTAGGGCTCCGTAGTCAACTAGGAACCCTTATAGTTTCGCCATGTCTGTCTGTCCGTCCGTCCGTCCGTCCGCGGATAATCTCAGTAACCGTTAGCACTAGAAAGCTGAAATTTGGTACAAATATGTATATCAATCACGCCAACAAAGTGCAAAAATAAAAAATGGAAAAAAATGTTTTATTAGGGTACCCCCCCTACTTGTAAAGTGGGGGCTGATTTTTAGGGTTCCGTAGTCAACTAGGAACCCTTATAGTTTCGCCATGTCTGTCTGTCCGTCCGTCCGTCCGTCCGTCCGTCCGTCCGCGGATAATCTCAGTAACCGTTAGCACTAGAAAGCTGAATTTTAGTGCTAATATGTATATCAATCACGCCAACAAAGTGCAAAAATAAAAATTTGAAAAAAATGTTTTATTAGGGTACCCCGCCTACATGTAAAGTGGGGGCTGATATTTTTTTTCATTTCAACCCCAACGTGTGATATATTGTTGGATAGGTATTTAAAAATGAATAAGGGTTTACTAACATCGTTTTTTGATAATATTAATATTTTCGGAAATAATCGCTCCTAAAGGAAAAAAAAGTGCGTCCCCCCCCTCTAACTTTTGAACCATATGTTTAAAAAATATGAAAAAAATCACAAAAGTAGAACTTTATAAAGACTTTCTAGGAAAATTGTTTTGAACTTGATAGGTTCAGTAGTTTTTGAGAAAAATACGGAAAACTACGGAACCCTACACTGAGCGTGGCCCGACACGCTCTTGGCCGGTTTTATTATTATAAGTTAGGCCTTAGTCAAACAATACATTTTTTTTATGTCAACATAAGGCAGCCCAGAGATTTACTTAGTTATTTTAAATTCAAGTTCATTCAAAAGAAAAAAAAGCGTAGGCCAGCGATAAACATTATAAACAAGAAACGTATGTTATAAAATAGTACATTACGATACAAGTGCGTAAAAAAGGAAGTTCGAAACGAGTGGCGATAAATTAAAACACGACCGAAGGGAGTGTTTTAAATCGACACGAGTTACGAATTTCCATTTCGCACGTGTATCGTACGACATTTTTCAGTACAGATGAGCCTCCGAAGTTTCGACCTGCCATATAACGAACCACTTCTCGTATTAGTGCGTAAAAAAAACAACATCTGTACTAAAAAAAACTAGCCCTTTTTAAAACTTTCTCGGTATTTATACGTACGTAATGAGGAGGCACACTGACATTTTATCCCGCCAGGCGGCGCCTGTGCAAGTGCTTAGGTATGTCACTGTCATTCATATGCGAGAGAGAGAAAAAACATATGATCTTCTCGCTCTCACGTATGAAATTCTTTATCTGAGCAATGGACTAATAGGATTGCGCCATCTGTAATACCTTTGAGTGTGCCTCCTCATTGGGCATTAGTTTTACCGTTCTATAAATTATTGTCAGCATAACAAAACAACTGATTCCTTTATTCTCGGATTACCAATATAATTAATTTCAATATTCCACGTAATAAAATTCGTACGCATATCAAAACAGCCACCGTCATATAATTAGTTATATTATTTTGAAAATCAGAGAGGAGTCTATTTAACTGAGCACATTTTCTGACTGAAGTACATAGCCATCTACATGAGAAACATGATTTCCACGGAGCAAAGTAATTAAATTTCAAGAAACGTACATGTTTACGCGTAGAGGATCCTAAGAATTAGAAGAAGCCTTTGCAATAAAAGCAATATTTATATATATATATATATTATTACGCAAATTTACAATGAAGGACAAATGTCGGGCTTAACGTATGGAGGCACTCTACCAGTCAACCATTGGGATAAACAGAAACATTTAGTTTGGTGCTGGATTTTATAAATTAAATATGTAAACACAAGTCAATATAGCAATACTAATATATACTAGCTTTTGCCCGCTGCTTCGCTCGAGTTATAAAGAGACAAAAAGTAGCCTATGTCACTTTTCGTCCCTTCAACTATCTCCACATAAAAAATCACGATAATTTGCCGTTCCGTTTTGCCGTGAAGGACGGACAAACAAACAGACACACACTTTCCCATTTATAATATTAGTATGGATACCTATGTTCAGATCAAAATATATAGACGTATAAAGAAATATCAGTTCGATAAAACTTCGGAAAAACGTGTAAGGAAATGTTTTCGTATAATAGAGAATACAAAAGACGAACAAAAATGTTTTACAACAGCTAAATAAATAATAGAGAATACGTCCGTCCGTCCGTCCGCGGATAATCTCAAAGTTACGAAAGCTGAAATTTGGTACCAATATGTATATCAATCACGCCAACAAAGTTCAAAAATAAAAAATGGAAAAAAATGTTTTATTAGTACCCCCTTACATGTAAAGTTGATATTTTTTTCATTCCAACCCCCGTGTGATATATTGTTGGATAGGTATTTAAAAATGAATAAGGGTTTATTAAGATCATTTTTTGATAATATTAATATTTTCGGAAATAACTAAAGGAAAAAAAACACTTTTGAACCATAAGTTTAAAAAATATGAGAAAAATAAAGTAGAACTTTATAAACACTAGGAAAATTGTTTTTAGTCTGTTTTTATTTATCTCAATATTTATCCAATGCCCTCGCCTATTTTTATATCCTCCAAGTTAATAAATAAATAACTAAATAAAATATTTTAGGACTTCTTGCACAGATTAACTGAGTCCCACGTTAAGCTCAAGAAGTTTTTAAGTTAGGAAAAAGAACTGGTGGAGGTGCACCGGGATAATTTCGACTAGGGGTCAGTTTCAACTAAGAACGATTTAATACTGGACTGATAAATCCCATACAAAAAAGCGTACCCCTAAAATGTGTGGGCCTTTTAGGCTTAAAACTAGATGGCGCTGTTCGCAGCCTGGAAGTGGCCAAAATCATATTTTCCCCGAATATTTTCGCGTGTTTTTCTATTTTATAACAACGAATGACATATTTTTTATTTTAAAATCATGATATCACGTCAATACACATGTTTGAAAAAAAAAAAATCTAGGCATCATCAGTGTAGTTATGATAGTATTTAATAGATGGCGCTAAAAAATCGAGGTACTGTTTTGTCACTTACTTAGTGTGAGTTAATTGTAAAGCCCGTTTCTCAATCAGCAATAAAATTGAAGTAACATCTATCGCAGGTGTATGTTTTTTTTTTAATACGAATTTAAGAAAACTAACTACGCCATTCTGTTTCCTATAATGGAGCTAAATATATGCCGAAGTTAACGGAATTCAATAAAAAAATGGTGTATAAGTAATTAAATTGACTGTCACGTCACTCAACTCGATTTCATATTAATTCCATATCAAACGGTTCAATTTCATTTTGACAATTAATAAAAATTATCAGATTTGACTGAAAGAAAAGTAGCCTATACTGCACATCATTGTACCTACTGGCACACCTCGGACGCTGGCGATCAAATATATGAAAGAGGCGCGTTCCTAGTACACAGTCTAAGCTCGTGTCGGTAAACGCGTACTATGCTTGTATGAGTGAAATATGACAGGTCAACTGTTCGCGTTTTTGACAGGCGATAACTATGAGATAACCAAGAGGGGGTGGGCGGCACTTTCAGCGTGGAGCGGGAGTGGCCATACTGTACGATAGTACTCTTTATTATGCTGTGGTACTGTTTAGACTGACATGATTGTACAGCTACGATTAATTACGGTGAGTTAAACACAGTACGGTGACGTTCGTCAGCAAGCGTCAAGCTGTCAATTAAGGTGTCCGAGTACCTAACGTTTGTAATGAACGTGCGAAATGCGGAAGCGGGGACAATCTCCAGCTTCTCCGGTTATAGTATTATGCCATTCAGTTCAGTATGTATTATATTTAGATAATTACGTTTGACAATGTCCTACAGTCACCGGCATAAACAAGTGATGATTTCTGTACCTTGTCGATTTAAATTTTTTGACAACTTCGCATGACATTTCAAACAAGACGTTAATGTGACAAGGTTGTAACATGGCAAACCTCCATGTTGCAGCCGCCGCGCGCACTGGCCGCTGAGGAAAAAATAATAAGCTTGTCGCGCGTCTTTTGTTTCGGAGACGGAAAAATTTTCTCTTCGCTGGAAGGAAATTACTACTATTTTACGTGAAATTAATTATATTTAAAATATATGATTTGTGTCTGTACTTAAAAAAACAGTGTATTAGGCTGCTTTCTTATCCTTTTATTCTACAATTAACGGATCAACGTCTTTAACCATCGACGCAAGAGGTTTGATAAGTTCCTCCGCTGGGTTCTACTGCCATACGTCGTCGCTGGCTGTATTCAAGAGGAGACCCGCGGTTAATACACGTCTCAAAATCCGACGCCGAGTGATTCCCAGGAACTTAAAGGCCAGTGACGTTATTTATTATCCTCGCGTACTGACAGACATCTCCTATTTTATTGTATATATTATTCATTATATTATTATTTACTTAAAGAACCTTTGTTTCATTTCTCCGCTGACTAGCCGGCTACAAGGTATAGAAATCATCACATATTTATGCCGGTGACTGTACTCTTTTAATGTCTTAGCTGAAGCCAATGAAAATAATTTACATTAAAAGATCATTCTCACTTAAAAGTATGCCAGAATATTTTTCTGACACGAACGTCAAGTTGTTAAAGTGCTTGACAAAATAAAAACATCGACAATCCGTTTATCGATAAAATAGCCTCACATACGGTTAATAATTACCCCTAAGAATAACCTATAAAATCTTGAATAATAATGTAAGAACTTATGTAAACTATTAAAATATTGTTGCATTTTATTATTACAATACAATACAATACAAATCCACTTTATTGCACAACCTCCGAAATGTACATAGGAACACACACATTACAATAAATTTCATTACAGAGGTAAACAACAGGCAGGTATTATTGTTGTCCATTCATTTTCAAACATGTGACATTTGTATAAAACATTAATGTTGTAACAGAACAAGCGTCTATGACGAGGAAATGGACTCGTTATTACATATAAAACTTACGGCGAATCAACTTTTCCTTGACCAACTTTCTTGGTGCATATTTTCTTTGGGATTTCATTGGATAATTTAACAAATAATATCTGTGATGTTTAATCACATGTATAGTCACGTCTTCACTCATAAAATTCACTGTTATTCGATGCAAAACAGGTTGAAAAACATATTTATCAACAAACTACGTTCACATGGATGAAATACTGACACTGACAGTTGTCAACTGAGTAGCGTTCCAATATTATATCTTGATTTCAATTATACGAGTAAGTCATAAAAGTTCATAATGATTGAAGTATACTTGCTGGATGTGTTTATTGTAGCATTTAGAAACAAAAATGATATTTTGCCTCAAATTTGATTTACAAAACTGGTTAAAAACCTTTGATAAAGTAATATTTGCATATTTATATTTACCACAATATAAAATGTTTCATTACGTACTAGGAATCAACAAAAGATATCTCCATCTCACTCTAAAACACGTGCAGTCATGCAGGTGTTACTATTGAGAAGCAAAAACGTACGTGCTGAGCTGTCTTGCACATTAATGCCTAAGGCGTAAGACTTAGTAAACAAAACAGTTATGACCTTTTTCTTATGAGTGTAATTTAGCGGCTATCCATTGTTATTTGTCGCCAGTCACTCTTTTGTCACCATATTTTTGTCGCCAGTCTCTCTTTTGTCACCATATTTGTCGCCAGTCACTCTTTTGTCACCATATTTGTCACCTGTCACTCTTTTGTCACCATTTGAATCTATAAAAGGGTCGGAGCGAGCCGACGCGCGTCATTCTTAAAATATCTACAAGACTAATAGTGACCCTGGTTTTCGTGTGTTATACTGGTGAGTGAAGTTGTTCTGCTATTGTTTCTCTGTTTGTTTTTACTTGGAAATTATTCTAAGTGATTGTAAACTTTAAAACTGTGTCACTGTTTGATTGTGCGGGGACAATATCGTCGTACAGTTGAACTTAGACCTGTGGTGGAATTGCTTTACCGTCAGTTGTGGGGTTATTTTGGTGTTCTATTTATAGTGTAGTGTTACATTTAAATTGATGTGTATAGTGAAGTTTTCTGTGCTTTGTTTCATGAGTGCCGTCAAGCAATACAAAGACTGGGTCGATGTATGGCTGGTGCTTGGAGATAAGTCTGTGTTTGGTTTTGTAGGGAGTAATTCTTGCAAAACTAAGCTTAGATTATAGCACGTAAAGGAAACTTCATTCATTTGTTTAATTGGTAAGTAAAATTGAATTTAGTAAGTTTCTATGGGGTTATTTTGTGAAAGTTATAAGCCAGATCATTGTTTGTGACAGACTGTTGTCCGGCTAAGCGCTTTATACCTCGCGGTGTTAAACATAAGGCGTTTAGGGGTCTTTTTGTTCCAAGTGGAGGCTTGGGCGCTTTTCTATACTTACAAAAGCGTACTTTCTCACCGGTCTCAAAGAGTCCAACTGTTAGATGGAAGTGAGGACTTTCACGATTGACGAAAGACATTAGGAGTAATCCTTGCTTACTGAAGTCGGCAGTATTTGAGGCTGGGGTCCTATATATATATATTTATTTACTCGGTGTTCTGATTCATGCTGGCGTTGGTCGCTGGGGATTTCGGTTGTGATCGATTCATATCTAAGTAAAGTTTGGTCGCAGCTGGGTCTCCCATGTGGCTGGTACTGGTGTATCCTAGAATACTGGATATATACACAGATAGGGTGATCTATTCTCTGCTACCCTAGCCTGCGGGCATAAGCAGAGGGGGGGGGGGGGGTCTAACCAACTCAAGCCTATAGGTTGCCTATCTCAGCTTCGCTGGCTGAACTGTACAGCTTATGGTAGGGATACACTTGTGCATATTTTGAACACAAGATCTATGGTAAGTGACGGTCTGTGTTTCAGATATATGCTAGAGTAGGGAAATAGATAGGATTAGGGTAGAGTCACACACTATTTCTATGAAAGTAGAGTTCTTTTATGATTGGTCTTAAAATATAATTGGTCAACGTGTATGGTGGAGAAATAATTTAACTACTACCATTTATATGGTATCTTAAAATATGTGGTAAAACTGGTAATTTATAAAATCTCTTATTACTTAATTTATCTGAGTGAAATTAATAATTGTGGTAGCAATTTCTGATTTTTCAGTGTGGCTGCGGGACACTTAGTGTTGCTAACTGGTTTTTCAAGGTAAATTCTATCAAATTGGCTAGGGAAACAAACTGTCTTTGGAATAAAAGGATTTGTTTGTTATAGGGTCCAGTGGCATGCGAGCGCCGTCCACTGATGAGAAGTCTTACTGAGTCTTAGAGAAGTTAGTAGACTTAGTTCTTATAAAGGTTAGCGACTGCTCGGTGTTTCGTTAAAACATTAGAAAGATCGAGAAGTTATGGCCTATTAGCAGTATTGGGGAAAAGGGGGGTTTAGCTAGGGAAAAAGAAACAAAATAAAAGGGGGGGTTAGTTAGTAGATAGATAGCCCTTCTGGCTTGGCATAGGACTCTCAATAAAGCAGTTTGATTGAGATTAAGGATCCTATTCCGCAACGCAAGTTCGTACCCAAGCCAGGATCACTAATAGGGCGTAGCGGTTGATTATTAAAATATTTTTAATATTAATTTTTAATATTATGTTTCACTCACTAACTTCTATACTAAAAATTTCTTCATTACGTCATAAATTTTCTCACATATAACTTTCTAGGCCTAAATCTGATAAAATACTCTTCTATAACACTATATTATTATGCTACAATAACCTTTATTCTTCTTTAAAATATAAATAAATAAAATTTTAAATATTAGTCAAAAATACAGCTGATACTCATTAAAGGATCTAGGTTCTCGCGGTTCACATCGAAGGGTTCTACATACACACACTGGACGATCACAAGGCCAAATTTACGGGGAATATTTAAAGGGGGGGTAGCTATACTGTCGGTTAGTCAAGTAAGTAAGTAAATAAGTAAGGTGAGCGAGGGGTTTAGTTACAATGTATCAAGCCTATATTCCCTTAACGGGGTAGGCAGAGCACATGAAACTACTCAAAATCCAGTACCACGGAAATAATTCAGGACATCATTATAATAATTAATGACATATTATAATGTAAGTTATCGATGAACTAAATATCGGAAGGAAGTCACTGTGTCACTTCGTTCGTGCTAGAAAAAGTAGTAGTAGTAGTAGTAATCACTTTATTGTGTACAACAGATTCATATAATTATAGTTTACAGGAACAGAGGTACAAAGACGAACTTATCCCTAAAAATATCTATGTATACTTATAAGTTTTTGACGTTTAAGAATTCTTTACTCCATGGCGTAAATGTAAACGGAAAATATGCCTATTGTTTGGGGACGATGTTTACTGTCTCCATTCAACGAATGTCACATGTATTATCTACTTGTATAAAAACGAAAAACCAGAAAGGGATAAAAAACGAGGGAAAAAACGAGATGGCGCCTTACAAATTTAAAGAACTTTTGGACCACGTTTCTCGGATACAACGCAAGTATCGTAATAGAATAGTACATTACGATACAAGTGCGTAAAAAAGGAAGTTCGAAACGAGTGGCGATAAATTAAAACACGACCGAAGGGAGTGTTTTAAATCGACACGAGTTACGAATTTCCTTTTCGCACGTGTATCTTACGACGTTTTTCAGTACATATAAGCCTATGAAGTTTCGACCTGGCATATAATGAACCACTTCTCGCACTAGTGCGTAAAAAAAACACCATCTGTACTGAAAAACTATTTAAATCTATTGTCTAAATATAGGAATAGAAAATGAGTATGAAAACTGCCGATTACGCTGCGTATTTATTTTACAATTAGCTAACGAAAATTTCATTAAAACCACCATTTCAAAATTTCGACTATGTTCGGCATCTATTCGGCACTTCATCGGTCTTTCGTTATGCGAGTAAGTTCAAGTTGATGAAAGTTTATTATGTTTTGTGAGTTTGTTATGTTGGTACACCTGCAGTAGTATCGGTTTTTATTTTGTTCGAAGTGACAGGAAATAAAACGTCTTATTTTGTTCTGTCGTGTCGTTACTGTCAAGTCAAGTGTCAACTGTGGAAAAAACATGGCTAAAGACGAAAATTAATGTGACGAATTTTGGTTTGGCGATGCCTAGAATTGTAACTAGATAAATAACTTATCATTTGTAGGTTTGTTTTATATTAGGTTTATTTAGTAGGCATTAGTTTTATTTGCCTATTATGTCTTTATACGTTCCGAAATCAATTTTCTTTTACTTATCACTAGCTTTTTCCCGCGGCTTCGCTCGCTTTAGAAAGAGACAAAAAGTAGCCTATGTCACTCTCCATCCCTTCAACTATCTCCACTTAAAAAAATCGTCAATTCGTCGCTCCGTTTTGCCGTAAAAGACGGACAAACAAACAGACACACAACCTCTAAAATCTTGAATAATAATGTAATAATTTATGTAAACTATTAAAATATGGTTCGTTTAATATTCCTTTATTTCTTTTCCTTCTTAGGTTAGGAATATATGAATATAAAAGTAAAATACAAAAACACATTCAAAACAATATAAAAACATATAAACACATTATAAAAAACCTAACCTAGGGTGCCGCCAGCAGCGGGGCAGGGCCCAAACTGCCGGTGGTTAGGGCTGCAGAGAGAGGAACCGTCGGACTATCCGCGCCGTGTCCAAGATCACCGCCTTATGCCTGTGCAAGTACTCACCGTTAGCTAGATGAGAACAACCGGAGATGATATGCCTGAGTGACTCTCCGGGACGGCGGCATGCCCGACATATTATGTCGACCGTATCGTCCTTCAGGATATATTTCCGGTAGTTGTTCGTCATCATAACTTCGTCCGCAATTGCACAGGCAAAACCCTCGGTTTCTCCGAAGAGGTCCCCGAATCGTAACCAGTTCACCGATGCGAGCAGGTCTACATCGGGTCCCGTGAGGGCCTTGTAGAACCGCCCGTGTAGCTGCTGGTTCGTTTTATTATTATTGTCCATTCATTTTCAAACATGTGACATTTGTATAAAACATTAATGTTTCAAGCCTATATTCCCTTAACGGGGTAGGCAGAGCACTTGAAACTACTCAAAATCCAGTACCACAGAAATAATTCAGGACATCATTATAATAATTAATGACAAGACAAGACACAAGTATAAAAATGACTACAGACAACTATTTAAGTAAAATATGTAAAGTATTACCTTTGGGATCCAAAATTAAATACACAATAGCAGTAAACAACCTAGAGCGACAATCTAGAGCGATTAACATTAGTAAATAATAGATTCAATCAATCAATCAATCAATCAAAATATTATTTATTCAAATAGGCTTACAATAAGCACTTTTAAATTGTCAACAGTGTACAATATTCATCTTATTCTAAATATCAGAGCAATTTATTGGTGCAATAAACAATATTGTTTTAAAACTACATTGATTTAATAAAATGATATCAATCTAAATTGTATAAAAAAAAACTAGTCTAAAAACTTCTAGAATAAATTCTAAATGTCAAAAAAATTGTATAAAAATACATTGAATTATCAATATCATCATTAATAAGCTATATAATTAATGGATTTCAGCAGTACTTGTATCCCACGGTGTTTCATCATTCATGTAGTCTTGTGTGCTATAGTAGGCTTTAGAGATCAGTATACGCTTTACATAATGTTTAAATCGATTAAAAGACAGTTCAGTGATGGCATTAGGAAGTTTGTTATAAAATCTTACACAATTACCCATGAATGATTTTTTAATTTTATGGAGCCGAGTGAAGGGCACTGCAAGCTTATGCTTATTTCTAGTGTTTATATTATGTACATCACAGTTTTTCTTAAATTTACAAATGTTTTTATGTACATACATAATATTCTCATAAATATATTGACAATGCACTGTCATTATATTAATGTCCTTAAACTTATCTCTAAGTGAGTCTCTATGGTTCATTTTGTTCGAATAGCCCTCTTCTGCAGAACAAATATGGTATTTATCTCTGAAGCACTGCCCCATAGCAAAATACCATATGACATAATGCTGTGAAAGTAACTAAAATAAACTAATCGAGCTGTTTCCACGTCTGTTAACTGACGGATCTTGCTCACTGCAAATGCTGCAGAGCTCAGTCTATTCGAGAGGGTAGCAATATGGGGACCCCACTGAAGTTTAGAATCTAAAGTTATGCCAAGAAAAACTGTACTATCTACCAGTTCCAATTCCTTATCCTTCACAACGACACTTGCTTGTTAATTTTTAGCATTACTCATGACAAACTTAATACATTTAGTCTTTTTCTCATTTAACAATAAGTTATTAACACTAAACCAATTAACTACTTCGGAAATAGCATTGTTTACATTTTCACAAGTTTATTGCTGACGTTTGACTTTGAAAATAAGGGAAGTATCATCTGCAAACAATACTATATCATGGTGGATCTTTACAAGATATGGCAGGTCATTAATGTAGATAAGGAACAGGAAATGCCCCAATATTGATTCCTGCGGTACACCCATAGAGACTAGTGACCCCGGTGAGCGCTGTCCATTCACGTCGACCCTTTGTATTCTATCGTGTAAGTAAGATTTGACTTAATTCAGTGCCGATCCTCTCACTCCATAGTAGTGCAATTTCCTGATCAGTGTTTCATGACAGACGCAATCGAAAGCCTTAGATAAATCACAGAAGATACCCAAGGCATCCTGTGATCCTGTGACGCATCGAAAATCTGTTTGATTAGCTCAACACCAGTGTCGGTTGTTGAGCGACCCCGTGTAAAACCAAATTATTTATTGTGCATTAGATTATTGATGTTAAAATGTTGCAATAGCTGAAATAACACTAACTTTTCAAAAATTTTGCTGAATGTCGGTAACACTGATATCGGTCTAAAATTAGTGGGGTCGGATGTGCTACCAGATTTAAATAATGGAATGACTTTACTGTGTTTTATAAGATCAGGAAACTCACCACATCAACACTGTTATTAAATATAACTACCAAGTCAGGCGCTACAATTTCTATTAAAGATTTAACACCATGAACAGAGACTCCCCAAAGGTCACAAGTTTTTTTAACATTAATTGATTGAAATGCCTTAATTATATCTGAGGTACTGACATGTTCAAATACAAGGTCTCTACTACATTCTGTGACATTATCTTCTAACAATGTAACGGCAGATGCGGGTGATGAATTTAAGTGCCTAGTTGTGGAAACTGGTATATCAGTGAAGAACTTTTCAAATTCTGTTGCTACTTCTAAATTGGAATCTACAATTTTGCCATCAATTTTTAATTTCAGTTCATTTGTTCTTTGCTTTGATCGACCAGCCTCCACGTTAATTACTTTCCACGTTGCTTTAATTATATCGGAACTACTTTTAATTTTCTTGCTTAAATAATTACGTTTAGCGGTATGACAGTCTAATTTAAACTGTTTCGAAAATTGTTTGACGTGTTCTTTAAATTCATCATTCGTATTAAACCGCCGTTCCTCATACAAGGCATACAATGCACGTCTTCGTTGATGTAACTCTGCAGTTGCCCACTCACTAAAAACTGATAAAAACCGTGACCGTTTTTGTTGTAAATATCGTATTATAATTTTCCATATATGTGTGAAAGAATGAATTATACATATCATTAGGACTCATGTTTGGAGACAGAACGGGTAGCGCCTGAACTAAACTCTGTTTCATTCTTTCCACGCGGTCCGAGGTTACTGGTACAAAAGTTATCTGTTTTTTCAAGGTATTTTTCCTAGCAGCTTCAAATACCATTAATTGACCTAAATGGTCGGACTCTAAATTGCTGATTACATTTTTTGTAATAGGAAAAATATCTGTGAAAATATTATCTATACAGGTTGCACTAGTAGCAGTCACTCTAGTAGGCTCCATAAAAATGTGGTTCAGATTACATGATTTGAAAAAATTCAACAGCCTACAACTTACTGTCGAATTTTCTAAAATATTTACATTAAAGTCGCTGCAAATAAGTAATTTCTTGCTGGAAGGCGATATTTTCATTAGCACAGATTCCATTATGCTTTCAAATAATTCAAAATTACTTAATGGCTTAATTCAGTACAAGAGCAGAGAGCAAAGGGCGCGCACCGAGCAAGCGCCCGCAGTATGCGTCGCGCTCTCGACATGTAAAGGCGGGGTCGCTACTCTTGAGAAAGGTCCTCGAAATTGGACCGAAACATGTCGAACGATACATATATCGACTTAATACGTGAGTAACCCGCTTAAGAGGATACGGTAGCGAAAATGCTAAAATGGAAATGAGCCCCCCTTTCAACTTGGTAATTTCAGTTAAATATACAAGTGTTATTAACTAGATTTATCGAAAAAAAATTGTCCATTAAGAACAACTCAATCGAAAGATATATAAAAAAAAAAATTAAAATTGAGGTTCCGCTCTCGACTCTTTTCTCCTTCAAAACTTAATCAATCGGAACGAAATTTAAGAATCTGAACAACAATGAAATAATCTATGTTGGACCGTTTAGCTTTTTTGGTTAATTGCTACCAATCTTGAGTATCACACCTTTTTTGCGCCACAATGAAAAAGGCCGTTTTTGGAAATTTTTGATTGGCTCTAGAATCTTTAAAAAGCAGAATATCAAAAAAATCAAAACAGTCCAACACAGATAAAAATAATAACAATCTGTGTTGAAAAAATCATTTCTCTATCTTCAAAAACCAGGGAGGAAATAGTCGAGAGCGTTTGTATGGAGAATTGACCCCTACCGTATCGTCTTAAAATATTTTTAAAGAGCAGAGAGTATTGAATGTTATCTTTCTGACAGATTAGTAATATTGTATATGAGTACTTATGTATTATATAACCTATCGTCATTTATGTAAAAATAGTATGTAATTGTATGTACGTTAATATATTATTTATGTCTAAGCTTTTGATTGATATTTCAAAATTGGTCTCTTAATGCACCGCCTACAATCTTCTCTGCTTTGCCCAAAGGTTGACTGGTAGAGAATGCCTCATGGCATTAAGTTCGCCTTTTGTACATTAAGTTGTTCTTTTGTGCAATAAAGTTTAAATACATAAATAAATAAAGAGCGATGTCCGCAGGTAAATTCCAAGTACCTAGAGTGTCTAACTATTATGGGGATAGAACTCTACAAAAACGCGTACCCTATCTATTAAATTCCTTACCGGCGAACATTGTTCTTGAACGGAAAAAAACAGTGTTCAAGAATAAACTTAAAAAGCATCTCTTGGATATCCTATAGGAATGGCGATGGCCATTACTTCCTACCGGATCGTCCAATAGATTATTAGCGAGCCCTGACTCAAGTCAAACTATATAAATAGTTTTGTGGAGTATAATAAATTTAAATAATATATTTAAAATAATGTTCTTGTATCCACATGTATATTAATTGAATAAATAATAAATATTACAATGTAAGTTATCGATGAACTGAATATCGGAAGGAAGTCACTGTGTCACTTCGTTCGTGCTAGAAAAATATCTAGGTATACTTATAAGTTTTTGACGTATAAGAATTCGTAACTCGATGGCGTAAATGTAAACGGAAAATATGCCTATTGTTTGGGGACGATGTTTACTTTATCCATTCAACGAATGTCACAGTCACTAAAATGTGATCATATGTATTATAACATAATAAACAGGAATTAATCGCTTAGTTACATTTTCAACTAACTTTTCGGGGACGGACTTCCCGAGCGAACAGGGACAACGCCGATTAAGTCCATGTGTATAATATCGATAGACACCGATACCGATCGACCATGCGTAATTATCGTGAAAGTTTAAAGCAGTATCTTAAAATGTGATCTTGATCATTCAAATATCAGTTGTCAGTGTAGTTCGGGCTTCTTGGTGAAATACTCGTAAAAGCGGTGACTTGCGTGACGCACCTGTGTTGCGGTTGACGCAACATTTGTTCGAGAGGTGGGGACCTGGGGACGCGCCGCCCGGGTTTCTTGTACTGTCAGTAACAGAGCTATGAATACAGCCGAAGTACCAAAAACCTTTATATACGACCTTAATCTACAGACAATAAAGATGTGTATACTTATATTTGACACTTTGACTGTGTTCATAGCTTTTGCTGGCTGTACGTGCCCTCTCAACCACACCGCCCTATTACCATACGGGATTACGATCACATACGTCTTTCTATTTCCGAAGCTATATCTCTATATAACTTACGTGTCACCGTTACGTTTGGCATGACATACGAATGTTTTGTTTTAAGTCAGAGGTGAACGAAATTGTGATGTCGATTGATCGCTTTATTTTTGTCAGTAGGAAAAGCTTCTTTTTGTAAATATCGTCACGTGATGTTTTGTTTCGTGACTTCGCTGTTTCTTAATGTTTATAATGTACCTACTTATCCTTAATTTACCTACATAACATTGTTAGATTCGTTTTCGATAAAATTTAGACTTTTCTTAATTTTCTGTATTTCTTACTAAATTACAGTGTGTAATAAAAGTACCTAAGTATTATAAAATGTTCAATGTTTTCTACAATGAAAATGTTCGGAAAATTCGATGAAACCCTTTTTTTCTATTTTTCATATAAAAGTAGAGCTGCCATTTAAGTTTTAACACTGAAAAAGCTACAATTTTGAGATTTTAAGTATTAAACTAGGTCAAACCGCGTACAAAAACGTTGAATTATTTTTAGCCCCTCTGAATAGTTGGCTTTTATGCAAAAAACGGCAAACATAGCTCTTGAAGCGAGTGCTGGTTTGCATTCTCTCTCTAGCTTAACGAATATTTGATTTTATTATTTTTCTACTACATACAATATTATCTACTCCATAAATCAATTTCTGCTTAATGTTTTCGATAGATCGATTTTCACTCAACTCCTCTTAATCACGGGTTTAATCTTTATCATTGCAATAAGTATTATGTCCAGGCACGCTAGTATGGCCGCGCGATAAATGATAAAACATCAGATTTAACGAATTTTTAAATCACAGATATCAAAGCAACTTACATGGTAGTGTCTTATAGGATAGTTACTTTCTTTCAGAATCGCCACCTCCGCCTCTCACACACACCTACTTAATTTGACATGACATAAACGCCATGTCGTTATGAAAAGTTTAATTATACGACTACGACGTTTATGTTATGTCAAATTAAGTAGGTGTGTATGAGAGGCGGAGGTGGCGATTCTGAAAGAAAGTAACTATCCTATAAGACACTACCATGTAAGTTGCTTTGATATCTGTAATTTAAAAATACGTCTGGAGAAAGAGAAAGATCTATATTTTGAAACGACTTATCATAGGTGCGTGCAATTCTAGTCAGTATAGAATTTTGGCCATAATTGGTTCGATGACAGGGAATTAGTGTGATGTACACATCACACTAATTCCCTGTCAAATTTCAATCTACACTATTATCTATTAATGGAGGCTGTACAAGTAACATTTTTGTCTATGTTACTTTTCCAACATTTAGTCTGTTATTCTGTTTATTAAAATTGCCCGCATTATATAAGTCACATGTATGTGACTGTTCTGTTATTCTATTCAGACTAAATGTTGGAAAAGTAACATAGACAAAAATGTTACTTGTACAGCCTCCATTAATAGATAATAGTGTAGATTGAAATTTCGCATCATCTGCCTATGAACAGTTCTAAATGGCCTCTTTACTATTTAATAGTATCAATATTTCAACAGGTATACAAAAGATGTAAAAAATTAAACCATTGCGTTGTTCGCGTTCCATAGAAGCACCTGAAACAATAATTCAGAACACAAACACGGTGGATTACCGTGGCTTGGCTGCGGGTGACTAGTAATTTGTCTAACTTACCGATCCATCACGGGGCGAGCGATCGACGTAGCTGAGATATTTTTAGCATCCCGCTTTGGGCAAACATTTGTTGGATATCGAATTCAGTTATGACAGATTGTAGGTTTCAGGATTATTGTTCTACTTTTGAAACTTTTGAACTGTACGAGTTTGGCAGAAGTGACAGATTTCAGCGATGGGATCCATGTGGTTATTTATGTACTTTTATAGCTAAATACTGATAACATCAGTCTCCAGGAATGAACTTCGATATAATTTATAGAACATTGGCAATACCAATTTTTGTTTCTAGTGAAAAATCATTCATAGTAGGGCCCACCACCTCAAATCAGCGTCTCCCAATACGGAATGAAATAAAGGCGGAATACAGTCCTCGATGGCGATGTTTAGAAGAAGGTATTGTGGGGGTGTATGTAATGATGATCGGAACTTACAGTATTAATCACGTGCAACCATAATTTTGCTACAGTTTAATTACTGAAGCCGTGGGCTCCACAATCATCCACCATCAATGATATCTTCACCCATTAGATATAACCATGACTAATCCCTTAACATAATAGCTCATATAATCCGGCAACCTTCAAATCAATGGTGAACAGGCATCTTTTGCTCACTCCATCGTAGGCCACGTCTTTGCCTTTGCCTAGTCTGTGGTCAAGAGTAAGCCCATTTATAATTAAAAAAACCGGCCAAGTGCGAGTTGGACTCGCCCACCGAGGGTTCTGTACAAAGTTTCAATAGTTGAATCATCAAATGTTATTCATATTCTACAGAATTGACTAAATCCCTCTAGACTAAATTTCCCATATAACAAGTTATATTTAAATACCTATAGAATTTTATTATTAGACAACGTCCAAAGAAAATCAAGCCAATTCGACTTCAATAGTTTACGTTACGACATTGTCGTCAGGACGATCCTGACTTGACCCCATTATATCAGGAAAAAACGCGATGTAGGAAATAAGCATTCAACGTACAGCGACATCTGTCGGCAAATTGAGTAAACTAATGTGCGCGAGCTTAAAATATGGAAGATGATATTTATGGGATAATAATTTATTGCGTGAACCGATTTTAACCATTTTTCCTCCGTTTTAAAGCAGGTGAATTTATTGTCATTCTGTAAAAATTACAGGTAGGTAATTGGGTGGTTATTGCAGTGGTGAAATTAAAAATATAAAAATGAAAGGTTTTTATAAATGAAAAAAATCTTTCAAGATACGTAAACGATTTTATTTTTCCTGTAATATTTATTATAATAGCCACATTTGGTAAAAATTTCATAAATTTTCGTTGGTAAACTTCGGAGATAGGGGAGGGGGGGGCGGTATTTTTTTTACAGTGTCCTTCAAAAAACGATTTTTTTCCACAACAAAAAAAAATAAAAAATTGTTTTGATATGTACAGCGTGAGCTCTCTCTAGCGATACCCCACTTGACCTGGTAACTTGACATTTACAGTTTGCCCCCCTTTCATTTTGGCCATTTTCTATAATTTATATTAATAAATTAAAAAAAAAATACTTTTAATTTGTAGAGGTTCACAATGTCCATATATATTCCAAATTTCAAAGCGATAGCATAAGTTGTTCTCGAGATATTTAGTAATGTGACAGACAGACAGACAGACAGACAGACAGACAGACGGACAGAACGGCACCATAAGGGTTCCTTTTGTACTCTTAGAGCTAGTAATGTTTATGTCTATCTTATTGTTTTATATAAGAGATACTAATGCTTATTTCCAAACAAAAACTAACAAAACAATACCTTATTTTATCTACTATTTATATCTAAATATGTTTCCCAAATACGCGCGCCCACCTAACAACCTGCTTTCTGAACCGCCGATCCGCTTCTTATCCGGTACAATAGCTAACGCTTGCGCAAGACAAATGGGATGTCAACCGCAGTTCTGTACGTTGACGAGCGAAAATTGCTTTGATTTTCTAACAAATCCGCTCAAGGTACTGTTGCTTGTTCAGTACACAAACAGCATGTCTATATGTGATGTGCATAGTTTAGTGATTGATACAAATTGTTTTTTCCGTGGTTAAATAAATGTACAATTTAGTATCAAATAGTAAATAATAAAGTAAATGTTTATACAGGGTTCTGCGTAGTTTGATAAATACAATACAATACAATACAATACTCTTTATTGCACACCTCACATATGTCGTTTACAAGTAATGCACAAGAAACAAAATACAATTAAACAGAGGATACACCTACCTAATAAGGACAATCTTTCGTTGCACCTACTATACCTATTTTTCTCATACTGTTAGGAAAAAACAAACAAATATTATTTTAAAGAAAGGGGAAAGGGGAAGGGAAAGAGAGAATTAACAAAAAATACGGATATCTCTATAATATAATGTTTCATGTAACTTACAATACATATTTGCGGCTGCGGCACAGAGTGAACCCAACCTGAAAACAGAAAACATACATTTGATCTGAATTCATAAATTGTTCGTTAGTTATGTACTTAATATTGTAAACAGGATTTAATCGCGTACCTATATTTACAACAGTAGGTACAATAATATTTTTGAATGTAAAAATCGAGTAAGTTTATTTTTCACTGTTATTACCTAGTTACTTCTTACTAGAATTATGAATTTATTACCTATACATTATAATGTACACAACAATATCTACACACTTTCGTATGAGCTCGATTGCGTTGCGAGTCGAGTCGCAACTTGCGACTAATTAAATATTGTTCATACAGTGTGTGGTGCATCGAAAAGATCTAGGTGCTAAAAAAGGTTTTTTTTTTAATGTATTCCCTTAGGGATATAAATGGGTGGTCCAGTCCAAAGTTTATTTATTTAGACTATTTTATTCGAAACTTCATAGGAATATCCTCATAATAAGTAGATTACGACACGTGTTTGAGTTTTTTTTTTTTTTTCAATTCAATTCCTAACGAGAAAAACATTTAGTTTTTGGGACCCCAATCACAAAAATGCCATCAAAATAAAATATAACGTTGCCGACGTAAACTATCATCCCCATGACTCGAAAAAGGTAAAGATTTTGAAATTTATATTATAACAGTTATATTTATGACAAGTTTTTGAGGTACAAAATTAAAATTAAATATTATGAAGGCTCTGGCAGTCAGTGCGTCTCATACAATTAACAAAAATAACAAAGGTACTCTAAGCCGTGGGCAAAAGCTAGTTCAGAAATAGAATTCATTAGTGTAATCATTAATTAAGAGGTTTCTTTTTTACGTTACACTTAATTGTGCCACGTGAAAACAATTACTCTTCGCAAAATAAGGAATACCGTAATTAACATGTACTTCTAATCTAACCGTTAATAGGTACACGTATTTTTGCAACATTCATTATTTTAGAAGGGTGACCGAGCGTGCCATACAAAGGTGAACCAAGGAAAATGCAGAAATCAGGTCAAGAGAATCGATAGCGATTTTAAAGTTTAACGCTACACTGAACTTCACAAGCTTCTGTTATATTCTTAATAAACTATAGTCCGGTACTTTGAGATTTTCCAAAGGAATATTACTTAAAATACCTACAACATTATATGTGATACAGTTGGTAATAGATACTTTCTGCCCGTGCTTATTGCTTTACAAATTGTTGAATACTCGTAAACAATAAAAGTCTTGGCTAGATAAGGAGCGTATAAGAATAAGAGGTGTACAGTTTAAAAGCAGAATAAAAGAGGAATTTAAATATTTACGTAGATTAGTAATAAAGTAATATTTTCGCGTTTAAAAACAAAGGCAAGCGGCAATAGTTTGATTTCAATAAAACGACGGCTTGGCAACACTGCAGACACTCGACGATTGCAACGTATTTATTAAAAATACGATTACCACCTAGTCCTATTTTATCGTATTTAGTGCGGCGATCAGTATATGTAAAAATGCTTGCTACACAACGGCCGCACTGCAATGACAGAGTGACAGTTATTTAAGGGCACTACAAAAAAGATGCATAGCGTTTCATGAAGCCTTTCTCTGTTAAGTTTTAAAAAGATTCATTGAATATATTCTCTATATTGGCTTGTAGGTACCCGCAGCGAAATCTACCGTAAGAGCTTTTCCACTTCTGAAACTATTACCAGAGTTCCAATTCGTATTGAAAATTCACCGGCAACGGTGCGCTATCCTATACAAATTAATTTTGAATCAAACAGTAGGTATCGTCTGCAAACGTTTCGACTAGGTATTATTTACCTCTAAGGTTATTAAGTATCGTCTGCATGACATTTAGTTTATACAAAATTAATTAGGACTGGACCATTTTATTATCTTACATATATTATGTTGTGCACATGAATTCGTTTAACCTAGTCAATTGCGGCCAGCCACTTCGAAATTATTAATAATTCGCTTTTTCACCTTTCATTCTTCTTTCTTTTTATTACCTTGGCATATCGCTGCCGTCGTAGTCGCGTTAACAGTGTGGCCTCAGCTTTATTCTGTCTATTTAAGGTCTTTATCTCATTTACAGGTAGAAGATTTTCAAACTAAACACAGTAAAGAATTTACAACAAAATAGCTTTATTAGAAGAATGTTCGTTGAAGTGAAACGGAATAGAATAACACTTTTAACGAGATGCGCTCAAACATTTTATGATTTACAAATAAACAACCCTAATCAAAAGAAACGTGAGGAAAGGAAGAGACTGAAAAAGCTTACTGAGCTTGCATTTACTGCAGGCATTAGTATTCATTAGAATGGTAGGTGATTTGTAATATGGGTCATGGCAACACAATGTGCTTGGGGATAATTGGGATCATTTATTTTATTCGTGTGCATATACTTATGGTTACACCGTGTTTTTTGACCCCGTTAAATTACAAGCTTGGACACGATTGAGTTTAAGAGTTTAAAATAAAAGAAGAGAGAGAGACAGTCCCGTATTCCAAAGTAGGTACCCAAGAATTTTATCTGAAATTTATAATTTAGTCATCGTGCGTCTCGATCGCACCAATACAGCTACGGATAAGTACAGTCGAGTTCATAAATATGTGTACATTTTTCCACCTCATTGCAACGAGTTAAGGTGAAGAAATGTACAGATATTTATGAACTCGACTGTACGACATAATTATATATGAATGATATTTTAGTGATAGCCTTTGTCTAACGAAAAGAAAGGCTTTACAATATTCATGTTAACTGACCTTAAGGTCCGTTTACGTATTTTTAAGATTTCGAATTTATATATTTCATACTAGGTGAACAAACATTAGTGTAATCTTATCTATGGGTATTTTTAGTTTGATTTGTAAGGCACGTTAACCTACAACTGTACCAAAATACCCTCACACGAATTATTACCACTGATTTTCCTTCGTTTGATGACCTAATGGACTATTGATGTTCAAAATGACAGTGATATATCATAGACACACTCTGAAATTATTAGGTAAGGTTAAATGTATAAGTAATGCTTTTGCTTATGCCTATGTTACAACAACGAAAATGGTATTTTTTATAAATATAAAATTAGTCAAAAATATGAAAATGAACATACTTACACAACAAAGTATACATATTTTCATATGAATTTAGTCATATCCTTTATCGGATTTCAATATAATCACACGTTTACACGACATTACATTTCCTTGCTGGTAAAAAGTTATTAAATCGAAAACTCTACCACATATATTGAGCTTTGAAAAACATATTTTAGGAGCTTAAAAAAAACAGATTAGTTCTAGTAATAAGTAATATAAACAACGTTCAATTTGTTCACTAACATGTACGGTTTTAAATTCAATATGTAAACTTATTATGCTTTAAAAAGTAGTTAACTCGTTTACTCCATACAGAAGCTTATTGCTGTATCTGGCAACTTTTAATATCGCCCGTGCACGAAACTACTACGTAATTCTCAACACCTTATTAAACCATAAACCATGACTTAGTATCTACGTGAGTAATGTATGAAATGGAGGCACGAGCTAGCTTATATTACATTTAATACTACCTGCGCAACACCGGGAATGTATTATTAGGTAGCTTAAAACAGTAAAATAATATTTAAAGCTTCTAGATCCAAACAGGTGCCGAAATTAACAAGTTGACGCTGAATTGTATGAAAAAAACTAATGTGCCTGCAGGGATAACACTTGATTGGCGCGAGATCAAAATATATCGCCATGAGATAGAATCTCGTCTTTAAATTCAATTCAATTCAATTCAAAACCTTTAATGTCATAAACAACTCATGTCAAAAATACAAAAATAATAATACAATAAATAAGGAATTTAAATAATCTTAAACAACTTAGTCAAAAAATAATGATAAATTTAAATACTAACCATAATTATAAAAAAAAAATGTCAGTAAATTAATACAAATAGCAAAAGGCGTGTGATATCATGCCGCGCCTAGATATTTACTGTCTTGCACATAATATTCTAGCTCTGCAGACTATACGAAAATAATATCTAACATCGTTGAAATCAGTAGGTACCTTTTTGCAGATATTATATCACTTAAATGGAAATAATTTTCGACGTTGAGTTTGTGTTTTGGCGAGACTTCTGAGACTTGTACTTAGCTTTCTGAAGCACATAACGTTCCACGACTAATAAAGGCAAGCCGTTGTTCCCAGAAGAAGATCCTTTTATTGGGATTGGAACATGTTGAGAATTTAAACAACTAACTACCACTTCAACTGGTAAAGGCGCTCTTAGTCTTAGTAATAGCATTTTATCCATAGGAGTGCAAAGTAACTTCAAACAAATCTTAAATTGGTGCCCAAATCTGAATATTGAGTTGAGTTTTTTGAAAATCATTATTTAAAGATTTTGAAAAAAAAATTGATGATTGGATTTAGTTTGATATTAAATATACAGTTAACCTTTGCCTCATGTTGGTGTGTCGAAAAAATAATAAGTTGGTAGTTGATGAAAATAAACCTTCGACGTGTCTTGAATCCCTCGCAACGCTTAAGATTCCACATTTAGCCTCAATGCTGGAATTATTCGCTTGCTGGGGTATCAATACTGCCACGTGCGGTGAAACAACAACTTTGCCCCCTTGTAAAACAATTAACTAAGGTACAACGGGGCAAATCTCGTCTGAGGGACAAATGTAACTGGTCCATTTTTTCCATGTTTTACAATGTTTGCAATAGTAAATAGAGTGTCCACCGGTTACAATATGGTAGGCGTGTTCAGTGGATGCATGTAGAACTCAACATCATAGTGTAATAATGGAAAAAATGGATTAGTTACAATTGCCCCCCAGTCAAGACTTGTCCCGCTGTTCCTTATAATTATTTGAGTTTAATACGTAATAAAACAGAAAAAGTACCTTCTAAAATTGTATATTAGACGACTAAGAAGTAAAGGTTTTACTTACATACTGACTGTAGTTCAAGTTAGTTTAGCAACATGTATATGGAAGAATACTCATATTAAAAAGCTTTGGAGGCTTTCCAAACTAAAAGCTGATTAAGTAAATGCTAATATGGGTTGAACATAGTTCAACAGTATTCGTGCAGTTTTTGTTTCTTTAGTCTTTCATATAAATAAAGCCTCAAGTTTGCTTGTTTTTATTTTTTGTATTCCTTGTATCATTATCTGTATTCTAGGCCTGAATTTAGACAGGAAAACAGTTTTATATTAAAGCGTTTTAGAAATTACAGAATTAAAAACATGTATTGTAACTTTGTCCAATAAAAACATTAGCGTTAAACGTAATTTGTAATTTTATTTATATTAAGTAATTAAAACTCTAGAGAGATTGAGGCGATTCTTTAACTTATTCAACTGCATAGCAAAATTTTCTTCAAGAAATAGGTCAAAACGGCAAGGAGAAATAAACTCAAAATTTGATTAAGCTATAATTAACTTGCGTCTGAACACGACAGAAATGACTCAGCAAAAAGAAAAGGATAAACAAATTAGTGTTCACTGAAGTTGATTGATCTCTTAATATTGTTTTACAATTACTGAAAGAAACGAATGGATGTGACAGTTTAGATTTTACCGTTATACTTGCCAATAACAATGCAGCCGATCTCTATTTTCTACTTACATACATACCTACAGATATCTTATCTAAGTAGATATTATATTTTCCCTCCCACTGGTAAATTCTCTCTTGATACACAGAAATTCAGAAACGAATGACAAAGTTACATTTTATTCACAAGAGTGCAAATTAAATTCATACAAATTTTAATTTGAAGTCCAAAATTGCTGCTAGGCTGGTAGAATAGACGCTTAGATAATTGATGTTTTTGGTGTATGAAGATATATAATGTTGGAACATTTTATATATTTAATTTAATAATATGTTTGCTGCTGCATGAATTGCTCATTTAAAGGTATAAGATGTAATAAGTTATATATATTATGCTTAAATCAATAATAAGGAAACAAAAAATAATAATCTTCGTACACCACCGTTAAGTTTAACCTTGTAATTACAATTAAATTGATTTAAATACATATGAATACATATGTTAATACAGTCATGCATAACGAAGTCTAATAACACACATAATTACATGGCCAATATAATATTCATGACATCATAACATTGTGATTTGAATGATAAATCCATCATGCATTGATAGGTTCTCTAATATTAAACCCATTTCCTATGAGTACATAAAGTGTTAACAAATTAGTCACGGATATTTTAAGGGACTTAATTAACATTAAAACAATTAACTTTCACTAGAAATTAAAAAACCGGCCAAGAGCGTGTCGGGCCACGCTCAGAGTAGGATTCCGTAGTTTTCCGTATTTTTCTCAAAAACTGCTGAACCTATTAAGTTTAAAATAATTTTCCTAGAAAGTCTTTATAAAGTTCTACTTTTGTGATTTTTTTCATATTTTTTAAACACATGGTTCAAAAGTTAGAGGAGAGGGGACACACTTTTTTTTCTTTTAGGAGCGATTATTTCCGAAAATATTAATATTGTATAATCAAAAAACGATTTTAAAGAACCCTTATTCATTTTTAAATACCTATCCAAAGATATATCACACGTTGGGGTTGGAATTGAAAAAAAAACAGTCCCCACTTTACATGTAGGGGGGTACATTTTTTTCCACTTTTTATTTTACCACTTTGTCGGCGTGATTGATATTACATACTCGTATTGGTACTAAAATTTCAGCTTTCTAGTTAAGTGCTAACGGTTACTGAGATTATCCGCGGACGGACGGACGGACGGACGGACAGACAGACAGACATGGTGAAACTATAAGGGTTCCTAGTTGACTACGGAACCCTAAAAAACTTTTCATATTTTTTTTGTTTTAATTTACCGAACAAAAGAAATATTGTAATTTTCATCTAAAAATAATCACCATGTACAATTGTACATTTAACCTGACAAGTCGTTTATCACTAGCTGTCATGTCACTCATGTCAATAATTGCATGTATTAAATGTCATTATATTTCAGCAGAAAAACTGGCCAGTTACAGTTAAGAGATACTAAAAGTTGTTCAATGAGTTTCCATTAAATGATTACACTAACAGGGTACAGGATGTGTTAACGCGTGTGTTTCTCCAAAAAACATATCGAAACCTATGATGTCATACATAAAAATGTCTAACTAACATTTATTAATAGTGACTTAAGATGTCACTTTCAATCTTAAGTCACTATTAATAAATGTTAGAGAAGGAAGTCATCCATTGGACATTAGAGTGTCCTGAGCTGGTACTTTACCTAGCTAGTATTATTTGCCATGGTTTTCAAATTTTTTTTTTTGATTATACGTTTACTAGCTTTTGCCACGGCTTCGCTCGCGTTAAATTCGAAAATTGCAGATTGCTTCATACAAGGTTCCACCCCCCCCCCCCTCGTTAGGGAAGTAAGGGGTTCAAAAGAGACAAAAAATTGCCTATGTCGGTCTCCATCCCTTCAGCCATCTCCACTTAAAAATCACGTCAGTTCGTCTTTCCGTTTTGCTGTGAAAGACGGACGAACAAAAAGACACCCACATCACTTTCCCATTTATAATACTAGTATGGATTTTCAATACTGCACGATGTTAGATTACCTGAAAAATTTGCAGGAATATTCTTGTCAATTTAATTAATTATCTAATGCCCTTTACAGTGCCTTTACATCAAAAAGGGCGGTGGTGGGTGGAGTCAGTTTAATGACTTCTACGCGGCGCCGAATTCCAGTCCAATTCGAACTTTTATGATTAATCAAAAATGAGTTCTATATACGATATGGATAGATGTCATTGTCATGTCAATTTTAATTACAAAACTAACAATTACAAAAATATATTAAGTGTCACACTTGACATACACACATGACACGCTCTGTAACGAGAAGCATTTTCACTGAGCCCTGTGAGCGAAATAGGCTTGTGCCGTTTCGTTCGTTGATCGGAGCGCTCCGATCTCGTTCAATCGCTCATCGCTCCCACGAACTAGTTCGCTCTTTTAGGTCTTTTGCTCATTTAGTTCAGCCAGACCAGCGACCACTGCGGTCGGAAAGATCAGAACGAATGGGACCGACTACTGTCAAAATGATACGAACAGTCCACAGATAGTAACATTCCGGGTCGAAAGGTTGTAAGTAACCGAAGTTTAATATGAAAACTTGACGTTTTTTTGTAACTCTGCTAAGTAGCTCTCGCTCTCGGTCGGCGCAGTCACACGCTCGTTCTCGATCCAAACCGCTCGCGCTCGCCGATCCTATACTGAACTAAATGAGCAAAGACCGATTCTCAGAGCCTGGAAAGATTCAGTTCATTTCGGTCATTGATGGGATTTTATTCCTAACAGTTCATAGTTCGTGAACGACACAAGCCTAGAGCGAAACATGTCGAGCGATTTTTGACTAATTTTACGTGTCCCGAGTGACCCGATTTTACATGTTTAATATGATTGATATTTATGTTAGTTACCAAAGTAACTTTTTTTTGTTTAATTACCTACATTTGTTATGTACCTAATCATTTATTATAAAACCACAATACTTTTTGAAGTAGGTACCTATATAAAGTAATAAATAGCAAGTAAAGTTGTCTTTACTTGCAAAAGATTATATTTTTGTTTAAAATGTTAAAATCATAAAGCGGTTCAGAGTCGATCAATCGTAATTTTGCATATGAGATTTATAATCGATATACTGACAGCTTATATTCCCGGTTTAAACGAGACAGTTATTACACGCAATCGATGAAACTGTTTTCGAATGATTATTTTTATTTTGTACATACATACTTACATACAACCATACGGTGTAACATTAGGAAACCGAATAATTTTAATAGCGTTTTCCTCATCAAATCAGAAGATTAAAATATCCTATAAACTTTTCTGGACTTCGCCTACTTTCAGAGTTATAAGCATTGAAAAAAATAACAATTGCTTAATATTTCTCAGAACGAAACGCTGTTTTGATGGCGATGACGCCGTTATCGGACATAATGTAACTGTCCTCGTTGATAGATATCAAAAAGTAGACTATTTATGATAGACTCGTTGTCAAAAAATACTTTTTTAGAAAAAAAATATATTTTTTTATTTTAAGTGCCAGTTTTCCTAATAACATTTACTTTTTATGTAAAAATACATCCAAAAAAAGTAAAAAAATACACATTTTTTTGTAATTTTTTTTTGCTTGACGTCATATAACATTTTATCTTTATTTTGTCCTCAGAAATGCGTAGTTAAAATCTTTCGTTATCCTTATATTACACCGTGTATCTCAAGGCTGTATTCCAACTATTCCAGTAAGGGATAAAAAGAGCAAATGAAACTGCAGAAGTTTCAGGGCAACTTATCAATTAATTGCAGTGACAGGTTGCCAGTCTACGCCACAGTCGACTTCCCACGGCAGACGACCGAAGATCCACGGGAGGAAACAGTGGTGGTAAAATTCTTAACCATAATATCTTCTTAGTACATACTTATCTATTAAGAAACTAGATTTTTTCCCACGGCTTCGCCCGCGTACAAAAATAATTCAAACTTTGGATCCCCATTTCTAACAGGTGAATTTTGAAAAATCCTTTCTTAGTGCTCCTCTACACCTTATAAGGAATCTACGTGCCAAATTTGGAATCTCTAGGACCAGCCGGTTTCGGTTGTGTGTTGATATGTCAGTCAGTCAGTCAGTAAGTTTTTTATTTTATATATTTAGATTGATATATGTTTCTCACAATATAATCTCAAAACGGTAAATGAAGGTAGCAGCAAAAGCTATGTTTTATTTCCTTTGGGCCTTGTTACGTACAAAGACATAAATCTGCTTACGACATAAAGCTACCGGCTGGTTTTTGTTTGTAAATATGGCCTGGTCATAGCAAAAAGCCCACAAAGCCTCGCTTTGCTGCGCTTAATGACTCCAGGAACGTAGCCAAAACGTCACAATTGCTTGCGTTAGGGTTTCGTAGCTAGATTTCCCTAGTCCCTACGCTCTTCTATTTCTGTAGTGACGCGACAGTGCCAGACTGCGTTTCGATTCGATCGCCACGTAACGTCAACTACCTGCGTAGCTGAATGACAAATCGTCACTAATTAAAAAAAAAACTTGTATCTTCGTCTGTCAATGAAAAGAAAATTGTAGTAAGTATGTATTGAATGCATATAGACTTACTGCGTTTTAACTTTGAGGAACAGCGTAAGATACGAGATTTTTTAAAAGTAGTGACGAAATGTCGATGCCACACGCCGACAGAAATACAGTCTGGCTCTTTCGCGTCAATACGCAAGGGCGATAGAGATATATAGCTACGAAACATATATTATCGTGAGCGTTTCTGCATTTTGGCTACGTCGCTGTTGTCGGGCTAGGCCGGCTATAGTCTGAAGGACACTAGGCATAACCTATTAGCGTACCCGGTAAGCGTAATTATCTAAGTTATTACTTGAAGGAGTATGTTTACTAGTATATTCTGCAATGTGCTTATATTCTACGATAATATTTATTCGTTTGAAATGTGTTTGTCGTTGTGATATAAGTGATTTTATACACCCTGTTTTTATTGATTTCTGTTTATTTTAGGGGAAAGTTATTTAGCTCAAGTGTAGTATTTGAATGCAGAATGCATTGTTTTAATAAAAAAAATGACTTCTTTCAGCAAAATGCCCTATCTACGATATTCAAGGTAGGTAGTTTCCCTTCATGTCCCTTAGTCTTGGGACAATTACCCAGTTTACATTTAACAATAGTGAAATTTGTTTTTACTTAAGTACTAAATTTTTTGCATAATTCATTAGGATTTCAATAACAATAGACATAATATTTGAACTAAAATGCATACCTCCTAAACGGTTGAATTCATTTACGGCGTCTAATGTACGCAGAGTTCGTGTGTTCGGATTTTAACGGGGTCAGCCCAATCATGCTAATGAAAACAAGCCATGCGATCCCGGCAATGTTTAGCCCTCTGAATATTCAGCGGCTATTTTCTTAACGGCTATCGAGATTGTTGCCGCAGTCTAAAATTATTATCCACATCAGCGCCGTATACCGTAAAATCTAACGGTGATTGGTTGAATTTTAAAATGTCTACGAATGAATTTTCGAAATGAAATAAGTGCCATGGACAGAAAAAATATAGACGAGAGGTTTCAAGCAGGAAACAACGCCGGCGTATTATGCTTCCAATTTTATCACTTATCCACGTGGATATATGTAGGTTTACTTATTGTATTTGTGTATGTTTATTTTATAATAGTAGGTATCGACTTGTATTTAATCGTTAAAATCTCATACTGGCTTTATAATCGTGTGCACCAACTAACTATCTCTGTTTTGCCCAATGGTTGACTGGTAGAGAATGCCAGTACTTTTTATTGATAATTTGTGCAATAAAGTTTAAATAAATAAGACATCTGCACGGGTAGCATGGTCGCGCGATAGACGATAAAATATCAGGCCGTCCCTATCGCACTATTAGTAAGTGCGATAGGGACGGCCAGATGTTTCATCATTTATCGCGCGACCATAATTGCCTGCTTGTACTGTAACTCTCACACTGACATACTTGCCAAAGCGTGAAGGATACTTTATCTTTATCTTTGACGACCGGTCTGGCTCAGTCGGTAGTGACCCTGCGTGCTAAGCCGCGGTCCTGGGTTCGAAATTCGAATCCCGGTAAGAGCATTTATTTGTGTGATGAGCACAGATATTTGTTCCTGAGTCATGGATGTTTTCTATGTATATAAGTATGTATTTATCTATTTAAGTATGTATATCGTCGCTTAGCACCCATAGTACAAGCTTTACTTAGTTTGGGACTAAGTTGACCTGTGTAAGGTGTCCCCAATATTTATTTATTTTATTTTATTTATAGATAGTGATAAAATCGGAAGCATAATACGCCAGCTGTACAACAACATGAAAGAGACAGAGAAAGCTACTCTACTCCAAATAAAGGAAAACTATATGATTTTTTGAGCAACTGTGGCTTTCACTCATAATATATTGTCGTAATGTCACAGTATAAAGCAGTAATAACTCTTCTAACAAACTTCACTCCGCGCGGTGTGTCGAAAACTACTCTCCATATGCACCGAATACATGCGAAACTGGTAAGTATTGGGCTGGACAGTCGGGGCCGCGTTCGCGCGCTGTGTTGACGTGTTGAGTTCGGGAAAAAATGACGTCAGCACCGAAGACATATTTTCGTTACTGTAGTGTTTATGGGTGTATGGAGAACAGTTCTCAAAATGCGGAAATGTCAAAATGTTCTTTAGAATTCCTAGACACCCAGAAAAGTAAGTGGTTGTTATATTTTTGCAGTGTTAGGTACATTATTGCTTACGTAAATGGCGTAAAAGTGAGATTTAAAACTAGAATGACACATTAAAATCAATAAGGATTTATCTGTAACGACATTTAGGTAGATGCTGCGATCTATCTAGCTCGAAAGTTTGGTACCTACTTAAATATTGTGCAAACATCTATTCAAACATTTTATGTAAATACGATTTCGTCAGCAAACACGTACTTGAATCTTTATTAGATAAAAAGGTAGAAAGAGCGTTGGTACTAGCATAGCGCCATACACAGTTACTACGAGTAGGACAGTAGCACAGGTACAACCCTGCGTGACCTTGCGCAGTAGTAACGACCGCGTCGCCGCTGCCGGAGATTAACTACTGATTTATCCTTATACTGTGGTAATGTCGTACCACGATGACGTCAAGTACCCGTCATCGAGGGGTTTGTACACCTTATCTTTTCCGCAGCTTGCAGTCTAAAATTATTATCCACAACATCAGCGCCGCCGGACTACACCGTAAAATCTAACGATGATTGGTTGAATTTAAAAACGTCTACGAATGAATTTTTGAAATGAAATAACTACGTGTAGACAAAACGGATCAATTTTAGAAAACGCTTTCATTTCGTTTCGCACTATAATAGGTCGTAACGTCGACTCGTAAAATTCTTTCAGGTTGCATGCATCGTTAAAAATACGGCGCTTTCATCAATGGGAAATAAAGCTCTTGGTGAAACGTAAATAAGCATACTAAATTTACTGTTTATTTACGACGTTTAAAAAACAATGCAGGTACTGATTACTCTACGTATTAGTGCAACCTACATAGATGCCTGTGCGTGCAAATGTTAACAATAGTTTGTCGCAAGGGAGCAGTTAAATAATTCTGGCGATTTTGTTATTGAATCCGGAAGCTAATTGTGAGCGTAACGAGGGATTCCCAAGTGCAGTAAGTAATTCAAGTGTGGAAGTAAACCCGGGGTAGAACTTATTTTGCGACCTGACACCTATGTATCTTTCGCATTCGTACTGACACATATTCTGTAAAAATTCGCATGCCCAAGGAAGGACCCTCGATAGATTTGAAACATCTTATAATTAGCGAGAATTAATGAGCGTGTTTTCAATATTCGTATAATTTGAAAGCTGTTTTGGTTATAACTTCATGATGCATTAAACATCATTGCAAATAAAGATACAAATTAATCTACCGTATTCAAAAACGGAGGTAATATTTATTATTGGCCAGGTATGTAGGCAGCTACTGCAGCTATTTACCGTTGAAAAGGAAACTGCGTATCTAACCAACGAGAGTTAGGGTAACTTTTATTAATATAAAAAATGGGCGGGAGCGACGAAGATGGCTTCAAATATTGCAGCTCGACATGGGAATAATAAAAAAGTAAGGGAAATTGATGAGGGAAGCGTGGCTCCCCGTGGCGCTAAATCTTGGAATCCGATATTACACCTCAGTCCTAAATAAAAATCCGCAGAGAAAAGGTGTAAACAATGTTCATGTCTGCAAAGTGCCTACTTGGGTTAGTCACGAGTACAACATAATTTTATGCGCTAGGCCACCAGCATAATTTTGTTCCCCGTAGTGTATATTAGGTACGCTTGTTGCGGTCAAGATTCGCAAGTTTGTAGTATACAGTCAAGAATATGTATATTGCGAATTAGTTCCGGAGTCGGTAGCGTAGCCGCACTACTCCACGAAATAAGGTTTATTAAATCCTAGCTCCTTTGGGTTAGTAAAAATGCTAGACCGGTTATGGTTATTATTATAAAAACATTTTGTATTTAATAGGTTTTAACATACCTACTAATGATACCAACCTTCCATTTCACAGGGCTTCCCACCGTAATCAAAAACAAGGAGATTCTGTTAGATACCTACTCGTAAGTCCATTTTATGGCTTCAATATTGACCTGACTACCTAAATGAACACTATGCATGCTTTTAGGAGTTTCAGGTTTTCTGGGAAGTAAGAAAAGGATGAGGGGCTAGACTGGGCTGGGCCCGTATTACATCTTTCCCTAGTTAGCACTGAAGCCATTCAAGCCCTGGCCCTTTATACATGGGTTATGGAATCTTAGTTAAATCACAGTATAATGTTAAATCCAATTCGTCTTATACATTATAATAATATTTTATTTCTTCAATAAGTAAGTATTTGACAATTTTATTGTATTTGTTAGTAAAATACTTCGTAATATTCATAATTTTTGCCGGATGACAAAGTGACTTGTCAAAAGTACTTGAAATACACGAAACCGTTTCCTTGTCGCTTATGCTAAAGGTCGTTCCTACACGCATTCCGGGCCGCCCCCTAAAGGAATATGTTTGTCTCATTCCATACAAATTCCCCAACTCACTTAAAGCAAATGTGTTTATGATTAATGTACTTTTTCCTTTGAAAAGATACCCAAAATATCTTATTACGAAAATTATTGCTACAGCAAAAGTTCTCAGAAAATGATTGGTGATCGATATAGATAATTATATTGCACATCTTATTTTATAAAAATTCTACCTTAGTCTAAAAGCCTACTTCAGACGTGGTACTTTTTTGTGGCAGGTATGATTTAGGATATAAATTAAATGCGTATACAATTTTATTTATCCACGTGGATAAGACATCTGTCACTCTCACACTGACATACTTGCTAGGGTGACGGATGCTTTATCCACGTGGATAAGTGATATAAATTAAATCAGGCAACTGCCTGTCGGACCACTCTATAAAATAATATAATTATATTATGTATAAAGGGGCTTCTAAACGGGGCGTATTTTCACTGCAATATGTGGCCGGCGGCGGCGGCATCAGTTTGGTGTCTTTCTCAAACTTGTGAGTATTGTGAGTAATAGGGACACCAATAGTTGCCGGACACATAATTCTTGCAATAAATATATGGACCGTTTAGAAGCCCCTTAATAGTGATGACGATGAGTCCGAATCGCACTTGGCTGTTTTTTTTGTATTGATACTGACTGACACAGTATCACGTTGGTAAAACATTGTGTATTAAGTAGGACGGCAGAGTCGGTAGGTTTGTACATGCATACGAGTAGGTACAATACTTTCAAAAAACCATACACACAAAAGAGTACATTCGGTTTTGTTACAAACCAGCGTTGCGTATTTATAATTCAGATCCGTCGTGTTATATATGTACTGTCGTGCAAATACTTTTATAAAATATAGAGAAGGCTGTAAATTATAATAACCGGCAATATTTCTGGAGGTGATTAATGATCAGCTTGCTGATATAGAACCCAAAACAATAAAAAGTGTACCTTAATTTTACCCATTATTTCCATAAATGATATTACAAAGTACGCAGTAATATGAGTAGAGTAAAAATACTCTAGAATCATCTCGCCCTGCGCGTTACGTCGCCGATATGCGGAGGCGTTTGGACACATGTTAGATACTTTTTGAGACGACATCGACAATAATCGACATTAAAGAGGTATAGTCATCTAAAATTAAACAAAATATTTTATATTTGAATTTGTTTTTTATTATGCAGAAACGTCTGCGAGCGGTATTACATCACCACCCCCTTTCTTAAATTAGAAGGCGACTATGGGATATGGGTTAAATTGTGGTGTAGGCGAGAGGCTGGCAACCTTTCACTGCAATGCCACAGTTTCGTTTTCTTCTAACCCCTTATTTGCCAAGAGTGGCCCTGAAGCTTTAGTGGTTTCATGTGCTCTGCCTACCCCTTTACGGGATACAGGCGTGATTGTATGTATGTATGTATGTATGTAAATTAAAGGAAAAATGGAAACAATCACTCCTCCGGCTGGACTCGAACCTGCAACCTCTGGCTTTGCCGGAGCAATGGGACTGCGCCACGGAGGCCTGCTGGATGTGTGCGACTTTATCCATGCCTTTCCTCAGTTCTTAAAAACCCTAGGGTGGCGTATAGCAACATTTACCCGTAAAAATACATCTTAACCCTTAAATGCAAGAATTTTTCTTTTAACGAGATAGTGATAAATAATGGTTTTCTGACTCTGGGAAAAATAATAAAAAAATATTTAGTACCGATTTTAATACTAAATCAGTGGTAGAAGTTAAATAGGCCAAAACTTATTTATATAAATATATAATAATTGGTAAGTTTTATTTGTAAAGTTTGACTACTATTAGAAAGGTAGACTATTTGTAACTAGAACCCCCATGATAAAATGTTTAAACATAAACTAATTACTAACTCCGAAAAAATCTGCCTAAATCACATACTAAAAATCGCCATCATCCTGTTTTTTCGCACTTTTCCGCCATTTCATCTTTATCTTTAAATAATAAATAATAAATCATAATATTATTTAATTTATTTAATTATTTATTAAATAATAATAAATACTGAATAATAATTAAGCTATAAATGTGATTTTGGATAGCTACATATTGAGCCACAGGCCATCAAATATATGATGCATATATACATCACCATGCATTTAAGGGTTAACAGGCACTGGAGTCTCAACTTACATTAAGAATTCGCCAGTAACAATTTGCTAACCCATACTAAATTTAGCGTCTGCGTAGCGGAGGTGTGAATTTTTCCATTTTTCCTTTAATTTAAAAATATTCTATTATTGATTTTTTTTTACATAGCCAAAAAGTATTATTGTCAGTCAATAAATTTACATCATGTAAATATTAAACCTGATGCATGCATCACATACCTAGAATATTAATTATTATCGTTGTATAATTAATAGTCATCCTTACAAGGGATACGCTAAGCCCTAATAATTCATACCTACCAGCATTTATGAGCTTTACAAAGAGGTAAAACTCAAGTAAGTAGTAATATTCCGGTTAAAATTACTAAGTATCATCCATTATCAGTATCTGCATTTTCCTGAAAACATTTATGATTGAAACATTTATGCTGTGTCTTGGTTTTATCCCGTATAAAGGTTAAGACTAATCTCCTCTGCTAATATCGTTCTTTTATATTTTTCAACGTCGAAAAATGTCTCGGTCTCGTGTTGTAGTAAACAAATTAAAAGAATAATTAATTTGGCTTAATAGGAATTGACAAAAAACGTTAAACCGTCTTTCTTGGAAACTGAAAATCAATACCTTGATTGTTTATATTTTCTCAGGGATCTGCAATTTAGATTTAAGATAATTCGCCTTGAGAGAGTACGTACTATTTAGCAATTTTAAATTTCTTAAGCTGACTTAAGAGCGCAGACAATGCTAGTAGTGAAGTACTAAAATGTTTCCTACTTTATTGAAATAGCTTAAATCTAAATGTACAAAAAATTAAAAGAATCATGAAATAAACGGGAATAAAATATCTGTGTTGTCTGGGATCTTCCAATTTGTAATATAAGTAAAGCATGGGACCCCTTTCTTTCCCATAAACTTTTTGGTCAGAATTTCGTTAGTCATAAGTTGTTATTCATATATTTTGTGGTCATAAACATCACTAGTCATAATTTTTGTTACGAATAATGCTTAATGGTACTAACATTAACAACCCATAATATTGGATGCCATAACCTTAAAAGTCATAAAGTTAATGAGTATAAAATTGAAAGGCATAACAATAATTATCCAGAAATATTACTAGGCATATTTTTTGAAGCCCTACTGATTGTTCTGCATACAGTTTTAAGGCATAAACCTCATAAGTCATAATCTTTGTTACGAATAACGTTTAATAGTTCTAACGTTAACAACCCATATTATAGAATACTATAATCTTAGAATCAAGAAAGTTGATGACATTTAAAACGGATCCCTTTGTTAGCCAGATTATCATTAGTCATAATTCTGAAACGGTTTCAAGGGTCACCTATAGATAGGTTAGGTTAGGTTTGTTTTATGGCAATCCTGAAAAGTTACACGTTTTTGAGAAAAAACAAATATAACCAAACTGAAAAATGGCTTATAGAGCAGACGTTCTATGATTATAGGGAATTCTTTCTTTACAATAATAGTTTCTAGTCTTGTACTAATAATTTTTATTTATTACGATTGTATTTGAAATATTGACATGTAATTTATTTTTTAATACAGTTGCTCAAAAAGTGCCCGTTTTTTGGCTGTTTAGCGTGCGAGAAGTTGTATTTTACGAACTAGTGCGTAAAAAGTATATACGTTCCATTTTACGACTACTTACCGAGCTGTTTTCATATTAGTCTAGTTTACTAAGACAGAATAAAACTATAAACATACTATTAAGTGATTAATATTTAAAACGTTAATATTTCATATGTAATTGTTTACTTTTAGTCATACTAAACATAATTTATAAAATGGTTTATACTTTGAAAAATCGGTCATAATGAGTCGTGTAAACAGAACATGATTGGAACGAAACGCGTCTTCTACTATCAAAGTAGAGGCGTCTACCATGTTTTAACTTAATGCACGTTCAAAAAACCTCAATATGTTACGCGATTTGTCATAATTATTTTACGTTATTTGCAATACGTCGGGTCATAAATGGATCGATTAAATTAAAATGTAGTTGTACATTAAACAATCGTCCCAAATCGTAAATGTTTATGTTTTTATGGCACCCAATGAAATAAATTATGTTAGATGAATAGCAAACTCGAAAATATGCACGCAAGTTTAAAAGCTTCAAAAATACGCCTTTGAATTGTCAAATAATCCGTCAATGTCCATGGGAAAATTGATAGTTCGGATTGTTTTATTTCGTTGTAAGTAAGTAGTAGTGTTTTTTCGCAACTGTATTAAAAAACGTCGTTCGTCACACGTGCGAGAATGTCATTCTTCTCGCACTTATAACGAAATGTACTATATTACCAATAAAATTATTATGATTATGATTATGATTATTATGACTAACGAAAATGTGGACAATCGATACATTATACCTTATGACTTTATTGGTAGTCCGCATTTACCTCGCGTCCATTAGAACGGAAATAGGACCCCTGCCCCCCTTCTACTCGTTGACGAAGCCGAATACTACAAAAATCAGCATGCAACGGAAGAAATGGCGGGAAAATCAGTGAGCTCATTGAGTATTTTAATCCTCATTTCTCAGCTAGGTTCGCTAGTTACCTTGTGTCATTCAGAGCAAAAATAGGAGCCCCGCATAGCGAGGCTCCGTCGAATCGCTGGCGGGGCCAAATACTTTTAAAAGCAACATGAAAAAATAAAACACATAACATGTAAAAGACGAAATGGCGGGAAAATCAGTGAGCCCAACGAGAAAATTTTCATTTCTCGGGTAAGTTCGTTAGTTACCTTGTGTTCCTTAGAGCGGAAATAGGAGCCCCGCGTATTTAAAATGCCCCGAATATTTAAAAATCAACATGCAATTATGTGCTATTACTTAAATGCTATTTGCGCTCAGTGCAATGTCGGCGGTTTCTTGTTTTGGTTATAATAGGTATAATAAATAGAATACCTACATAATTATTTATGATTGTTGTATTGTATAACATCTACCGCGGAAAGGAATAGGTATCGAGACAAACCTTATTGGTTTAACTATGTAAATTAATTAGAGATTTATGTTTGTAATTACCTAAATAAATAAATAAAATAAAAAATAAAACTCTCTAAAATATTTGGGGAAAAAATATGATTTTCGTCATTTCCAAATAAACAGCGAAACAGCGCCATCTGGTTTTAACCCTAACAGGCCCATATACATTTCAGGGCTACGCTTTTTTGTATGGGCTTTGACTGTCCCGGTATTATTTGTATGTATGTAAAACACTTTATTGTACATATAAGACGAGTTAGGACATAGAAATACAGTATAGTTATGGTGTACAAAGGCGAACTTATCCCTATAAGGGATCTCTTCCAGTCAACCTTTGAGCGAATTGAGAGGAAAACTAATTAAAACATGATAGACAAACGAACACTATGTTTATCCTGATTCAAAAAAAAACCGGCCAATAGCATGTCGAGCCACGCTCTGTGTGGTTCCGTAGTTTTCCCTATTTTTCTCAGAAACTACTGAACCTATCAAGTTCAAAACAATTTTTCTAGAAAGTCTTTATAAAGTTCGACTTATGTGATTTTTTTCATATTTTTTAAACATATGGTTCAAAAGTTAGAGGCGATTATTTTCGAAAATATTAATATTATCAAAAAAAGATTTTAAATACCTATCCTATTTTTTCCACTTTTTATTATTTTACCACTTTGAGATTATCCGCAGACGGACGGATGGACAGACAGACAGACAGTTGACTACGGAACCCCAAAAAAGTATCTTCAATGAAAAATAATATAGATCCCATTGAATGTTATGATTAAAGTTAACGTGGACAGTAATCATTATTACCTACTTGCGAAAATATACTTTACGACAATTATGACAAACATGTTTATTGCTTTCAACATTATGTCCATAATACAAAATGCAATTTGATTATTATGCCAAACAATGTTTATGACTAACAATAATGATGACTTGCAAAAATCTGACCTCCAATTTCTGACATTCAACTTTATGACTAATGATAATATGACTATTAAAAATTATGACTAACAACGTTATGGATTGTAAAAATCGGACTAAAAAAATTATGGGAACCAATAGAGACCCGTAAAGCATACTTCATACAAAAAATAAATCGAAATATTTGATTAAAATAATTAGATGGGCTTACAAAGTTTTAAAACTGTATTTAAAGTTATTAGTGTAAAACAATATTGAACATTACTTTCAAGTCAAAATTCTGCGAAACTTTCACAACACTGTTTTAAAATATTAAACATAATAACTAGTCATATTACTTACTATAGTTTAGCATCATAAACTTTTTCATCCGACCGAAACAAAGCTTTTAGCCTAAAAGGTAATTTTAAACTCACATTATTCTATGTGCTCAATATTTAAATAGCCCAAATATTTTCCTCCAGATATTATAAGTATTTAGTAAGTAATAATATTGTAATCTGAATATAGGGAGTTATGTCTCGGGACATATATTTTTAAATTACTTAGAGGTATAGTGTACACAGTGAGGTGTTGAGGTACGTTAGTGTGCATGTACCCGACAGGTACGTGTGGCGCCGGCGGCGGCCGCGCCTGCTGGCTGAGCCGCGCGGGCGCACCTACCTGGTCGCCCGGGCGCCGTTGACGCGCATATTGACCTGTTCTCATGTTCTCTGAATGAATTTACGAAATTAGCATTAGATATAATATCATTTAGACGTAATGAAATACTTTAGATAATAGTTATTAATAGTTACACTATTGTATTAGGTTCATCATCATCATATTATTTAAGAGCCAGGCTCTTGTCTGTGGAGTAATCGCCATTCCGTTCTTTTCTCTGCCGCTTTTTTGAGGTCCTGATACGTCACTACGTTGGTCTTCTCTTTAAGTTGGTCTAAAAACGCACGCCTCGGTCTTCCCCTGCCTCTCCTCTTTTCTATTCGCCCTTCGATTATTGATTTTATGTAAGTATCGTGCCGTATCAGGTGCCCCAACATGTTTCCCCTTCTATTTTCAATTATTGTTAGCAGAGATCTCTTCTCTCCGACTTGCTCCAATACTTGTTCATTTGTTTTTCTCTCTTTCCAGCTTATACCTTCCATTCTTCTCTACGTCCACATTTCAAAAGCCTTCAGTCTGTCTCTCTCGCGCTGAGTTAGTGTCCACGTCTCACTTCCATATAACGCTATACTCCAGACGTAGGTCTTCATTAAATCAATGTATTAGGTTAGCCTGTAAAAATAGTTGTAAGTGTGGATAATAAATAAAAAAAAATAAAAAAAAATAGGTAACATTAAGGATCTTCATATATTGGACGTTTGGACGTACACAGATCAACCAAACCCCTAAACTGTACTTACTTTCTTCGCCACACGCGCACATTGCAGAGTCTTTCCACCCCCATTTGAACGTTTCTAAAGACAGTAATTTTATCATATATATTTTCTCTGGTACATTTGGTCCTTCGAGCCGGATTTGCGGAAATTCGAGCTCGATTCTTTCGGCGCCTTGGAATATTTTCACCCGTTTCATTTCATCATAATTATATTTCGAGCGGTCGAAATATAATACTCATTTCATACAATTGGGGGGACATTTGTTTTTGAGTTCTCATTTTTTAATATATTTTATGTTTTGACTGGGGATTTTATTTATTACATCTTCGTTCATATCTCACATTTACAATTTCGTCTTTTGGATTTACATTTGCGGCTACCTACTAGGGTATTTTTTGGAAACTAATGTTTCAACATTGAAATTTATTACATAAATTCATTAGAAATTCAATTTCTGTTAAATTTATTTTATCGTTTGACATTTCAAATTAAAACAGTTTGGTTGCTAGGTTACCATATACTCCATATAGGATACTATAGGATTATTTCGTCCGGGTTACTTAGTGCTTGATTAGCCCTGCGGTTATAAGAGTGGTTTTAGAAGCTGGAGGTCGGAGGTTCGATCCTCAGCTCAAGTGTGGTTTTTGTGTTTTTCTAAACATTTATATTTCTTACAAAAGTGGTATAGAGCATTATTTATCGGTATTTGATGCTATTTCGGTACAAAATTAAAATTTCAGGGGTCTTAAACATTTTCTTCAAAGTTTACAAAAATAAACATTTTATAATATATTAAGGTTAGCGGTAAAATCTTAATGTATTATTTGCGGCTTGCGGGTTATATTTAACTTAAAATTTCAAGATTTATTGCGGTGATTTACTAGTGCGGAACTTTTAATTAAAAATAATGTGTAATTGTTACGTGTAGTTTTCATGTTGTGGTTTGTGTTAGGGTTTGGGATTCTATTGATTATATTGATTTGGGTTACGTATTCAAATACTACCAACGGAAAGATGGCGGCAGCTAGGCGGATACAGTTGTTGCAAATGAAACATCATACAGCGTGTCGTAGTATTGACGTATTGGATGCGTTGGCTCGGAATCCTGAATTGTCTCCAGAACAAGAAAGTGATTTCATAGTGCGGTTTCAAGACTTAGAAAAGGTTTATGAGACATTTACGGAAATGTTTTATGAACTTCAGCTCTCTGCTGCGGATATAGAGAGCTTTGATTTGGAAAGTCATCTTCAGGAGTATGACGCGTATAACAAAAAATACTATTTTATTAAACAACGGCATTTAGGGTTGACTAATTTAAACGCTTCAGCTAATGCGGATAATAGCTGTAGCAGCGGTAACAATAATGACAATCCTAAGAGCGCGCGGAATAGGGCAGTTCTCCCTAAAGTGAAACTTCCTACCTTTGCGGGACAGGTGGAAGAGTTTGTTCCTTTTATGGAATTATTCCAGTCGTTGGTGGGCAATGATGCCACCTTATCGGATACTGAGAAGATGTATTATTTAGCGGGGTCGCTTTTAGGCGAACCAAAGACTTTGACTCAGCATCTATCAGTCACAGGAGATAATTTTTCGGTCGCGATTGATTTATTGAATGCGCGGTATAACAACAAAAGGTTGTTAGCGGATCGTTTGTTGCACAACTTATTGAGTGCACCTCATGTAACCTCTAAGGGGGTAACTGGTTTAAAAATGTTTTTGAACACATTAATTGAAAACACAAAAGCGTTGGAAAAGATGGAATTTCCGGTGGATTCGTGGTGTTATTTGCTTTCTACATCAACTTCCAAAAGTTAGACGGTAACTTGAAGAAACATTTTGAAGACAAGCACGCCGATAAAGAATTACCCACATTCGCGGACCTCATTAAGTTTTTGGAAACTGAAATACGGATTTTGGAATCCAGTGCAGAACCACAGGCCAGTACGTCGGCGGGAAGGCGTATTGGTGGTGGGCAGAGCCAGGCGGTAAAGGCTCATGCGGCATTTCAAGGTGCGGGTTCGGCGTCGGCGTCGTCGTGTCGATTATGCGGAAAAAGCGGACACTTTATTGCGAAGTGTGAGAAATTCTTGGAGATGAAGCCTGCAGCTAGGAAGCGTCAGGTCGTTTCACTTAGATTGTGCTTCAAGTGTTTGAACGGTCACAACATTGATAAATGCACTTATAACAAGAATTGTTACAAGTGTAATTCGGCTAAACACCATTATTTATTACACTTTGATCTTCCGGCAACTGGTTCAGATCGTGAACAACGTTTGACGTCAAACGTGGCTACAAATGGGAAGTCTCACAATTCTGCCTCGTCCTTTCCAAGTGTTCCTGTTGTCAGTGCGCCCTTAACCAGCGGCAATCCAGAAGGTGCGGTTCCTGGAGTCTCTGGATTGATGGCATCACAGGCAAAGAAACCAAAGGTGTTACTTGCGACGGCAATAATTAGAGTTCTGGATAGCAGCGGACGCTACCAGGAGGCGCGGGCCTTACTGGACGGAGGGAGCGAGAGCACATTCATATCGGAGTCTTGTGTGCAGAGGTTAGGCTTAGAGCGGTTTAAGCCTGATGACCCAATCACAGGACTGGGCTGTACTCCTATAACCGGTTGTAGGGGAGCAGTTAATCTGACCATGACACCTAGGCTGACGGATCAGCCAGTGCTGGTGACCACGGCTAATGTCTTAAATAAAATCAGTTATAACCTGCCTGGATATTCGTTGCCGGCTCAGTTGGCGGATAATTATCGGGGACTGGATCTTGCGGATGAACAGTTCTTTGTGAGTCGAGAGATTGATATTTTATTAGGTGAGGATTTACTTTGTGACATTGTACTCAGCGGACGCATCAAAATCCATGATAACATTCCACGGGTAACAAAAACGGTGTTCGGACACGTTTTGTCAGGTCCTGTCAATATTGGAGTTTCCCCTCGAGTTCCTTGTGTGTCTCAGGTCTTTTTCTGTAGCACAAGCACAGATCGGATCTTAGAACGGTTTTGGGAGGTTGAAGACATCCCGTTTAAGGCGGAAAACCCTAAAGATCTCGAATGCGAGACCATTTTTAGAGATACCCATTCACGGACTGAAGAGGGTAGATACTCAGCACGGTTGCCCTTTATATTGGATGCTCCTGAGCTCGGTAACACTGTACCCATAGCTATGAAGCGATTTTTAGCCATGGAGAGGCGGCTCCTTGCAAAAGGCAACGAGGTCTTCAGGGAGAAATACACGGAGTTTATGCGGGAGTACGCCGAAACAGGACACATGTCACTGTGTGAAGGGGAACCAAACGACTACGCCAGTGGTAGTTACATTATACCTCATCATGGAATTTTTAAAAAGGATTCTGATAAGATTCGCGTAGTTTTTGACGCTAGTTGCGCATCTACTAATGGTGTTGCGCTAAATGATTGTTTGCATGCGGGTCCAAAACTACAGCGGGATATCGCGGAAATCATATGTAGGTTTAGGCTACATCGTTACGTTTTTACAACGGACATCAGGATGATGTTTAGACAGATTTTGATTGCTGAGGAGGATCGGCGTTTCCAGCTCATTTTCTGGCGGGAGTCCCCAGACTTACCTTTGCGTGTGTATCGGCTAAATACCGTAACATACGGAATGAAGTCAAGCCCATACCTTGCGATTCGGACGCTAAGGCAGTTGGCAGATGACGAAGAGATGCAGTTTCCTGCTGCGGCACAACTTCTGCGGTCTTCGGTGTATATGGATGACATTTTAGGTGGAGCCGATTCCATAGAAGACGCAAGGCTTAGAATACCCAATGTGAAATGTGATTTTTTTTTTCTAAATAATCATTGTATGTAAATAATTGACGTGTAAATGTGAATATTTTACCAATAAACATCTATATCTATATCTATAAGCAAGTTGAAGCAGGAACTGACGGATTTACTACGCTCTGGCGGTTTTGAGCTTAGTAAATGGACGTCAAGCAGTAAGGAAGTCTTACGGGACATAACAGAGGAGCATTTAGAAAGACCTCGCAAAATATTTGACAATGCGGATGGGCCTAGTTTCTATAAAATCCTAGGCGTTCAATGGGATTCTAGCAGTGACTGTTTCTCATATCGTACGAAGCTGGATGACACTAGCGGATGTACTAAACGGTCAATCTTGTCAACTTTAGCTAGGGCATTTGATCCTTTGGGGTGGATCTGCCCAGTAATCTTTCAGGGCAAGGTCCTCATGCAGCAACTCTGGCTGAAAAATATGTCATGGGATGCGAAAGCTCCTGATGACGTAGTTGCGGAATGGCAAGGCATTTTAAAAGATATGCCTCTTATTTCAAATCTGAGGTTGGAACGCTTTGTCTTATTAGACGTTAAATCATGTTCTCTGCATGGTTTCTCAGATGCATCAGAACTGGGGTATGGTGCAGCGGTTTATCTGAGGACTGTAGGACATGACGGAAGGGTCAAGGTTAGTTTGATGATGGCAAAATCGCGAGTCTCGCCGGTTAAATCGAAACTAACTATCCCGAAACTTGAATTAAGCGGTGCGGCGTTGCTAGTCAGACTTTTGAAATACGTTGTTGCTGCAATCAGTGATGACCTGACGATAGACGGAATCTTCGGATGGTGTGACAGCACTATCGTTCTCTCGTGGTTGAAGACATCGCCACATTTGTTGCAGACTTTTGAGGGCAATCGAGTTTCTCAGATTCTAAATTGCGGTTTAAACATAGCCTGGAGACACTTACCTTCAGAAATGAACCCTGCTGATGTCGCGAGTCGCGGTTGTCGCGCGTCAGTACTATTGGAGCATCCTTTATGGTGGGGACCTCCTTGGTTGTCAGGTGATGCGGAGACCTGGCTCAGGAATATAATGGACAAAGCGGATGATCCATTACCTGGATTGCGGAAAGTGAAGGTAAATGTTCAGGCCCTGGTCGGGATTGTTGACAAAGATAATATTTTTACGCGGTTTAGTTGTTTAAATATGCTATTGACGGTCGTAGCATATTGTTTCCGGTTTGTCAACAATGCCAGGCCTTTGTCCGAGAAACTTAGGGGGGTATTATCAGTCCCAGAGCGACGGTTCGCTTTGCAGCGGTTAATCAAATTGGTTCAGCAGGAGGAGTTTGCGGATGATATCCACTGCTTAGACCAGAATAAACAATGTTCCAAGCGGCTACGTCGGCTTTTGCCGTTTATTGCGGATGACGGTTTATTGCGCGTTGGAGGTCGTTTGGAGCATTCAAGTTTGTCTTTTCCACGAAAGCATCCGGTAATTTTACCAAAATCACATGCTCTAACGGTTTTGATCGTGGATCATTTTCATGTGATCTATTGCCACGCGGGGGCAACGGTTTTGATGTCGGTATTACAGCGACAATTTTGGATCCTTTCTGCGGGACAAGTGATTCGTACACGAATTTTCAAGTGTATGAAATGTTTTAAGACCAAAGCCAGACCAACAGCGCCGATTATGTCAGCGCTGCCATGGGATCGAGTTAATGCGACTGGTGTGTTTCACACAGTGCAAACTGATTTTGCTGGTCCATTCAGCATTAAGCAGTCTCGTTTGCGGAACGCAAAAATTCTGAAGGCGTATCTTTGCGTATTTATCTGCTCTGCATCCAAAGGGGTTCATTTGGAGTGTGTCACTGACCTTTCGACAGAAGGGTTTCTTGCGGCTTTGACACGGTTCACATCTCGACGCGGTATGCCGAGTGTGATACGTTCAGATTGCGGAACCAATTATACAGGTGCCAACAGATACTTGGATGATGTGCGGAAATATTTGGCTTCTGAGGAAGCACAACAAGGGCTTAGCGACGGCGCGGCCAAACAGTCTATAACGTGGCGGTTTAATTTGCCAGCGGCGCCACATTTCGGTGGTCTTTTTGAGGCGACCGTAAAGTCGGCTAAGACACTATTGCGGCGCGTCATGGGTGAACAGGTTTTGACGTTTGACGAATTGGTAACGGTATTTACCAGGGTGGAGGCAGTCCTTAATTGTCGTCCTCTATGCCCATTGACCCAAGATCCTAATGAATTGGAGGTTTTGACGCCTGCTCATCTACTTATTGGAAGACCTTTGCTTTCGGTTCCGGAGTACAATTTCGAAGACATTCCGAACTCACGGTTGAATCGGTTTAACTTAATACAAGCTATGTCTCAACGGTTGTGGAGAAAATGGAGTGAACAATACCTCCATTCTCTTCAAATGCGTAGAAAATGGACATCTCCAACTGATCCGCCTCAGCTGGGTGATCTTGTCCTGATAAAGGAGGAGAATTTACCTCCTCTAAAATGGAAGTTAGGTAGGATAGAAGATCTGCTACCCGGCAAAGACGGTGTTGTTAGGGTAGTACGTCTTAAAACTTCTACAGGTAGCCTCACGCGGCCTGTTGTTAAAATTTGTAGGCTTCCTTTGGACGACTAAGCGGAGTTAGCGTTACCAAATTGTTTTAATTTAGTGTTTTATTTGTTTGTTGTTGATAAAGGCTTTAGCCTTTCTCGGGCGGGGGAATGTTTAGTTTTAATACCAGTTTCGGAACGTTTCTAAATTGTTTACATGTCATGTCTCACTCGCACATCATTTTATCATATATATTTATTTCGTATGGGGAATGGGGCATGCGCAAAAGACGCTACTTATATTTGGAACTAAGTTTAAAAATTTTATGACAAGAGAAAAATATAATGTCAGTGGAAGAAAGAAAATTGACGTCCACGGCGGTGGTGGACTGCGGATAAAATTAAAGAAAATTTGTGTTTAATATACGGCGAGCGGAAAAGCCGTACCATATTACGCGGTGACCTACAACACGAAGCGCGGGTGAGTGTAGGGCTTATTTATATATATTTTTCTTTTAAGTTCTCTTCATTTTTGTTTTGCACTCCGAAACGGTGAAAATCTTCCTAGGGTGCCGATTTCCGGACAGAACCAGCGCCCTTTTGTCCAAAGAACCCAAACTCACGCCAATCAGGTGGCGGGGAGGTTCTCTGGTACATACAGCGACCATTTATTTATACTATTAAATGATAAGATTATAATATTAAACAATTACGTTTAGGTATATATAATCTGAAAAGGTTATGAATTGGTATATTTAGGTTTACTACGCTTATAGGTGAAAGCGATGGAGATAATGGGCTACAGTATATGAAACGGGACGCTTGCCTAACAATAGTAATTAATGTAATTATCACAGATGTCATATATACCATAGATCAAGCAAACATCTACTTAGCGTGTCAAATGAACTCAGTGAAATCCACTGAGTTGTCCGTCTTTAATCGCAGCTTGCAGCTTTCGGGCGTCAATTTTCGTAAGTTGAAGTCAATCAAAACATAAAAAATGCCTAGTTACGTGATATTCAATTGCAACAACACAAAAATTATGAACAATCAAGAGCCTGAGACATATTTAAAATTACAGGCAAGAAACAACTTCAGTACAAAATTTGACACGCTCGGCCCCTATACAAATAGATGAACTTGTTTCTTCTATCTAAATATAGTTCTGTGGTAATTATCTTATTATTGATTCTAGTTAAACGATGGCTCCGATTTCTCTCCATTTATTACCACAGTAAAAGCAAAGTCAAAGTACAGGTATTTAATAAGAGATGAACGTTGCGCTGCCATGTCTGTTAATTTAAGGGAGCTAGTTCTCAGAAATTTGCATTGATGACGCTTGAACCACCTACATCAGTTAGTTACAGAATCTGAGTCCAGATTAATGCAAATTGATCGCACTGTTGTCCGTAACAATCTAGACGGGAACGGTCCCAAATATTTCTTGAGTTAAAGTGAAGCAAAAACTTATAACTAAAAATAATAAATTTGACTTCAATACTGATAGAATTTTGGTAATAACCTCGGCACATTTTCATTTTCGTTTCATGGGTAAATAAATATAAGTGTCTGGTTGGCATGACGGCTAATAATTTCAGTATGTAATTTCTCTTAGTAAATAATATACTTAGTTCAATAATTTAGCAAAATGTTCAATATCAAGCAGCTATGTCTGAATAGGAAAGCTTTAGAATTATTCCTAATCCCATTTAGCTCAGAATAAGATCACTCAGAACATTATCAGTTCTACCCTCTCGTCCCTTTGCAGATTAAATTTTAGGAGTCAAAACGACGTGTAGTGAGCCCGGAGCGCTCCTTGAGTCTTCGAGAGTCGAGTCTTTACGTGAAATGTCATTACTACGTGTCACATACACAGGCTTTGGTGAACGGGATCTCAAATTAATCCTGTAGACCGAATTGGATTCATGGGACCAATGAATCGTTTTATCACAATTATTTAAGATGAAATGTATAGAACAAACAAAACAACAATAATATTTTGTTCATTAGTGTAGAGTTGGAAAGCCACATCTTGGGATTTATTGTCAAAGCGTGCCCCAGGCTCCCGTGACTCGTGGCAAATGCCGGAATAACACAAAAAGGACGAATTATTCAATTAGAGCAGTCAGTGTGTCGTAGGACAATTACCTACTTAAAATGGAAGGGCAAGATCGATCGAAGAATTTTTAGATCGAGAAATAAAAATCGAAGAACTGATTGTGAGGAAATTACATAATATGTAATTATTATGAGTATTTTGGTGTCAGTGGACTTGGTGTTTAGGACACATTACCTAAACGCTTAAGTGGTTGAAAGAAAAATAAATTCTGATATCGCAGTGACAGGATATCAGCCCACAATCGAACAAATATCCCACAGTTGACTTGTAGGTACGGCACCCACGGGAGGTAAGGGGATGGAAATAGGTACAATTTAGATAGTAAAGCTAGCTAAGGACAATGCAGTGCCTTACCGGGTTCATAGCTCATAACAAACAAAATGTAATAACTTTAAGTACCTATGGGTATGCAATAAATTACTGACACTGAAAAAATATTAGCCCTTCACCACACGGAAACAATACCATAATATCCTGCGTATACGAAAGAAAGTATGTATACGGTGGCGGCTCTGAGGAAGCGAGAGAAGTATGCGGGGTTGGAGGGTTACTTGTTTGTGCCTCTGGCGGTGGAAACGACAGGCTGTTGGTGTGCAGAGGCAATTGAGTTTTTTAAAGAGGTTGGGAACCGTTTGAGGGATAGGGGCCTAGATCCCCGCTCCGGGTCATTCCTGGTGCAGAGGTTGTCCATCGCGATTCAGCGTGGCAATGCTGCGAGCGTGTTGGGCACCTTTGCGCCGGGGATGACGCGGGGGGGGGGGGGTTTTGACTGATAGTTAGTTAAGTAAGTTAAGAATAGATTAGTTAAGAATAGATTGGTGTTTTGCTTTGTGTACTTTATGTGTTACTTGATATCTAGGTTAAGTTAGGTTTAGTTTTTTTTTTTTTTGACGTGTAATTTTTATTGTGTATACGAGTATGTTAGTCTATTTTCTGTATATCGATAGGTACCTACGTCTTTACGAAACGTAGCTAAATCAAGCCGCGCGCGTTATTCAGATCGTTGCCTGGTAGTCACGCCTTAATATTAAAATAAAATATGCTAAATCTGTTTAAAAGCAGTTTTTCTTTCCAGCTTACTGGCCCGAAAATATTGTTATGGCTGAATGTTGGGAGAGATTTTAATAAAGGGTCGGTACTTTGACCGAGCGTTGCTTTTGATATGAAATAAAGTTTTAACACTAAGTTTTTATCAATATTAAAAAGTTTAAAAACATTTATCAAGTTGCGCTTAGGCCCACTTGCACCAATCACTTGACTCAGGGTTAGTGGGCTGTAATCTGTCAAACTCCATATAAAATGGTGGGTTAACCCTCGGGGTAACCCTCCATTTTCGTTGGTGCAAGTGGCCCTTAGCGTTGTCATTTAGTGTTGTCTTATTATTTACCGATGAACTTGAAGCTTTTTCAAAAAATAGGTACTTTACTTTCGTGGTTTAGTGGTTTGTATTTTGTACATTCATTTCAATATTATACTGTATATTATGAGGTTTTTTTTTAATTAAGGTGGAAACCTACAACGGGGTTATCGCATACATACAGCTATTTCACATTTCCCTCTAGCCATTTGGCATGGAACCATAGTGTCTATTGTAGAGATCTGTTTTTAGTATAACGGCTAGTATAATAGAGCCACTATGGAGAGGTTAATAAAGTTATCTATAAACATTTTCTGCTTCACGTTACATTTTCATTACAAGAGGTTTAGCCCTCGATATATCAAAAACCACTTAGTGTAATAAGCGGTTGTCGGTCGGATATTAGACGCTTTATTCTTAAATGTGCAGTTGAAAACAGAATGATATTTAAAAAAAACCGGCCAAGTGCGAGTCGGACTCGCCCACCGAGGGTTCCGTACAAACTTTCTTTCAAACTACCTAGTAAAAATAATCTCATATTTTCATATAACTCTAATGACTTGACTAGAAGACAAAAGTATAGGCACTAATGAGTATTATTGTGTATAGCGCCATCTCCCGGTCAATTTGCTAACTAATTTGCGCGACCTGGTTTTTCAGGGATAATTCTTTATAATGTTAACCGATTTAAACAGTTTTTACTTTATTGGGCAGAAGATGGTTTACGTAACATCTCGTATTAATTTGAAGTACGATGTGCATCCGCAAGGGTGGGTAAATTGAAAGTAAAAATCTGAAAAGTTTATTGTGAATAAAAAAAAAGTATTCAAAATACAAACACGATTATATTTTTCCTGTAATATTTAGCATAAAACCAATGTTCACTAAAATTTTGATAATTTTTAGTTGGTAAACTTCGGAGATAAGGGGGGGGGGAACGGTATTTTTTTTTACATTTTCCTTCAAAATTCTTTTTTTTTCCACAACAAAAAAAATATAAAAAATAGCTTATTTACGTTCAATTTGAGCTCTTTCCAACGATACCCCACTTGACCTAGTAACTTGAAATTTACAGTTTGCCCCCCTTTCATTTTGGCCATTTTCTACAATTAAAATAATATATTTAAAAAAATTATACTTTCTATTTGTAGAGGTTTATAATGTTCACAACTATTCCAAATTTCAAGTTGATAGCATTAGTAGTTCTCGAGATATTTAGGAATGTGACAGACGGACAGACAGACGGACAGAGTCGCACCATAAGGGTTCCTGTTGTACCTTTTTGGTACGGAACCCTAAAAATAATTGAACAGTGAATAGAGGGGGTCGTACGAAATCCTCGAAAAGTGCATTCGGCGTTTAACAAATGCTGCTCACATTTCTAAATTAAATGAAATAAAATAAATGTAGTTATTATCTTAAAGAGTGTGTCTACAACTTTTGACTATTCACAATCTCCAATTATTAACGGTGTAATAACTAAACCCACACAAAGTTGACCTAAAATGAGAAAAACGTATGTCGCCGTTTAGTAAACTTTGTTAAAAAAAATTCAATACTTTAGTTATAACATTAAGTGATTCTAAAAGCCAGATAAATGGACTACAGGTTTTGAGGTTTTTTATATTTTTCCTCTCAAAGGCAACAAAGAAATTTTACCTTAAATTTAAACTATCGTAAAATTTCCATACATTCGCCATTGCTGTCAGAATTCTCGTTTCGATTAGACGCCCTGAGCGGCTCATCGAAGGCAGACGTGTCGCCGGTCGCTCCGCGTTGACGTTTAAATTTGACAAATATTTTGACAGAAAATAGTGTACGTACACGAAAAACCATACCAGTGTAAAACTGTGCTCAAAATAAATAGGGTAAATCAGTAATGTCAGGTGGAGATCCAATCTCATTTAAAGTTTAAAGGTGCATGGCTTGTGCATAAAAAATAAATAAAAATATATCACATTATTAAAGAAAATAACGAACACAACCGAATGAGTATAAATGATTTCATTCTAGTTCGGATAAATTGAAAAAAGTTTCATGTTTTCTTTTACTCATCGGAATACATTTTCATTACGCTGGTATTAACAGTACGTCATTTTAAAAATATGTATGACAGCACCTACGTCAAATTTTGTCAACCAAACTTCACAGGTTGTATGTAAACAATTACAATTTAATTTATTCATACATATATTTAGATACTTATTAATTGATTCTTACTTAGAATAGAAAAAAGGGGAATGCGAGCGGGTATAGGTTTAGTGCTTCTAGTTCAAATTTAATTGTATATATAAAAAAATGTCTCAATTTCATTAAAGATTTACTCTGTGCATACCACGAACACGTAACCGTAAGTTGAAAACAATAATAATTATAAAGTACCTAAATATATTGTTGTTTAGAAAGTTAACGCTCGTTTTGAATGGCACTTCTCCACTCAACTAGACTAGACCAAATATTCATGGAACAGTCACCAGCATATATGACTATGAACGGCCGTGCAAAAATATCTAATTTTCTATAGGGAACCATAAGTATATGACGACATATTCCCGGCGTAAATTTGTGATGCTCCGTGACCGGCAAAAACATCGTCTCTCTTTCTAGCGTCTCGCGAGCGTAGCGTCGGGCCAACTGTATGGAAAAAGACGCCGTGTCGGCGCGGCTTAGCCGTATACAGTTGGCCCGACGCTACGATTGCTAGACGGCAGATGTGTGGAGTGTCCTTATCCGCAGAAATATCTGATCGGGTAGCTTAAAAATATTTGATTCCTTATAAATAAAAATCTATATTACACTCTCACTCGCATAAATATCTATCCATTGTTAAAGCAAATATATATCTTACGGTCTAGAAATCATTAATATGTAATTAAAGTGCAATAACAAATCCTACCTTAGTTGCCTTAGAGCGGTAAATTGTATGAGGTGATTTGACATCAGACTCACGAAACACGTGCAGTATTGTCAGTGCATATGTCTGTCTCATCTGTTGTTAAACTATGACAAGTAAATTTATTACAAATCTGATATCAGAAGCCTTTTTACAAGCTTTTATTCAACTTGCCTTGTGAATTTTTATATTATCTCTACATATCATTAAGAAGAAAAACCGGCCAAGAGCGCATCGGACCACGGTCAGTGTAGGGTTCCGTTCCGTAGTTTCCGACATTTTACATATTGACAATTTAATAAATACCGTAATTTGGGGTGAATAGGGTTCCCGGGGTATATAATGCTATTATATTTAAATAATATATTTTATGATTTATGTAAATAATATATTTACAGACATGAAAATTTCTGTCAAAGTAGGCATTCAAATTTATTGGATTTTTTACTCATTTTAACTTCATTTTTGTGTGAAATTTTGCTAAGAATTTGTTCATTATCCTTTTGAATGTAGTGTATACCTACACTTCTAAAGTTTATGTTTAACAGAAAATCATAAGACATATTTTCATTTTTATAATGGTTTTCATGAAGAAAGCGATGCAACTGTGTTGGGGAACTTTTACGGGATGAACAAATATCCGCGGCCTGAGGGGTGAATAGGATCAATAATGGGGGGAAACGGGTCGCAAAGGCGTGAATAGGTTTACGAAGGGGGTGATTAGGGTCGGAAGAGGGGTGAATTGGGATGTGTAGTCAATGGTTGTCAAATTGTATAAAAGATATATAACTTACCTAAAGTGATGTTTTTATGAATGACCTCTCTGTATATGGACGCAATTTATACAGTCAATGTATTGCTTCGTAGTTAGACTAGATACAATAAATTAACATTTAGAAATGTTAATCACACTTCTGTCAACCACAAGTCAACGTTTCTACTTAAGTCCACAAAAATCACCCATGGTTGCTATAATATAAACGGATTACTTTAAAATAAAAATCATAAGTATGAAACTATACATCTAGGGAAGAAATAAAATTATTTTATTGAATAATTTTTGATTTGTTATTTTCAAGTTTATATAAATAATAAATTCTCAATTCGCTCAAAGGTTGGAAGAGATCCCTTATAGGTACAAGTTCGCCTTTGTACACCATAACTATACTGTATTTTTATGTCCTAACTTGTCTTATGTACAATAAAGTGTTCACATACATACATACATAAATTGAAATAGATATCATACACGAAAGAAAAAACGACAAGGCCCACTGGTGGCCGAGCCGGGAATCGAACCCGGGTCTTCAGCTGACGCAGCTAACGTCATTACCACTAGGCCACCCGCCCGCCGTGTGGTACCCGACGAAATTTCTCTAGTGTATGTTATCTCTGATAGGCACATTTTGACCACCTCGTATATGAATCTTTAAGGCCCTTTTGCACCAACCACTTAACTCAGGGTTAGTGGGCTGTCAACTGTCAAATTCCATGTAAAATGGTGGGTTAACCCTCAGGTTAACCCTCCATATTCGTTGGTGCAAGTGGCACTTAGAGGATTAGGGTATAGCGAGAGAGATGGCGGGTTCGATTCCCGGCTCAGCCACCAGGAGGCCTTGTCGTTCTTACTTTCGTGCGTGATATCTATTTCAATGCATAAGTATGAAAACGGTTATGACTTTATTTTCAAGTAAGTAATTTTTGCTGATAAACTTTTTTTCGGCATTCAATTTTGTAAGGTATGCTCCCAGCCGAAGATCAGCGCTGATGAAGAGGCACCAAAGAAAACACGTCCGTTCCATACAAGATTTATTAGCAGAGAGCGAAAATATAACCTACCCACAATCAATCGGCGCCTAATTACTAAACTACCCACATTTGTCACAAATTTATTTCAAAAATACTTAAGTCATTATCAGTTTGCCGTTAATATTTGTGGGATATTAAATTGGACCAGGAGTGATATTTAAAAAAAACTATACATTTATAACCTTTTGAATATTGGAATTCGGTTAAAAAATCCGGCCAAATGAGAATCTATTTTCGCACAATTGTAAAACTAAATTATCTTTACTAGTTACCTCCAAAATACTAAATGAAATGACATCTATTGCGACTTAAGTAGTTTGCATAAATTAGTAACCCAATTCACCTAGAGATGGCGCTGTACTTTGGGCTACTTAGTACATCGTTTTCTGAAGATTTTGGGTTCATGGGGTCGGAACGGGTATGAACTAACTTAGTTTGTGGTGAATAGGGCCAAAACCGACTTTTGAACGTCGATAGCAGTTTTTTTATATGTGCCATGCCAATTTTTTACACAAAAAATCTTCCAGCGGTGTGAACTTCGGGTTGTCTTTGAAAATATGTCGTTTTATTTAGTAATTTTCGCTCACCCTAACGTTGGGGTGAATAGGGTCGGGAAGGGGGTGAATAGGGAAAGTGCTAGGGTTGATTTTTTTGGATTACGAACAAAACCTGACCTGTCACGAGCATATTATATTTATTTTATCAAAAAATAAGGAACTAATATGTTATGAGTAGTCGGTAATGTATTAATAAAATAAAGGCCGTAGCAGGATAAGGGAACAAAAAGTGCCCTTTATGATTAGGAGCTGGTTTTTTTTTTTCTGTAGTTACTTACACTTAGTAGTACGATTGTGCAAAGTTTTGTTGAAAAATTCCCAGTGGTTCAACTGGCAGAAAAAAAAAACCAAATTCATGAAATATGATTTTTCTCTAAAAGTATTTAACTCTATCAAACAAACTTTTTTTCATTTTGGTTAACTAAATAGTACTTATAACCTGGAAGAAATTTGAGTCTCCAACTATAATATTTCTGCAAAAAGTACGTAAGTCAACATTTCAAAAAAATTTTTTTTTAGTTTCTGAAGGAGGGACCACTCCAAATGATACTTCTAAAAAAAGCCTTATTTAATGACCTGTCAGTCATATAAGTTTGACAGTTAAAATCGAAAAGCAACAGTGTCAAAATTAAAAAATAATGTTGGTTGGATTTTGTTATACCATAGGCTACTTGACCCTTTTTCAAAGTATGTCTTATATTATTAATTACTGTCTAATTAAACGAAAAAAAAAATACCCTATTTTATTACGACTTAAAAACCCGCAAAAAAATTATTTAAAGTTTACTTTTACGTGATCAGGCAAAAACAACATCAGCCATATTAATCTATAGAATATCTATGACATGACGTCAGTATATTTAGAAAAAATATTTCACATTGTCACACCCGTCAACGACTATGAATTTTTAATACAATAGAGGTTGCTTCTATGGAGATCAGATTACTACCTCTAATTTCCATAGTTGATCTGAATTATGTGACGTCACTCCATTGGCCAACACCGTTTTCGGAGTCCATAATTTAAAAAAAACATACACACATCTTTAATTAAAAATACGCAGTCATCACGCACTTTTAATGCCCGCAAGCTATAAATATTGATTTCTTAAGTCAAATACTACAGAAAACAATCACTTGATGTGCTAAATTCCATACGAGTCTAGTAGCCTATTCTAACACCGCCAGATAACTTAAAAAGTTATTTCCTGATCGAATGTGTAAAAATAAAACAAATTTTCGACAATATTGGCTTCAAAAAGATATACAGGGTATATTTTGATAGCGGGTCAGTAAGGCCAGCTACCAGATCCCGTGCTGCTACGCGAAAACGGTCTAAGGAGACATTCCATCTATTTCAAATTGATGAAGATTGGCGTTTACAGATTTTGGAAATAACATAGCCTGTACCTATGTTATTTCCAAAAGTCATTATTCAAAAACTTTTTTTTGATGCCTAATGATCTCATACCTCTCAAGGATCAAAAGTTTGTATGAAACCAAAACAAAAATCCGGCTAGAAAATCCACAAATCGAGAAAAACATATCCCATACAATTTATATGAAAAAAATATTTTTTTATTTTTACATACGACTTACGGTAATGTACTAAGAATATACAAATTGAAGAAAACTTTCCCCATACATACATTTACTATGGAGAAAACGTGAAAATGTATTATGTAATGTAATTACGCCAATTGGTCCTGTTACATTGAAGGACCGTAATAATGTATGAAAACATAACAGTAACATAAGATATAGTAAAATTAGAATACATTTTCACCTTTTTCCACATGGGGATTTTTTTGTGGCTTTTTTTAGTTTCCTAGAGATCAACTTACGGTAATGTACTAACCGTAAGTTGATCTCTAGGAAACTATTGATACTGAATAAGAATGGAATCGTTTGGCATTAAAATTTATGTGAAAATAAAAAATCATTTTTTTCATACAAATTGTATTGGAAAAGCTTTTCTCGATTTGTGGATTTTCTAGCCGGATTTTTTTTGGGTTCCATACAAACTTTTGATCCTTGAGTGGAATGGGACCTTTTAGCATCAAAAAAGAGATTGTGAAAAATGACTTTTTTTCTCACACCCCATGTTTTCAATCCATCATGTTTTTTCCAAAATCTGTAAAAGCCAATCTTCATCAATTTGAAATAGATGGAATGTCTCCTTAGACCATTTTTGCGTAGCAGCACGGGATCTGGTAGCTGCCCTCACTGACCCGCTACCAAAATATACCCTGTATATCTTTTTGAAGCCAATATTGTCGAAAATTTGTTTCATTTTTACACATTCGATCAGGAAATAACTTTTTCCCCTCACCAGCTCGGAAACACGTGTTTTGTCCTTTAATACCAGCGGGTAAAAACGCATTTTATCCACTAGTGGGTAAAGTAATTTGACCTTGAATAAAGTCAAACTAACTGCTTTTAAATTGATAAAAGTAGGTGAATCTAGTAATAAAGATGATTTACCACCTGTAGAACTACTGGAAGCAGTGATAAACGCATTTTTTGCGTTGTAGTTTCCTCGCTATAGTGAGGGGAAAAGTTTTGTGTTACACTCGGGTGCAAATGTATTTTACTTCTCGTGTGTTAAAAAACTCGCAAGTTCAGGATTCTATTCTCGAACCACTCGCTTCGCTCGTGGTTCAACTATAGAATCCTTTCACTTGCTCGTTTTTCAATTCCACACTCGGCGTTAAAATACAACTTTGCCCCCTTGTATAACAAATAACTATTTAAGTTATCTGGCGGTGTTAGAATGGTATAACAATAAAATGTAACAAAATCCAACCAACATTATTTTTTAATTTTGACACTGTTGCTTTTCGATTTTAATTGTCAAACTTATATGACTGACAGATCATTAAATAAGGCTTTTTTAGAAGTATCATTTAGAGTGGTCCCTCCTTCAGAAACTAAAAAAAAAAAATTTTGAAATGTTGACTTACGTACTTTTTGCAGAAATATTATAGTTGGAGACTCAAATTTCTTCCAGGTTATAAGTACTATTTAGTTAACCAAAATGAAAAAAAGATTGTATGATAGAGTTAAATACTTTTAGAGAAAAATCATATTTCATGAATTTGGTTTTTTTTTCTGCCAGCTGAACTACTGGGAATTTTTCAACAAAACTTTGCACAATCATACTACTAAGTGTAAGTAACTATAGAAAAAAAACAGCTTCTAAACATTAAAGGGCATTTTTTCTTCCCTTATCCTGCTACGGCCTTTATCGAAATCTAGACATATGATAACCCTAAACCAACCTTTATAGCTATATGGTGCTCTGACGCAGTGAACAAGTAAGTATGGTCGTGGGCAATGCGGATAACGTGTCAAAATATAAGCATAGTTTGTTGCTATTTTTCATGTTTAAATAACTTCTAAACTAACGTAGTGGGTATTAAAGTAAAAGGTTCACAGTGAATATTAGCTTGCCATACATGTGTTTAGCTATACCATTGTATTGAGTGTTGTATCATAAAGTCAAACTAGGCATTTATTACTAATTATTTACTATGTGGGGTGTCTTTGATCACTTGCATGGGGTAACATTGACCATAATGACACATAGTTGATTATTGTCTGATTATGTCACGGTACTTGTTGAGACTGATAATTTGATCTCTTCTTGTGATAAATATTGAAACAATTGCAAATAAAGGTGGTTTTTCGAAAATGGTAATTTTTATTTTTAATCAAAGTAACCCCAAAATAGCGTTAAAGAGTTGTAATATTTGACTCTGCGAACCGTTTTTTATCTTTTCTTGAGATAAAATACTTTTGTAAGGGATTACATTCGATTACCATTAAAAAAATACATAGGGTATCAAAGTAACCCCAATGTCAGTTTAAGTTTGATAACATCGTTTTTTTTTGCGTACATTATTTTGTTACCTTTCTAGATTTTTAGCAGGAAAAGACTAAAAAAGTTGATGGTCCCATTTTTTTCTTTCTTTGTTACGTTACATTGACCAATTATGGAATTTATACTTCTCTAACTTCTACATTTAATGGGTAAAAATACCCATTAAATGTAGAAGCTAGAGAAGTTTAAATTCCCAAATTGGTCAATGTAACCCCAGTTTACGGCAGACACCGTGAACCTTTTCTAATAATTCTCTTTTTATTTGAAAGAAAAATCGTTACGATACTAAAATATGCAATCTGAGATAAAAAAATGCTTTTCATATAGTTACAAACTTAGTTCAGAATTTTTTTCTGTAAAACTTTTATAAATTGTTCTACCTATCAAGTTCAAAATAATTTTCCTAGAAAGTCTTAATAAAGTTCTGCTTTTGAGATTTTTTCATATTTGAGAAAACAGCCCTTATTGCCTGAAATACGGCGACATTGATATTTGCTTTTTCGTATTTTGATGGTCTTTTGACTGCACTGTTGTATTTTTTGCCATGCTAATTTGAACCTTATCTCTGAGCGATGTTTTTTAATATTCAGTCACGTCACAGATGTTTATGACATAACATCTAGGTATTTAGCCATTTAAAAGAAACTACAAGTGGCTTTACAGACGTGGCGACTGCAACTGGTACAGGGCCTAAGCCATAATTTAAAATTATATTGTGATTTTTATATGTATTTGTGTTTTATTTAATGCTAAGTATGAGTTTCAACGTTTTCAACTCAAGAAACTGAAATTAAGAGAAGAGACTAGGAAATTGGGTAAGATCAAGAGTCTGATGCAGATAGCGATGGCGGTATTGGATATGATAAGATATGCGTCGATATTCCCTGTCTTCCTTTGGGTCTCTGACTTGACTGCTGCTAGCTGTACTCTATTCATTAGGTTTTTATTTTATACACATGCTTTATTTTTGTATAAACTAAATGATAAAAAAACCTAACGACCAAAAAGAATAATCTCTGAAGACCTGCAGGGCAATCATGGTCGCGCGATAAATGATAAAACATCGGGCCGTCCCTATCGCACTTACAAATAAAGCGATAGGGCTGATGTTTTATCAAGCACGCGACCATAATTGTTTGCCTGGAGGTATCAGCCTTCACACACGTCTTTGAAAAATGTTTGCGGGGATAGGCAGGCTGACGATTTTTAATCTAAGTATAGAAAAGTAACGCAAAATGAAGTGCAAAGTAATTTGAAATACACCTAGGTAAACAATCAACTGAGTAAGGAACGTTATCTACATATTTAGGTAAATTAAAGTCACATGAGACATGGACAGAGAAGGAAAGCTAGATGACGCGTACTTTTTCTCTGTCTTCTTGTATGCTACCTTTTTTACAGTTTTAATTTCTCAAAGGAGGTCAGTAGTTGACTACAAACTCAAAATAACACTCTTGAAAAAAATTAAGGGTCACTGACCTTTCACAGTAAATTGAGGTAGTGTGAGTGAAGGGTGTTTGTGTGTGTAATGGGGTAATTTGACAGATTCTGAAAATTCTCCCTGCTCTACCCCCTCTTAAGAGGATACGGTAGCGAAAATGCTAAAATGGAAAGGCTCCCCTTTTAACTTGGGAATTTTAGTTAGGGTCCCTCCACATCTAGCGTCTCGCGAGCGTAGCGTCGGGCCAAGTGCATGGAAAAAGACGCCGCGTCGACGCGACGTCGACGCGGCGTCAGGCTTTGCCCATACAGTTGGCCCGACGCTACGCTCGCGAGACGCTAGATGTGGTGGACCCTTAAATATACAAGTGTTATTAACTAGATTTATCGAAAAAAAATTGTCCATTAAGAACAACTCAGTCAAAAGATATTTCAAAAAAATCTTTAAAATCGAGGTTCCGCTCTCGACTCTTTCCTCCTTCAAAACTTAATCAATCGGAACGAAATTTGAGAATCTGAATAACAATGAAATAATCTATGTCGGACCGTTTAGTTTTTTGGTTAATTGTTACCAATCTTATAGGAGGTAGGGCATAGCGAATGATATTCCGCTTTGTGTGGTAGGGCACAGCACAGCGGATATCGTCACGCTCGAATCTAGAGCAGAGCCCAACTGGGGTAGTACCTCCGCCTTACAGAAGACCACAGCCAAATAGCACTAGACCCTACTAATAGTGTTGTGTTCCTGTCGGTGAGTAAGGCTGCCAGAGCTCAACGGGGGTGCGGTGTGCTGATGACGGGAGGACTTACGGAACTAACTTGTTCCGTTTATTGTCCTTTGAGTCGTCGGCAACCCGAACCCTCCTTAGAACTTGTACACTCCTTTTTGCTGTGTACTTAACACAGCAAAAGGGAATGTACAAGTTTCTAATGGGGTGGCAACGCGCATGTGACACTGTTTGAGTTGCAGGCGTCCATAGGTTACGGTGACCGCTTTACATCAGGCGGGCCGTATACTTGTTTGCCACCGACGTAGTATAAAAAAAAATAAAAAAAAAAATCTTGAGTATCACACCTTTTTTTGCGCCACAATGAAAAAGGCTGTTTTTAGAAATTTTTGATTGGCTCTACAGTCTTTAAAAAGTAGAATATCAAAAAAATCAAAACGGTGCAACACAGATAAAAATAATAACAATCTGTGTTGAAAAAATCATTGCTCTATCTTCAAAAACCAGGGAGGAAATAGTCGAGAGCGTTTTATGGAGAATTGACCCCTATTACCGTCTCGTCTTAACACCAACATCTGTAAGATTTCCGAAAGATATCATGATGATGAAGACATCATCTTATGATATCTTATCTTGTGTTTTGTGTACACCAATACAACTGCATAAGTGAAAAGACACTACCTACAGCAAACTGGGAAACCAATCGCTACAAGACGTACCTACCGCTGCGACCGTAGCGCTCAGCGGTGAATGTATGTACTTTTATTCCATTACTGACAAATAGCAGGAGAATAATCAGAGTTTCGGATTTTTTGTATTCCGGTTTATTTTTATTTATTCATAGAAAATTTGATCTGCCATCGATGTTTCGTCGCTAAATATCATATAGCAAATTTCATCGAAATCGTTAAACCCGATTCCGCGAACGAGGTCCCCGATTTATATATACACAAGTACAACACACTAATATAATAAGAACTGATCGTGTTATTCATTATTTATTATTAAAGCGACAAGAGTTAATAAAATAGACGAAGAACACACTGCCATTGCATGCACAGTGACTATTTGTGCCTACGGATTTCACGAGTTTGGCCTCATTAATAGTTATTTGTTTTACAAGGGAGAAAAGTTGTTGTTTAACCGCACGTGCCAATATTGATACCCGAACAAGCGAATGATTCCAATATTGAACCGCGAGCGTAGCGAGTTCAAGGCACGAACGTTAAACTTTGTCACCGAGTGAAACACAATTTTTTTCACCACACCAACACAAACAAAATACTGACTATAAAACATCAAACTAAATCAAATCCATCAATTTATTCAATATTTATGATTCAAAATCATCATTTATAGGTAAAATATACCCGCCATCTTAAGACATCAAGTTAAAATTTGTATAAAATTACTTTGCACTCTTTGTGGATAAAATGCACTTTTGCTATCTACCTGTTTTCGAATAGCAAAGAGAGCCTTTACCAGTTGGTGTGGTAAAAAGAAATTTATGACTTTTTTATATAGCTACTGACTTTCCGTTTCTGAATACGGCCTGAGGACCGGATTGTTTGTCACGCACGAGATGAGCTCGCGTGCGATATAACTACTAACAGCTGAGAACGTTTGCGAACTTTGTTTATACCCCAAGTTCGCTCTTTACAAACTTGTTGACTTTCAAGTCTTGTACTCGTAATAAGGATAATTAGAGTTAAACGTCTTATTAGCGTGTAATTTGCCAAAGTTACTTATTTTAGGTTTACAATAATGTATCTCACAAGTGTCACAACATTCAAGTTATTTATATCTGCCGGCGTATCATACTTCTAATTTTATCACTTATCCACTGTCACGCTTTAGCAATTATGTCAGTGTGAGAGTGACAGATGTCTTATCCACTTGGATAAGTGATAAAATTGGAAGCATAGTACGCCGGCAGTACAGTCATAACAGCCGCGTATATTCATTACTAGCTTTTTCCCGCGGCTTCGCTCGCGTTAGAAAAGAGACAAAATGTAGCCTATGTCACTCTCCAGCCCTTCAACTATTTTCACTTTAAAAAATCACGTCAATTGCTCGCTCTGTTTCACCGTGAAAGACGGACAAACAAACAGACACACACACTTTTCCATTTATAATATTAGTATGGATAAATAACAGGTAAGCACTGTTACACGAGCTAAAATTAAAACATGGATAGAACTTCCACGACACTTTTGTTCAATAACTTTTATATTATACATACAAAAATTTGACGTAATACATACATAATATAAGCTAATTAAGAACCAAATAGGTACAAGGAATTGTAATCCAGGGAAAAAATGCTGCCAACATCTTCAACAAATATTGTAGGAAAAGGCATAGTAATAAAATTCATACCGGTGGAAGATTTGTGTAGCAATAACACACAGCAAACCTGTAATGATGTCGGAAAGTCAAATGTTCTCCATCTTGTACGGTAGTAACTTGTCAAATCAAGTCCGGATATAATTATACATCGCTATTGTTCACATTTTTAACCGACTTCAAAAAAGGAGGAGGTTCTCAATTCGACTGAATGTTCTTTTTAGGGTTCCGTAGTCAACTAGGAACCCTTATAGTTTCGCCATGTCTGTCTGTCCGTCCGTCCGTCCGCGGATAATCTCAGTAACCGTAAGCACTAGAAAACTGAAATTTGGTACAAGTATGTATATCAATCACGCCAACAAAGTGCAAAAATAAAAAATGGAAAAAAATGTTTTATTAGGGTACCCCCCCTACATGTAAAGTGGGGGCAGATATTTTTTTTTATTCCAACCCCAACGTGTGATATATTGTTGGATAGGTATTTAAAAATGAATAAGGGTTTACTAAGATTGTTTTTTAATAATATTAATATTTTCGGAAATAATCGCTCCTAAAGGAAAAAAAAGTGCGTCCCCCCCCCCCCCCTCTAACTTTTGAACCATATGTTTAAAAAATATGAAAAAAATCACAAAAGTAGAACTTTATAAAGAATTTCTAGGAAAATTGTTTTGAACTTGATAGGTTCAGTAGTTTTTGAGAAAAATACGGAAAACTACGGAACCCTATGTACTGAGCGTGGCCCGACACGCTCTTGGCCGGTTTGTTTTGTATGTATGTTACTCGATATCTCCGAGAATCGTGGACGTGGACCGATTTTCAATTTTTTTTTTTTCAATGGAACGGGTATAACCCCAAGATGGTCCCATTGGCACCAAGTCGGGGTCTGATGATGGGATCTTGGAGAAATCGAGGGAACTCTTCAAATGTTATAGGCACATATTATGTAATGTTTTTAGTGTATTTTTCAAACGTACACCAGTCAGTATTTACGCCCGATGGTAATAATTTTATGTGGCTGAGCTGATGATGGAAGGTCAACTCCTCAATGGTTAGGAGTTAAAGGATAATTCTTTCACTACTGTACATATATTCGGACTGATACATATAATATCAATAGGCAACCACTAAAAATCAAGAAATAAATAAACTTAAAAAAAAACCGCCTTCAAAAATAAGCGCGTTACAAGACACGGAGAAACTAAAAAGCAAAAAATAATAAACCTTTGAATTCAGATTTCTTATCGGATTGCAATAATCTAAACATTCAAATTATAAGCAAATCAAACTTAAATCCCTGTTCAAAGTTCCTTTATCTTATGTTACGCCTACACTTACTTCATACGGTTGCCCTGCCGGCCTACCATGCTTCCAATTTTATCACTTATCCACGTGGATAAGACATCTGTCACTCTCACACTGCCATACTTGCTAAAGCGTGACAGACGTCTTATCCACGTGGATAAGTGATAAAATTAGAAGCATGATACGCCGGCTGGTTTCCTAAACGTAACGGCGTTTTCCAAAATAAATCTCGAATAAATATCTCATTCTTCTCAGAATCACGAGCTGATTCGATAATTTTTTTATTCCTTTTACGTCACTGTTTTAGTATGAACTTACGTTACGTTTTAATATGAACGCGAATTTTGTATGGAAAATTTGGGACACATTTTTTTATCGTCGGGATCGAATCAGCCCGTAATTCTGAGAAGAATGAGCCCAAACACGTCCAGATCTGGTGAAATTCGATATTCGAGATTTATTTTGGAAAACGCCCAACTCGACTTTAGATTGTGCCTCTTTTTTAACGGAATGAAACAATATCAAAATGAACACTTGGCAGTTTTTAATCTTCTTAAACGTCTAAACCTCATGACAAAGGGTCGTTACCACCATAAGTCGCTGTAAGTTGCAATGCCCTCCACTCAGGCCGATTTTTAACCGTCGCCTCATATCTCAAGAAGGACGGTTATCAAGTCGTCTGTATGTTTTTTTTTTTTTTTTTTTTTTAAATGTTTGTTCCTCGATATCTCCGTCGTTACTGGACCGATTTTGAAATTTATTTTTTAATTGAATGTATATGCATACAGATTGGTCCCATTTTTCTCAGAACCCAGTTCTGATGATGGGATCCTGGAGAAATCGAGGGAACTCCTCGAATCTGAAAGGCATACATATAGTGATTTTTGTGTTTTTAAAGGAACAGCATGCATTTAGGTACGGAACAGTGACATTTGGTGCAGTGGAACTGCTGATGATGGCCAGAATAGAACTCTTCAAATCTGAACGGCACGCTTATAGTGACTTTGGTATTTTTATAAGAACAGCATGCACTTTCATCCAGAACAGTGACATTTGGTGCAGCGGAATTGCTGATGATGGTCAGAACCGAACTCCTCAAATCTGAACGGCACGCTTATAGTGACTTTGCCATTTTTATAAGAACAGCATGCGCTTACGTCTAGAACAGTGACATTTGGTACAGTGGAACTGCTGATGGTCAGAACCGAACTCCTCAAATCTGAACGGCACGCTTATAGTGACTTTGGTATTTTTATAAGAACAGCATGCACTTGCGTCCAGAACAGTGACATTTGGTGCAGTGGAACTGCTGATGATAGTCAGAACCGTACTCCTCAAATCTGAACGGCACACTCATAAGTGACTTTGGTATTTTTGCAAGAAAAGCATGCATTTAAGTTCAGAACAGTGACATTTATTTATTTAGTTATGTTTGTTAAGCATATTGAGTTTTCAAGTCAAAGTTTGTCAAGCTTCGATTTCTTATAATATAATATCGGATTCATGAGGAATTGAGGAAACTCCTCAAACCTTAACGTTATACGTATATTCATTTATGTTGCCATCTAATAATTAAAGCATTAAAAGCAGTTTTAAAAAATACCTACACATTTCTACATAATCCAACATTCGCAAGTAACTTTCACCAGAACCCGAAAGGCGACGGTTTTTTTTTCTTAAAAATTATTTGCTTTTCTAAAGGATCCCTGGAGCCCGACGCGTGTGACTTTCATGATTGTGCTTAACCATCGCGTGGGTATTCCGGCTCTTTTACGATGGCCCTCCACTGGTGCGACGATCAACGCTGTCAGGATCTTGTCTGGCCAAATGGCCAAAGAAGCCTAAAATACTCTCCCGGCAGATAGCAAGCGAGTCTTGACACTCTTGACATTAAGCTCTTGTATAATAGATGTCTGTAGTTGATTATTATCAAAAAAAAAATACAGGACACTAAATAGTCAACAATATATTATTATTGTTGTATGCTACAAGATCCGCTTCAGAATGCAAAGCAAGCATAACTTACATTGGCAAACTGTCAAATGCAATTTACAAAACTTTTATAACCTCAAATACAATTTACAAAACTTGTATTCCTGCAGTATTTAGGACAAATAACACTTTGCACTTTGCACACTTCACTATGGTTTCATACAGGCACAACCACCCAAATCTAATTTTACAATGAAATTTTTAGGATTGCTATATTTAGCTAAAGAAATTTTGCCTTTCTCTGTCTGTTTCTTTGATATTCTTGTGAATCCCGGTTTTAAGTCTTTGTGTAGAACTCGCGTGAACGGGCGGAGTTGATTTAAAGTGCTTATTGAGTTAACTCTGTATTTTCCTCGTTCATGTAGATAATAACATATGAAAATTTGAATGAAAATAACAGAAGCATCGTGTAGTACATACCTATAGAATTAATAAATACGAGGCATCCATTATTCATCAGATAAACAAAAGATAAGTACTTAAGTACATTAAATAAGCCAGTGTATAAACGGCGCTTCTAAAATTTAGTCTAATAACAGCTCTGCTTTCAAAGTACGGAAAAATATTTTCTATTTAGTTCACATGAAAGTAAAAAACAGTACAACCTTTATTATCAAATCAATGTCGAGAAATAATAGAGCACTACTTTATGAGGCCTAATGCATAGTGAATAAGACGTTAAACTGTTAATGATAAGGTCGCTTTTTATGCGTATATTTAAATTAGGTATATCATTTTCGTAGAGGGCTATAGGTACTTATAGTTTCGAGTAGGTACAGAGTAGTTAAGATCGCGCGATAACGGTTTTAATATGAGCCGGAAAGACCGGGGTTTGGCCTAGACTACTCTCTAAGGGCAAATAGTCTTAACCGACATAGGTTACTCGTTTACGCTGCGACATTGTAGATTTTCTGAGCGATCGAGAAGGCTACTGTTGAAAATGGTGCAATTTGTTCACAATTTTGTAGTAAATGCGGTGGGAGTCTTATTAAGAGCAATTAAGTGGAAACATGCGTAATTAATGCACTGGCGTGGCCTTCTAGATATACATACACATATATTTAAATATTACTAGTATTAAGGAAAGTAGACTAGGTACAAGTAGTACTTTACTAAGGTACTTAATTAATTTAGGTAGCAGAAGTGGTCGTGTTGCAAAATTAAATATGGTTACGGTGAACTTATATTTTCTGTTCCTTATAAATGTAAGGGAAAAAATGCTTACGTACCTACATTGAACAGAATTACCTACCTTATTTTTTTTTGACTAATATTAGAGTTTGTTAATAATTATAACGGTTTTCAAAACATGTTATTATTCAATGAAAAACATGTCGCTGCCTTCCGGAATAAAGTTCAGTCGGGTTTGTAAATTGGATGACTACTAACAATAGTTGTTATATATTGTAAGATTTGTAAGGCCCCTACGGAATGCTAGTTTGGAGCTCTTTTTGTTACAAGTCCTTCCGAATAAAAGGTTTTTTCTATAGGGATGTAGTTATTTTAGCTTAAAAATCGTGGCGTGGTTTTGAAACAACTTGTGTTATTGAGTTATTCTCAACTTCCTTCTGGAATATCTCAGGCAGTCTGACTAAAAGCTCACGGTACTCGCTGGGTTGGAAGATCAGATAGATTTACCGCTTTTGTATATAAAATAATAAATAGACTCAAACAACCTCTAGTAACATGACAAGATGTTAAATATCTGTATATTCCATTTCAGAGATTTATCTTTACATTTCTCTTTCTATAGATTTTTATAGCGTATAATTACTGGGTACTTCGTCACTATTCTAATTATTAAATTTCTTATACTAATGTTTCACTTCTTATAAAGAGTATGCAACAAATCATTACAGATCCTATATATCTTTCTTGACGCCTGTTATAAAGTTAGTCCTGGCAGGCTAGCATGGTCGCGTGACCATCTTTTTCGCACTATTTGTAAGTGCAATAGGGACGCACCGATGCGATAAAGTTTATCCAACTAGTGTGCTACGCCCGCTGGGCGCCCCATAACGTTGACTCCCACGTTCCATGCAATAAAAATAAAAGCAAAGGAGTCCACGGTCGACATCTAAAGCATAAACACATACCTAGGTCGTAGTTCTGTTGCTTCCGGCATTGGCATAGGAAGCGAAAAGCGAGCTGCAACTGGGTTAATGCAGACTTTGCTTGCAGCTGAAATAAAAAAACATTGATATTGGTTAGTTACAAACATTGATATACGTATGGGTTATAAATAACCGGATAAGTTTTGAGATCAAAATAGAAGTATACCTACAGGTTTTTTCATAGAAAAGGTAAGCCGCATTATGTTACCTTACCCCTTGACCGCTTGCCAACAAAAGGGTATGCTTATTTGAAACCGACGTGGAATATAAAACGTGAAATATTATTTGAGTTTGTCGTTTCACACGACATCTTAATACGATTTAGTATCTCTAAAAATATAGATATATTATATTATTATATTATATTATTTGATACACTAGCAGCTGATCGCTGATGCTCTTGTTTTTCTATAGTCACTGTTTATATTTTAGTTTTAAATGTTTATCAAGTCTGTTTTTGAAACTCTGTCTTTGATGAAATATGTTTCCTAACAATTCCGAATATGCCTCTTTCGTCTAGGTACGTCAAAACTAAAACTTGCTCTTATGGAGTAGATATGTATCCTCCATGACATGACATGCTTATACCAGTATTGCCAATTAGGTATTCCATTTGTCACCGTAGGGTAAAAGGACTTTATAGTTATAAGATACGTTTGTACTTATAGTAAACAACATTACTCATTACGGTTGTTAGTAGGTAAAACGTAATACTTATAATCCATAACCCCTGCACCAGCACTCACGCTGTTATCGCTCCCAGATTCATTAAAACCGGATCGCGTTCTGCTTACAGCGAAAAAAGATTGTGCAGAGCTATTACTCCGCTACTCGCTTTCCGAGTGCAGTCGAGTAAATGAGTGTTTGAACCAAATTAACCATTGTTTAGTTTAGACCTTGTTAAATCTGTCAAATTCACGTTGGATCAGGTATTCTGGTTTAGATTGATTTATCATGGATAAATAATAATAATAATAGCGACCCCACGTACCCGAGTGCTCCTGGGGAGTTCTGTTACCCGTAAGGCCGTTTTCACATTATCCGATCCGATATCGGATGTCGGAAGGATTTCAATAGAAAAAATCCAAGATGGCGCCTGTAATGTATGGGATATCGGTCCGACATCCGATATCGGATCGGATAGTGTGAAAACGCACTAAGGTGGGTGGGTGGGACAGGACTCTCTACCTCTCTTGTCTTGGCTGGCCGTTTAAGACGCGAGTTGGTCCAGTGGCTTAACGGCCATAACGGCTATAATTAAATAAAGCTATATTTCGAACAGACTAAAAGATCCAAAGATCACAGGAGGACTGGAATTGGGTCAAAAGCTCTCACCGAAAATACTTACACCCTCGAGACCGCTGATCATATTACTCACAATCAGGAACTACCTGTCCTTGGATATCATGACATTCCATAGCCATTCAGCTCTTTGATTTTGGATTAGGTATATAGGTATTGTGGATACTGTTTAATTTCTTTTACATATAGCCTGATAAGTTTTTATTTGACCCTCGCCGCGTTGCGGATTTTTAGCTGAACTAATTTCTTTTACTGGCAAGGATTACTATTAGATCATAAGCATAATACAAGGACAGTAACAGCGCGGAAATTTGAAGTCCCTCGGGTTAGTAACTATTTTGGTGACAGAACTTTAAAGAAAAGAAATCCGTCCTTTTTAAATAGTCTGCCCGAGAATATTAGGCATGAGCCAAATAAGAAAAAATTTAAAAACGCATTAAAACTGTACCTCTTGCAAACATTTAAATGACAGTTACAGTGACACTTAAAAAGTCCATAGTAAAACCTCTTTACAAAAAAGGACCAAAAAGTAACGTAAACAATTATAGACCCATTTCGTTGCTGCCTGTATTGTCAAAACTGATTGAAAAACTTATGCATTCTAGACTAGTCAAGTTTGCCAATAAGCATAATATTTTTTCGGATCGGCAGCATGTGGGTTTAGGACTTGCAGGTCTACATCCACTGCAACTTTCGCTTCACTCAAGGATGTGATACAGTGTGTGGATTAAGGACAGCCAGTTGCAGTACTTCTGGTCATGACTAGGGTATTTGACTTGGTTGCTCATCAGAGACTATTAACAAAGCTTGAATACTATGGAGTGCGAGGAAATGTGCTTCGCAGGATAGTCATACTTAAGTCACAGAACTCAATATACAGAAATTGTTAGAAGGGAAGGCGAATCTTTAAACACCTACAAATCTAAATGCAGAGAAAATAACTTTGGAGTGCTTCAAGGCAGTGTCTTAGGTCCATTGCTCTTTTCATTCTACATTAACGATTTGCCTAAAGCCATAGACTTTCCTACAGTATTATTTGCAGACGATACTTCCGTAGTGATACCATGTACTGATATGCAAACATTTGAGAGCGTCATTAATCGAGATCTGAATCAATTGGTAATATGGCTCTAAAATAATAACCTGACAATAAATGTTACTAAAACTAGATACATGCAATTTAGAACAAGGAGACGACAAAGTCTGCCGCTAAATGTAACTTGTTTAGGTGAGTCTGTCAGCGAAGACAAAAGCTTTAAATTCCTAAAAACTTCTTGAACAGAAAAGTGCTAATTTCCGCATGGGAGAACTAAAATTTAAAAAACAAATTTGGTGAGTTGGAAACAACATTACATAAATAATTTACTAAAATTAATCCTTAGAATCAGAACATGATGATTAATATATTATAAATAAGTAAATGAAATAAATGTGAGTTACTCTTATAAACGATCTAACAACTAGATTTTTTAATCCAGAACACTTTGTATGCAAGTTCCAGCCAACTCACCAAAAAAAATGCCAAACGATCACTCGACCTATTGTGTTTCGACTTCGACCAACCTTTATTCGGCCAATTTTTACAATTACTAAATGATTATTCGGCGAAAAGTAAATCGGCGTATCAAATTTCTGCTTACCGACTCCGTTTACGAACAAATATTATGCGAAATGAGAATCTTCCAATCGTTATTCGGCCAAAAAAGACGTCGGCAAATCGCTGTTGGCGTACCGAAAATCGGCGTATATTATTTCGGAATATCAATCGGGCACCCGTTTCAAGGGTATTGAATCAAGGCGCTTCTCACTTTCTCCATTCATTTCTAGTCGACTACATCACATAAAGATCGTTAATACATTTTAATTTAGTATTTCACAATGTGATAACTTACTGTAAATTGTTTATTTTCTACAATTCGTGATATTTTATTTGCTTCCTCATTTTTTATCATAAGTACCGTTTTTTATCAAACACGCAAAATCTGACCCTCAGCAATATCCAGCAGCGAGTTTTGTGCTCAGAACGTAAAATTTACATAGATTTGCATATTTTTTATAAAACTGTTTTTCTTCTGAAGAAAGTAACGATGAAATTTGAAAACCTGAGAAATAATCTCATGACTGTGTATCTTCAGTAATAGGTATTTAGATATTATGTAAAGTTGATGAGACCTGCTTATTGGCGTTCCCATATTATGTTTAATTAACAGACGATTTTGTACATAATTATATTGTTGCGTCTAAGGTAGTGCAATATTATAGGCTACTAGACTCATATCGAATTTGGCACATTAAATGATTGTTTTCTGTAGTATTTGACATAAAAAAACAATATTTATAGATTTTGGGTATTAAAAGTGTATGATGACTACGTATTTTCGATTATAAAATGTGTGTAATTTTTTATTCATTTTGGCCACCGAAAACGCTGTCAGCGATGTGGTGACGTCATCGAATTCGAACCTTACTGCTTGTCAAAACAATAACTGACATATTGAACTCTATTCCTTCAAACTTAAAAAGTCAGAAAATGTTGTTTTCGAATAGAATGACCTGATGCCCAAATAATCTATAGATTAACATGACTGTGTTGTTTTCGCCTGATTACGTAAAAGTATACTTTAAAAATATTTTTTGCTGGTTTTAAGTCATAATAAAATATGGTAATATTTTGTTTCGGTTAATTGGACAGTACTTTATCATAAAAGACAGACTTTAAAAAACCGGCCAAGAGCATGTCGGGCCACGCTCAGTGTAGGGTTCCGTAGTTTTCCGTATTTTTCTCAAAAACTACTAAACCTATCAAGTTCAAAACAATTTTCCTAGAAAGTCTTTATAAAGTTCTTCTTTTGTGATTTTTTTCATATTTTTTAAACATATGGTTCAAAAGTTAGAGGGGGGGGACGCACTTTTTTTTCCTTTAGTAGCGATTATTTCCGAAAATATAAATATTATCAAAAAACGATCTTAGCAAACCCTTATTCATTTTAAAATACCTATCCAACAATATATCACACGTTAGGGTTGGAATGAAAAAAAAATTCAGCCCCCACTTTACATGTAGGGGGGGTACCCTAATAAAACATTTTTTTCCGTTTTTTATTTTTGCACTTTGTCGGCGTGATTCATATACATATTAGTACCAAATTTCAGCTTTCTAGTGCTAACGGTTACTGAGATTATCCGCGGACGGACGGACGGACGGACGGACGGACGGACGGACAGACAGACAGACAGACATGGCGAAACTATAAGGGTTCCTAGTTGACTACGGAACCCTAAAAGGGTCTAGTAGCCTATTAGTTTAAAACAAATAAATACCGTATATTTTTTATAGTTAACTTAAAATCTCCTGGTGATAATAATATATTTTAGAATCAATTTAAAATTCTTTATGCTATACAGTTAACGGTAAACTACAACTTCAACATAATTGTATCATTTGAAATACGGAAAAAAATAGGTTGGCTTGGGAGTAAATTAAATACGAAGATACTGCACTTATGATGTTTATAGTAGGGAAGCCAAACGAGGGATATTTATTTGTATATTTGTAAGTTAGGTATATTAATAAGATATTTGTATATTTGTAAGTTAGGTATATTAATAAGGTAATAAGATACGACGAGTGATATCTTGCGCTTGCAAGCCATCCATTGTCGATTTTTTAGGGTTCCGTAGTCAACTAGGAACCCTTATAGTTTCGCCATGTCTGTCTGTCCGTCCGTCCGTCCGTCCGCGGATAATCTCAGTAACTGTTAGCACTAGAAAGCTGAAATTTGGTACCAATATGTATATTAATCACGCCAACAAAGTGCAAAAATAAAAAATGGAAAAAAATGTTTTATTAGGGTACCCCCCCTACATGTAAAGTGGGGGCTGATATTTTTTTTCATTCCAACCCCAACGTGTGATATATTGTTGGATAGGTATTTAAAAATTATTAAGGGTTTACTAAGATTGTGTTTAGATAATATTCATATTTTCGGAAATAATCGCTCCTAAAGGAAAAAAAAGTGCGTCCCCCCTCCTCTAACTTTTGAACCATATGTTTAAAAAATATGAAAAAAATTACAAAAGTAGAACTTTATACAGACTTTCTAGGAAAATTGTTTTGAACTTGATAGGTTAAGTAGTTTTTGAGAAAAATACGGAAAACTACGGAACCCTACACTGAGCGTGGCGCGACACGCTCTTGGCCGGTTTTTTTTTCTATGAGATAAGTCGTCTACTTAAATAGGTCAACCCTACATACAAAGGCCAAGCGAACAATGTATTACAGCAAAAAAAATATTCAAATCAAAACATGATACCGAATATTTCCTACAACCGCCAAACCCTCCCCACCCCCCTATTTTTGTTACACTTTGTATACCATACATGTAAATAATATTAGTACCTACAGTATATTAAATATACCATACCATAAATTTTATGGTGCTTTACCGCAGCTAGTTCTCAAAGTATTTAGTATACTTGTCATGTCGATACTCGATCGAACAAAGGGCCATAATTATGTCTATACAACGCATACTATATTTCAGCAATTCCCGTCAACTTTGTACAAAAATTAAGGGAAAAGTTAAATTTGTTTTTATTAATTCCTATTTTGTTACCAAGATTTTGTTGATGAATTGAGATTTTATTAAGTTTTATTTCGTCATTAAGGTTCTCTAGTATCTATATTTTCTTAATTATAACAATTATCCTGTATATATCTTACGAAAGTCGAATTATATTACTAAATGTTGGTAACAAAATAGGATCAATTAAAATTTGCTGACGTGGCATTGTACAAAGTTGACGGGAATTGCTGATTTACACGTGTCGATTTGACACACTCCCTTCGATCGTGTTTTAATTTCGTTTCGAATTTCTTCTTTCGAACGCGCTTATACTATAATGTACTATGAACAATTTAATCAAGTTCGCTTTGCTATTTGTCACAGTTTGCTGAAAGTTCGTCAGCGTTCACTTCGTTTTGTAATTAATAAACTTCATGAATGCCATCTGTATTTGTAAGGTATTCGGATGTACAGAAACAATAACCTAATTGAAAATAATTCAGTTGTACGTGCTACATTTCAACCCTAGGGTTGCTAAGTGACGACTTTCTTGTTATTGCAAAGGGACAAGAATAGAATAGAATAGAATCGTTTATTGCATGTCACAAACCAGATATAAAGGTATGACATAATAATGTGTGGTTAGTTTTGTGTGACGTCCTGTAAGGACACAGCAAATCTAATAATTACATCTAACTTAAGACCCCTTACTCCTTAGAGCGCTCATCAATTTCACGAAACGGCCATCGATAGATGGCGTTGGCGCTCGGTACGCGAGCACCGGCAACTCAACGCGCGTTTCAACGCAGACATGAATAATCTTGATAGTTTTGAATTAAATTGCTAATAACATAATTTTCAATTTTATATGGGGACTCTTTATTTAATTTCATATTCATGGTATGGTAGTAGTAAATAAGGTATATGAATGTAGTAAAAGTATAGTAGTAGTCTACATGTACATATATAAATTCAGGTTTCCTAATTGATTGATTCAACAACCAACACCGCTGAGCCGAAACTACGAAAGCTAGAAAGTCGAAATTTGTATAGATTGCATTAACAAAATTTCGAAGAGATAAGAATCGATTATGAAAATTTACACCCCTAGTAGAGGGAAAAAGGGGGTGAAAGTTTGTAGCGGGATCAATTTGTTTTTTTTTATTAGGAAAATTTTAGTTAGGAACTTGAAATTAGAGAATAGTTTAATAGTGATTTCTGTTTTTTAGGGTTCCGTAGTCAACTAGGAACTCTTATAGTTTCGCCATGTCTGTCTGTCCATCCGTCCGTCCGTCCGTCCGTCCGTCCGTCCGTCCGTCCGTCCGCGGATAATCTCAGTAACCGTAAGCACTAGAAAGCTGAAATTTAGTAACAATATGTATATCAATCACGTCAACAAAGTGCAAAAATGAAAAATGGAAAAAAATGTTTTATTAGTGTAAAGTGTAAAGTGGGGGCTGATTTTGTTTTCATTCCAACCCCAACGTGTGATATATTTTTGGATAGGTATTTAAAAATGAATAAGGGTTTACTAAGATCGTTTTTTGATAATATTAATATTTTCGGAAATTATCACAGTTATACTGACTTTCATATTTTTATAAGAACAGCATGCACTTACGTCCAGAACAGTGACATTTGGTGCATTGGAACTGCTCATGATGTGTCACTTTTTAACCGTCGCCTCAAATCTGAGAGATTTGAGGCGAGGTTCTCAATTCGTCTGTATGTTTATTTATTTTTTTCATTTTTTTATGTTTGTTCCTCGATATCTCCGTTGTTACTGGACCGATTAAAAAAAAATATTGAATGTATATGAATACAGATTGGTCCCATTTTTCTCAGAACCCAGTTCTGATGATGGGATCCTGGAGTAATCGAGGGAACTCCTCGAATCTGAAAGGCATACGTATGGTGATTTTTGTGTTTTTAAAGGAACAGCATGCATTTAGGTACGGAACAGTGACATTTGGTGCAGTGGAACTGCTGATGATGGTCAGAACGGAACTTCTCAAATCTGAACGGCACGCTTATAGTGACTTTGGTATTTTTATAAGAACAGCATGCACTTTCGTCCAGAACAGTGACATTTGGTGCAGTGGAACTGCTGATGATGGTCAGATCAGAACCGATCTTCTCAAATCTGAACGGAACACTTATAGTGACTTTGGTATTCTTATAAGCACATTTTTCTAGTTGCCCGGAACGTTATCTATCCTCGGTACCCATAATAGTTTATTTTGGACACGTGGCGTCTGTTTTATCACATACAGATTCTGCTTATAAAAAATAACTCGTCACCTGCGTGCCGAGCAAGTATTTTGTTGGCACTTTACCTCTTTGTTTTTCTTAGACACTTCGGAAATTTCATGAACTTTGTGCTTGTATTTTATTAAAAGGAATATACTCTTCAGTTTAAATAAGAATTTGATGGCCTGTGATCCCTATATCTTTAGAACTGAGGTAAAATGTGAGTATTCGGACTTATTGGACACGGTGTACATGTTCGTTCTAAAAGTAGCTGATCAAGCATCGTCGGTTTGGAAAGCCTGCGGTAAAATTTTTGCTCATTACTATACATATTCGATTTAAAGGGTTTTGAGATTTAGGAAATAAAACAACGCTTCATTAGATTTAATTTAATAGCATTATGTAATTATAATCTCAATGTAAGTGCAGGCAGTCTTATTTACAATAAACTTAAAAGCGGAAACAAATATATGCAGAAAGAAAAAAAAGAAGCTGTCAATACTGAATCCCCTAGGGTGGCTGTATGAATAGCACAGAAAAGTATTAAAATAAAATAAAAACCGGCCAAAAGCGTGTCGGGCCACGCTCAGTGTAGGGTTCCGTAGTTTTCCGTATTTTTCTCAAAACTAACCTATAAAGTTCAAAACAAATTTTCAAAGAAAGTCTTTGTAAAGTTCTACTTTTGTGATTTTTTTCATATTTTTAAACATATGGTTCAAAAGTTATAGCGATTATTTCCGAAAATATGAAAATTATCAAAAATCGATCTTAGTAAAACCTAATTCATTTTTAAATACCTATCTAACAATATATCACACGTTGGGGTTGAAATGAAAAAAAATATCTGCCCCCTCTTTACATGTAGGGGTACCCTAATAAAACATTTATTATTATTAACGACCTTCCACATATTTATAATGAGCCCAAACATGATGGGGTTATGATGAGGAGAATAGCAGTTCTGTTGACCACCTCCTGACTCCATCATGAGAACTTGGACCTCGTCTAGTTCGATGGTGCTCGTCAGCCCAAATCTAATGAGCCCGAACATGATGGGATTATGATGAGGAGAATAGCAGTTCTGTTGGCCACCTCCTGACTCCATCATGAGACCCTGGACCTAATCTAGTTCGATGGTGCTCGTCAGCCCAAATCTAATGAGCCCAAACATGATGGGGTTATGATGAGGAGAATAGCAGTTCTGTTGACCACCTCCTGACTCCATCATGAGACCTTGGACCTCATCTAGTTCGATGGTGCTCGTCAGCCCAAATCTAATGAGCCCGAACATGATGGGGTTATGATGAGGAGAATAGCAGTTCTGTTGGCCACCTCCTGACCCCGTCATAAGACCTTGGACCTCATCTAGTTCGGTGGTGCTCGTCAGCCCAAATCTAATGAGCCCAAACATGATGGGGTTATGATGAGGAGAATAGCAGTTCTGTTGACCACCTCCTGACTCCATCATGAGACCCTGGACCTCATCTAGTTCGATGGTGCTCGTCAGCCCAAATCTAATGAGCCCAAACATGATGGGGTTATGATGAGGAGAATAGCAGTTCTGTTGACCACCTCCTGACTCCATCATGAGACCTTGGACCTCATCTAGTTCGATGGTGCTCGTCAGCCCAAATCTAATGAGCCCGAACATGATGGGGTTATGATGAGGAGAATAGCAGTTCTGTTGGCCACCTCCTGACCCCGTCATGAGACCTTGGACCTCATCTAGTTCGATGGTGCTCGTCAGCCCAAATCTAATGAGCCCAAACATGATGGGGTTATGATGAGGAGAATAGCAGTTCTGTTGACCACCTCCTGACTCCATCATGAGACCTTGGACCTCATCTAGATCGATGGTGCTCATCAGCCCAAATCTAATGAGCCCAAACATGGTGGAGTTATGATAAGTAGAATAGCAGTTCTGTTGAACATCTCCTGCCTGACTCCATCATCATGAGAACCAGAACCTCATCCTGGTCCCAAAATATAATAATAATTCAAACTCTCAACAAACTTCACGTATAACTTAAAATCCAAAATCATATGAAAAGCATGTCGAATGCTAAAATTGCATAAGGTGTAAAAAGGATCAAGATTTGTTTAGTCGCAGTTTACGGCACTTCTCGGAACTATCGAGCTGCTTACGAAAGCTAGGTGCGCCGGACGATCAAACGCAGGTCCGTTGTCTTCGAGCGCTCGGCGCAGACTGAGCGGGCTCGCGTTAGCACAGTGTCTTTTATTCGAATTTTAGGTGTTTTAAAAACATATCTATCGACAGAAAGGTATGTCTTATATGTATGATTTTTTTCTTATAGGTCAATAAGAAGTTCTAGTTTAGGATAATATTATTGAAGAGTTACAAAAAATGCAGGAATCGCAGGAAAAATACATAATGAAAACCTCTTTTTATCGAAAAAATGGGGAGGATACGGAAGGTTATTTATCCACCATTTCAAGTAAATCTTAAAATGTCAAAGTATTAGCTAACTCGTACAGGATATAACAAATAGGATTGTGATTATTTATTACCCCAAATAACATTTTTAACAGCACAATCACGATTCTAAACGAGCTATCCCACTATGAAAATTGAAAACGTCTTCCGAAAAAACTGATTTTTCGGAAGTATAAAAAGACATATTTTAAAGTAGTACCAATTGACTTTCTAGCTTAAGATATGTACTTTTAGGAACATTATCAGTTTTTTAATAATCATTTATAGTTTCTTTATAATTTTGAATGAAAAAGGTTCTATTTTGCAAAAAACGCTCGTCTTTAGGAATAAGGCCTCTTAAATATAATGTTTAACAATATATTTATATCTTGGAATACGTCTTGCTGCAACTTGTCCTTTATTCTACGGAAAACAATTGAATAGAACATTATTGGAGAACCCGGCCGAGAAAGGGTGATTCGTGAATGAGACTCGATTTTGTTGGACAATGTACGAAGTAAATCCGAGTCCACAGTTGAAATGGATAAGTACACGAATATTTACGTTCAAGTTAATTTGTATGAAAACCAGGCCCAGGGGGTGGCCCCTTTCGTCTTAAATGTTTGTATGTTCTAAAACCTATTTTGCATTTAGGATTCTGAATCCAAAAACAAAACAAAATAAGGGTTTTAGATCTCAAAAGGTTCCAAATATGTGCTTGGAACTTACATGTTTGTGTCGGGCCTGGTAACTGTCCAGAAAAGGTATAAGAAGTTCCAAGGTCCCCAGTACCCCAGGGCTATTAAATTTACTAGGTGGCTTCTATTTACTAGCCTACTATTTTGCGTTGTCCCCGTGGTCTCGAAACAGACTGGGTCTGCGATAAAGTCTAGTTTACAATATTAAGAAAATAAGAAAAATGTTAACAAATCAAATACATCCTTCCATTTTCTATGTATTGGTACTTATTTCACTTAAAAGAAAAGTATTACGTCATCTTCAAAGGATCGATCGATAATACAGGCTAATGTATTTTATGTGTATGTGAGTACAATAACTCGCATTAGGGCTCCTTACAAAGCTATTGTGTGACGAAATAGTCAATTTATTCACTTACGTATTTCTATTATATCAAACAAATTAATGAATACCGGAACTTCAAAAGTGTAGTTGATAAAAGGAAAAGCTTATTAAATCCTACTGTTAATTTATTGGCATACATATACGAGTAATAATTGATAGTACATTTATAATTTTAGGTTACAAGTAAAAATATTTGCAGTTATTATACATATTACCTTATTGATAGTACATCTGTGTCGCTTAACTTCAAACCTGGGTAAATCCATTCTGCTTTAATGTTGAATATATAAAAAATATAATATGATCTGAAAGATAATCAACCTTATAGCAGAATGAATTTACCCAGTTTTGAAGTAAAGCGACACAGTATGTATAATTTTAGGTCATAAGTCATAAGTAAAAATATTTGCAGTGATTATATGTATTACCTTTCTGCTTACATTATTATCATTAGACCGAGTAATTCAAGGCCATCCGTCCGTAGCTGAAAATGAAAACTTAATCATTTTACACCATCACTGTCAGCTATACGACCGGCAGGTCAATAATCTAAGAACAAATTAAATTATTTTCATAGAAAATATTTTAACTTGTATTTTTTAAGTAGTAACACTTTTTTTAGGTCAATAATCGTCCGAAAAGTCACCTTATCAACGGCTTGGTACTTAAAATATTTAACTAGTAGGCCAAAAGTGGTAATTTCATATACAATTAAACAGGCGGCGACTGTCAGCGTGCGTGACCATGCCTATAGCCATATTTGAACACGCAAAGTATTACGTGGCGTTTTATATGGCAGTCGATTAGACTTTAAATTTCACAACCAAATATGTTTTTGGGAGAATTTATTTCAAATTTTGAAATTTAATGCATGGACAACTTTTATCTACAAATAAGCCAAGTAGTTATAATCAGGCTGATTATATTGTGGTACTTTCATCAGCCCCCCATCAAAGTGACAGACTGGTACCTACAAAATGTTTTATCCTATTGCTACCTATTGCTACGCGAAACGAAAACGAAACGCCGCGAAAGGTAGTCTGGCTCTGTCGCGCTAATACGCAAGAGCTACAGAGATAGGATATCTACGAGTGTTGCGTTCGTGAGCGTTTTTGCCATTCGTCTACGTACTTTTTTGAAATAACCCTACTATAATTAAATATACCTTCTATCAAAATGACAGTTCAACTAAATACTCGTTGTCTAACTACTAACTGTAATGTAACTATAGCATAATACATTACGTTTAAAATGTAAGCGTGTAATTGGTACCAGTATTATACATTACCCACCGATACATTATCTGCTCGCAACACACCCGAGAGTGCCAAATACAATATGTCTCTAATTCCCGAGCATACGACCAAATTCCTTCGCGCATACAAATAGATATATTATTTGTCCCAACCCTTCGGTTTGTGGCATATGTACTGACTCGTAAGTCTCAATATGAGATGGATTTCTAAGCCAACTGTTTCTTGTTTTGAATACTGTACTTACACACAAAAATAGAAAGCAGGCAGTTTCCGATTCTCGGATTACCCAATATTTTTGTTAAAAGATATTCTTTAGAATTTTAAAAACAAAACCCATTATAAGATTTATTTATGAGTTTACTGGAACAACAGAAAAACCGCTATCGCACAATGCACAGTACGCCAAACCTATAACGTAATTATACTCTAATATGGTATACTATTCCATACAAAGTCTACTCTCCTTGTTAAACTGTTTCCAGGACATCTGGAGCCCATGGGTCAAGGCATTTGACCATGACCGTACCACTCGTTGCAAAAGTGACAGCGGGGGGTCCTTCTCAAGCCCCTGACCACGCCGAGCGAGACAACGTGCACCGCTGCAGTAAGAGAGAGCGAGACAGCACACTAATCAGAGCCTTGGAAGGGATAAAGTCCCATAGAGAAAGCGTGGGCGCAATTGGATAATTGTAGCGACGAAATCCCTATATCATTGTTAATAAAGTTGATATTAGCGTAACTAGAAATAAGTTGGGTTTGCAGGGACTCCAGTTAGGACGAAGGCCGAGAGTTGAGGACACTCTGATTTTAGACTCGAAGGGAGACCCAAGTCTTTCCAGCTTTGTTAAAATTTGTTCCCTGATCATATATAATTGTAATAATTGTTAAATTTTAATTACTAGTTATAGTAGAAAATAAAGCCAGTGGTTCCGGATCCGGCGATAAACGAGCTAAGTACCTCTTTTATCAAAACAGCGTCTCAAGTTGTATTTTAAGTAACACAACATATTTTAATTATCTTTGTTCAAGTGCAAGGCAAGTTCAATTCTTGCGTTATAATCTGGATTTATTGTTGGGACAAATTCTATAACCTCGTAATGGTTAATTAGTATTTTAAAGTAACTGTATAATGTTTCTTCAGCTTTGTGTTACATATCTTGTATGACATTTTATTGATGAATATTAGTGCGAGTTCGAGCCTCGCCACTATGTTAAATATATTCCATATATATTTGTTGAAACCAGGATTCGAGTTCCTGAGATATCTAATTTACCTAAATACATTTCGTAAAGGATTGAAACGAGACGACCGATATTATATTGTTATATCCTACAGATTAAACAACATGTGCATTTATTATAACTCAAACTGTGTTTAAACTGTCTTGGAAATTCTGTTATTACAATTCCTAATGAATTATTGTATTGTTGTATTAAATAGAGCATAATTATAGACGTTATGTAGACATTGTATGTAGACGTTACATTAATAAGGCGAAGTAAGGGTTTTAGCGGGTTTTCCCTTACTTCATGAGCCATTGATTTAATATATTGTCCCCGCAAAGGTATGGGCTTGACTTGTATTGTATACACTTTTGTCTTATAATTTATATAAATATTTCAAGTGATAAAGGCCTAAACTGTTTTCCTCAAGTACGTATTTCTGTAGTGTATTCAAGTTCGCATTCATAGATTTTTGATTTCATTTTATATAACGAATGCCTTATAGATTTCTTTGATAGGAACGCCCTATACCTTAATAAATTTGCGATAATATATTTCAATTTTATAAATCGCCATGTGCCTTTCCTTACAACTACCCCATATAGTAGCTCAGACTCCTTAGATTCATCTACACCTTAATCAATCTAATTTATTTAATTCTCTAAAGCCTTCAGCATGGTATTTTAGGTCCCCCAATACCATTACAACACGTAGGTATATTAAGTAACCAAGAAATAAACAGTATTAATTTTCTGTATTTGAAAAAAGGATGTTGTTTTTTTTATTTAGAATACATATGAACTCCACGTTGGGCGCCAGTATTAACCCTCAACAGGAGATGAGGAAATCAAACGGCAGGTACTAACCAGGAAAAGATGTTTATTAATATATATTTTATAGTGGAGATAAAATAGCACAATGAGTGCCGTACAATGCAGGTAAGCTTGGACTCTTGGAGACTAGGTCAACTTGTGTTATCAGTTATTGTTTTGCATTTGAAATATAAATTATTACATCCACAGGACAGCTTGTGGCAAACTGTTGTGAAGAGTGATAAACAGATTCAGCCAAGGTTAGTCTTCGGCGTATCATTGTCGGGTAGGGGGCAACACCGAAGAGATTTTAGATGACTTTCAGCTCTGGCTTAAACAGTATATACCAAAACCTAAATACATGTTACTCGAACTCCATCAAAGTTTGGGGTGAATACGATAGCCTCGAAAAGTAATTTTTCCCCTCACTAGCTCGGAAACACGTGTTTTGTCCTTTAATACTAGCGGGTAAAAACGCATTTTATCCACTAGTGGGTAAAGTAATTTGACCTTGAATAAAGTCAAATTAACAGCTTTAAAATTGATAAAAGTAGGTGAATCTAGTAATAAAGATGATTTACCACCTGTGGAACTACTGGAAGCAGTGATAAACGCATTTTTTGCGTTGTAGTTTCCTCGCTATAGTGAGGGGAAAAGTTTTGTGTTGCACTCGGGTGCAAATGTATTTTACTTCTCGTGTGTTAAAAAACTCGCAAGTTCAGGATTCTATTCTCGAACCACTCGCTTCGCTCGTGGTTCAACTATAGAATCCTTTCACTTGCTCGTTTTTCAATTCCACACTCGGCGTTAAAATACAACTTTGCCCCCTTGTATAACAAATAACTATAAAAATTCTATATATTGTGTCTGATATAATAAGTAAGTAGATATTGTAACGTTCCTTTTTACGCACCGTTTTATCAAGAGTGAGTGAGTAAAATGCGAGTAACCGGTAAAATATTATTCCGCGATCCATAAAATTACGTTCCCTCGTATCATCGGTTAGGTTAAAAGATGGAACGAAAATGTTTAGTTCATGTTCTGCCAACTAACCCATGTCAAAAATACGATAGTATGACGATTTTAAAACTTGGTGAATTATATCATCCTTATTTTCCAAAACACATTTTGGCCCGTTTTTGTACTATTTTTTTGAAGTTTAAAATAAATCAAAAACAAAATGACTAAATTAAAAAACATAACGATGATAAGTAAATCAAAAAATCTTACTAAATAATGATAAATAATCGCGTTCGACCCGTAAGCGTACTGTAATGTAGTACGTAATTAAATAGTCGTGAGTTTTTGTGACTACTGAATTCCTTGCCCGCTTCAATTCTGCAACTTCAAAGGACATTTATTGGGCAAAGCAATAGTTTCAAACAGTAGGTATTTTGTGTATTCAGTTGGTTCGTGTTCTCATTGAGCATAAGCTAGATGAATGTGCGTGCTCGGGACAACGATATTTTGTTTAATATTACTATAATATGTATGTATTATCCATATTATTTAAAGTGGTAGATGTAATAATAGGATAGGTAATATTTATTTCTACAGAAAATATTGTACTGTACAAAAAATATAGGATATGAGTCCATAATATATTGAAAGATAGACAAGCATCACACTACTAGGGTAAACTCGCCTCATTCGGTGACACGCCCAATTCGGTGAAACAACCAAAAATCGTCTTTCGGAATAGTGCTTCAAAACTAATCAAAACTTGTATCACCGAATTATAAATGAAAGTCCCCCGCCGCGTCGCCGTTAGTCTGGACTTTATACTAAAACGCTGCGCAAACCGTATGAGCTATATTAAACATAATTATGGTGAAATTATGTCTCTCTTAAAGGCAGAGATCGGACATTTGTATAACGTTCTCGGAATAATAAACCACATAGGCTTAGAATAAATTTAAAAGTGGAAAATGTCTGCCTTGGGTGAGACTTGAACTCACGGCCTCTGGATCGATACTCCAGCGCTCTGCCAACTGAGCCACCAAGACTTCAACCAAGCCAGCGAAATTTTCCACTACTAAGGTCAATGGGACCCGTAGCGACATCTACCGTAAGAGTGTTAAACTTCTTAAACGGCAACCGGAGTTCCAAGTCATATTGGAAATTCACCAGTTACGATGCGCTAACCATGCTAAATTTTAACTTCTGATTAGCAGAAACGTCTGCAATCGATGCCACTAGGCTTAGAATAAATTTAAAAGTGGAAAATGTCTGCCTTGGGTGAGACTTGAACTCACGGCCTCTGGATCGATACTCCAGCGCTCTGCCAACTGAGCCACCAAGACTTCAACCAAGCCAGCGAAATTTTCCACTACTAAGGTCAATGGGACCCGTAGCGACATCTACCGTAAGAGTGTTAAACTTCTTAAACGGCAACCGGAGTTCCAAGTCATATTGGAAATTCACCAGTTACGATGCGCTAACCATGCTAAATTTTAACTTCTGAGTCTTGGTGGCTCAGTTGGCAGAGCGCTGGAGTATCGATCCAGAGGCCGTGAGTTCAAGTCTCACCCAAGGCAGACATTTTCCACTTTTAAATTTATTCTAAGCCTAGTGGCATCGATTGCAGACGTTTCTGCTAATCAGAAGTTAAAATTTAGCATGGTTAGCGCATCGTAACTGGTGAATTTCCAATATGACTTGGAACTCCGGTTGCCGTTTAAGAAGTTTAACACTCTTACGGTAGATGTCGCTACGGGTCCCATTGACCTTAGTAGTGGAAAATTTCGCTGGCTTGGTTGAAGTCTTGGTGGCTCAGTTGGCAGAGCGCTGGAGTATCGATCCAGAGGCCGTGAGTTCAAGTCTCACCCAAGGCAGACATTTTCCACTTTTAAATTTATTCTAAGCCTAGTGGCATCGATTGCAGACGTTTCTGCTAATCAGAAGTTAAAATAAACCACATGTTGTTAGAATAACGCCAAGTTGGCCGATCTCTGCTTATAGTAGGTCTACAAAAAATTCGGCGATGGCATGTGCATATGACTCATTTAAGGAGTCACTAGTGATTTTATAAAACAGGATAATTATGAAACGAAAAAACTTCTACTTGTATGGGAACTACACGCTGACTGCACACCTGCAACTTACTTAGGTGTGAAGTTCCGATTCAAGCTGAATTGGGTTTTAATCCATCCGACCGTCCGTCAAGAATTTGTTTCTACTAGGTATAGTTATGATAGATAGTATTTAACAGGTGGCACTAGAGATGGGTAGGGGTGAGTAAATACTGAGTATTTACCTGTAATTTACTCAAAGCACCGAGTAAATACTCGTATTTACTCATTTGGGTGAGTAGAAACTGTTACCTAAAAATAATTTATAAAATGAGATTTAAGTACTTAGTCGTGTTTATTTTAACTGTGTGGACATGTTTAAATGATATTTATATTCTTAGAAGCTTATGGGAGTCTTAGTTTGTCGAAAAAGAGGTAATCATTGTGAGAAAAAAATAGTGATCATGTTTAATTAGCAGTTCTGTTTTAAAAAAGCAGGTATTTACAGTAAAAGTATGAGACTTAAATTAAATTGATGTTCTAGATAACGGCATGACGTTAGGAAGTGATTGTTAATGTGGCACTTACGACCTTTTATTAAGGATTTTCTAAAGAAAACTCAAAAATGGCTCAGCTGATGACGTTTAAAGTACTAGTTTTGTGTTTTGTATTATATGGACAATAGTTGGACGGTTTCTGGATTTTTTTCCAACAACGAATTCGAAAGTTATAAAGGTATAAACATTATTTCGGCCTTAATTATCGTTTTATTCCAAAACTGTTCATATTATTAAAAAACTTTTTTAGAAACATTCAATTAATTTTTAAAGACCTATCAGATGATGTATATAACACACTGGTAATTTCTGAATTTTATTTTTGTAAAAATAGTTACATGAATGGAGAGCACGTCTTTAAAATAAAGTTCATATAAAATTGATTACTTAACTTAGTAGCCGATAACAAAATACACCAATATTTCTAATTTGTATTTCCATTTCAGCATGCTAAATAGTTTATACCCACCAATTTGAGTAAAAACGAGTAAATACGGGTATTTTGAGTAAATACTGAGTATTTACTCGATATTTACTCTTGAGTATATACTCACTAGTCTCACTACCCATCTCTAGGTAGCGCTAAAAAAATGAGGTACGATTCTTCTGAAGATTGTCAATCCATACTTAATATTATAAATGGGAAAGTATGTGCGTCTGTTTGATTGTCCGTCTTTCACGGCAAAACGGAGAGACGAATTGTCGTGATTTTTTAAGTGGACGTAGTTGAAGGGATGGAGAGTGACATAGGCTACTTTTTGTCTCTTTCTCATGCGAGCGAAGCAGCGGGCAAATGCTAGTCCTATACAGCGCGTAAACCTAATAAGGGCGATAAATGAAACCAGGCATATAATTCAATATTGTTATCATTAATTAAGAGGTGTTTTTGAGTTACTTTTAATTTTCACCCCATAATGAATTTTTGAAAAATTTCCCAGCAGCAATGTACTGTAAACGTGGTTGCAATGACAATCAATGACAACTGTCAACGAGCGGTTAACGCTAGTGTGTTTGCATTACGTTGCGGGCCGAATTATTTTGTATGGATAAAAAAATATTTCAATTTTAAGTAAAAGTTATCTAATTCCATTTTTTTATGTCCTATACTCTGTATAAATCATCCTTGACTGATGTGAAATGTAGTAGTAGGTACCACTGGTACCAGGGCGAGAAATATGTAATTTTGTAAGTCGTCGTAGTTTAGTAGGTAGGTATGTTAAAACATGAAATGTTGCCTACATTCTAACTTTCAGTAACTTAATAGTACTTAAATAATAACGAATTCAAACTACTAATTGTTTTCAAATTCCACTTGAAGGGTCAAGGGCATTTGCATAAAATCTTTAACTACTATTATTGCGTTAGTCCCTCAGCCGGCCTTGCCAACTGCGGAAGTGACAATCGTTGACACTACTTGTCGTTCGAAACGCAGTCTGGCTCCGAGCTCCGTCGTGACACTACATAAGAGCGATAGGGAGCGCTAGCTACGATAGGCAAACGAAGCGCAAGCGATTGTGACGTTCGCTATGTACCTATTACGGCGACGTCGGTCCTCATGGACTTGACACTATGCGTGGCTGTTAACGCTATATACAGCGTGTAAATCTAATACGGGCGAATCTCTTAACGGTGGTTAGTATAGGCTGTGGTATAGGGCATAAGAAATTTAATAAGGTAATTTACAGCCGTATAAAGTCACAAATATAACTAAAATGTTACATTAAGATACATACATCTACAAATGCTAATTTCTATAAGAGACGGAATTAAGATATTTATCCAAACCTAGGGGTACTCAACGAACCTGTTATTTTTTGATACTAATTTAATTTCATGTTCATTTATATAAGGACCAACTGAGATCATTGTTGTTAGTAGGTGCATAATTACAAAGTAAATAATATAAAATATTGTTAGTATTCTACAAATCTAACAACACTTAACTATACAGCGTGTGGATTCCATACGGGCGAATAATGTATCCAGTTATAGTATTTGATCATACGAATCGTATAGGATAATCATTTTGTTAAAAAGATTTATTAATTAAGAGTATTATTTTTTGAAATCTGACCAAGTGGCAATGTACAGATGACATAAACGTCAGGTTAGGCAGGTACGCTAATTGATTCTGAATTATTATGTATGAAATCTCATCTATTAAAAAGAAAACAATTTAATTAGGCTCCTTAGGTCCGATACTAATCGTTCTTAAAATAATATTCGCCCGTATGCAGTCCACACGCTGCATACCACTTACTAACGTATCGAAACAAAAATACATCTAAATATGTATCAACTAGTTAAAACTTTCCCAGAAGCTATTGAAATAGTAAAAGAGGTCATTAAAAAACTGAAACTCATTACAGCTGCGTATACAAACGCTCACCCTCACATGCAAGCCTAGTCATTAATAACGTTCGTGCCAACTAATCCAGTCGCTTTTTGCGTGTATATGTAGGTATGTATCGTACAAAATATTTCTCGCGATTCAGGTCACCACTTAGATGGAAAGTTACTATTTTAAGCACTGAAATAAATGCTCACGGTTGTAATCTTTTATTTTTGTTTATTCATGTTAGAGTATTTGTACTCGATATAAAACAAACAACTAATCAAGTGCCTCTGTGCGCTGTAGACTTTCGCGATATGCTTAGAAAACACAAAAGAAAAGAATACTTAGTTCTTTAAGTCATCATTACAGTCATTTTAAACACTGAAATGAATGCTCACGGTTGGAATGTTTTATTTCTGTTTATTTATAATAGTAGTATTTGTAATAATCGATATAAAACAAACAACTAATCAAGTGCTTCTGTGCGCTGTAGACCTTCGCGATATGCTTAAAAAACACAAAGGTAAACAACACTTAGTTCTTTCAGTCATCATTACAGTCATTTTAAACATTGAAATGAATGCTCACGGTTGGAATGTTTTATTTCTGTTTATTTATATTAGTAGTACCTATTTGTACACGATATTAAAACAATCAACTAATCAAGTGCTTCTGTGCGCTGTAGACCTTCGCGATATGCTTAAAAAACGCAAAGGTAAATAACACTTAGTTTTTTCAGTCATCATTACAGTCATGTCACGATATGGTCTTATGCGCGATACACGCTACTCGCCACAGAATTAGATTTAGATAGAAGAAACGAGTTCATTTATTTGTATGGCGGCCGAGCGTGTCAGATTTTGTACTGAAGTTGTTACTTGCCTGTGATTTTAAATATATCTCAGGCCCTTGAGTGTTGATAAGTTTTATGTTGTTGGAATTAAATATCATGTAACGAGGCATTTTTAATGTTTTTGTTGACTTCAACTTACAAAAATTGACGAAAGCTGCAAGCTGCGATTAAAGACGGACAACTCAGTGGATTTCACTGAGTTCATTTGACACGCTAAGTAGATACGTTTGCTTGATCTATGGTTTATATGACATCTGTGCTACTCGCGCTATGTTTTTTTTTATGTCAATTCATTATGAAATTTTTATTTGTTTAGATTTGCGAACTGTAGAGCAAAACATCCGGACATATCGATACCTTTGGGTTCAATTGGCGTAAAGGACAAAATGCAGGTTTTCAGGAGAAGCAAAAAACAACTTTTTTTTAGAAAAATGTTTATATCTTTTTTGTTTTTGACCTATATTTGTGACGTATATAGAAAAATATGTAGATTTTTAGTATAGATACTCGTAATCTGCATATTTTTCTTACACACGTCACAAATATAGGTCAAAAAAACAAAAAAAAGTGGTTTATCTTCTTCTTGGAAACCTGCATTATATGTCCTTTACGACAATTGAACCCAAAGATATATTATCGATTACAGTTGCGGATAAAATATTTTTAGTGCTGGGCGTAAAGGACGAAGAAAAAAAAACTTGTCCTTTACGCCCAACTTTATCACACTACTATAGAAAGTAATCCTTAGAAAGTAAGGGCTTAAAGGGCAACAATATATAACAAGGTGACTTACGACTATATTTTTATTTGTAGATTTCCTTTACGACACAAATAATAATTTATAATTAATGACTTGATATTTACGCCCCTTCAGAAAAGCTACTTTTGCAAGTCCATAGTAGAAAATCTTGGTCGTAAAGGCAACTTTTTAAGAGATATCGAAATTTTAACTACACAGATCGATAGCGCTTGAAATTCTGAACAAAACTGTATATATAACTCATTTTCGCCAAAATGTCCTTTACGCCAATTGAACCCAGAGGTATCGATATACAGGGTGGGGCCTGTAACAAAAGCAAAAAATTAAACTGTAGGCTGTACTCCTTAAACTGACCAACATTTGTTTAGCGACTTTACAAAATCATGAAGTCTCTAATTTTCTAACTTTTCATACAAAATAAATATTAGCTTCAATGGACGCCATTAATGTTGTCATTGACGTTGTCAGTCACACTTTACACTTAACAGAATTCGCAATACATTACCTTTTAGAAAAAACTTTCAAGGGTGATAAAAATCAAAATACAAGTTATTTTTAAAAGTCGCTGAACAAATGTTGATCAGTATAAGGAGAATAGCCTACAGTTTAATTTTTTGCTTTTGTTACAGGCCCCACTCTGTAAATGCAACGGTCAACTGTTTTCTAAAAGTAATTCATCTTGCTATAACATGTCTTATATAGTTTTAAACACAATTATGTGTACCTAATTCTGGCGATTGGTCTATATACTATTCCGAATGTAACATTAACCTCATATTTGATATAGCACTCGTACACTATCAACATTCAAATTTATGATAGATAGAAAATCAATAGTAATCAGTAGTAGTACGGCCAAATTCATACAATTAAATAGGTATTTATTCAGTTAAGACACCGATGTTATAGGTACCTAATGGGTTTTTGGTTGAAGAAACTTTATTTAAAATATTTACAAATCGTATATCTGTGACATCTTATGATCATTCAGATCATTGTTCGAATTACATCATCTACATCATTGGCCAAATTATTACATGTTTTTTTGGAAATAAAACTCTTATCTATGTTCGTCATCATCATCATTGGCCATGGCCACGACATCTTAGCAGATGATTGTTGCAGTGATTTTATTGTGTGGTGCCGGTACATCGTTTTTGGTGGCTTAGTAGTCCGATGGCAGCACGACACCTTTTGCCACATCTGTCACAGGTAAAACGTGAGTCAAGAGGAGCAGGAGCTCTGGAGCGAAGCCTTTTCTGCTATGTTTTGTTACAACAATCTTATTTTTCATCACATTTGCTGTTTAAAGGTCTCATTGCGTCTACGTGTACTCAAGAATAATGTACTTTTTTATGGAAATAATGGATTTAGTTTTAAAAATTAATACAATCCGTATAATACTTCAGGCAAAGACTGTTTCAATCAGCCAAGTATTTTTTTGAAAGGAAATTTTACTATTAAGCTATAAAAAAATATTATACGGTATGAAAAATGCTTTTTATTTATGTTTTACAATTATTTCAGTGTGTTTTATATTTATTTTGTAAATTTCACGTTGATAAATCGTTATAATTTACAATCTGGCAGGAAATTGTGACAGCCATCACGATTTGCGCTTGACCGCGTTGCCATAGCAACGAGCAGTACAACACCGCCATTCATTGAAGGTTTTGCCTTATGATTTTTTTTCTCTATATTTTCCTCTCAAATGTGATAAAAAATATTGTGTGTAACTCAGGAGGTAATGATTTTGTAAACTCGTGTCTCTATGCAGCTGTCGCGAGATATTAACACTCGTTGACAAAATCCCCCTTACCTCCCTTGTTGCACAATATACTATTGTTAGGATTGGAATACAATTTTAAGTAGGTACATATTGTATACAATCTACGTGGTCAAAATAAAATTGTATTTTTCTCAAACATGCAATGAAATATTGTCTTTACGTTTCTTAAAATGGGCTGGGAAGTATCGCTTTTTGGGCGCAACAACTCGAGAGGACTGTAAAGGGATTTCATATTATTTTTTAGGCCTGGGCCTGCAAAGTAACTTTTTTTTATAAAATATTGTCCTTTAGAGCATTTTTTTTTATTTCATTGTATGTTTGAGAAAAGCACTATACATGCCTCGGCGTGAAAACGGATTCCCGGCCTCGTATCCCTATCCGGCCTCGCTCGCACGCTCGCTCGGCCGTATATACCCACTTGGCCGGAAATCCTCATTTTCCCGGCCTCTGATGTAATGTACTATTACATATTTAAGACGATACGATACAGGTCAATTCTCCATACAAACGCTCTCGACTATTTCCTCCCTGGTTTTTGAAGATAAAGCAATGATTTTTTCAACACATATTATTATTTTTTTTATCTGTGTCGGACTGTTTTGATTTTTTTGCTATTTTTTTTTTAAAAGACGCTAGAGCCAATCAAAAATTTCTAAAAACGACCTTTTACAATATGGCTCAAAAAAGGTGTAATACTCAATATCGGTAACAATTAGCCAAAAAATGTAAACGGTCCGACACAGATTATTTCACTGAATTTGAGAATCTGAATAATCAGATTCTCAAATTTTGTTCCGTTTAAATACGTTTTGAAGGAGGAAACAGTCGAGAGCGGAACTTCGATTACAAAGATTTTTTCGCAATATCTTTTAACTGATTTGTTCTTAATGGACATTTTTTCGATAAATCTAGTTAGTAACATTAGTATATTTAACTGAAATTCCCAAATTGAAAGGGGGACTCCTTTCCATTTTAGCATTTTCGCTCCCGTAGCGTCTTAATGTACGATAGGCAACCAAAACAGCGCTTACTTCGGTAATAGTCATTTGTTATACAAGGGGGCAAAGTTGTATTTTAACGCCGAGTGTGGAATTAAAAAACGAGCAAGTGAAAGGATTCTAATAGTTGAACCACGAGCGAAGCGAGTGGTTCGAGAATAGAATCCTGAACTTGCGAGTTTTTTAACACACGAGAAGTAAAATACATTTGCACCCGAGTGTAACATAAAACTTTTCCCCTCACTATAGCGAGGAAACTACAACGCAAAAAATGCGTTTATCACTGCTTCCAGTAGTTCCACAGGTGGTAAATCATCTTAATTACTAAATTCACCTACTTTTATCAATGTTAAAGCAGTTATTTTGACTTTATTCAAGGCCAAATTACTTTACCCACTAGTGGATAAAATGCGTTTTTACCGGCTGGTATTAAACGACAAAACACGTGTTTCCGAGCCAGTGAGGGGAAAAGCATTTACAGTCACTTACGTAACGGGTCGAACACGATTGACATTCTTTTTTCCGTTTTTCGACGCTTTGGCCAGGTTGTTGATAAAGGTGATTAGTCAAGGGATCATAATTACCCCCCATTACAATCTCGATAACTTACAAAGTACGAACAGTTGGAATTCGATCGCCTGTCAGGCGTATGATATGGCGTTTGTGTGTTATTTAAAAACTTTAATTGTGAATAAATTGGTATTAATAGCCCATCGTAATGGGGCGATGATTTTCACTGATTTTCTTAAGGCAATTAGTGACATGGTCCGCATCGTAGGTTAATATGGACGTGGACGGTCGTGAAATTATTCACTGACGAAAAATTATGCTAGGTATAATAACAAAAATAATATATTTAGGTAATAATAAATAATAAAATCGTTTATTCCGTATAACAGTATAAGTAAGTTTACATTTTTCAGAGTTGGAACCTCTTCTTTTGTGTTAAGAGGCACCGCTCTTCTTTAGTTTCTAAACGAATAACAATAAATAGTTGCAAAATTTGAATAAATTTAAAGAAAGAATATTATTTTGTCAAGCGGACAATATTTAAACAAACATAACTTCTAACGCCGTGGCTTGCGTGGGCGACGGTCGCGCGATGGTCGCGCGACGGCGATGCGACGCATACGAAATCAAACCTTATCGATATGGAAGTATGAGACGCGACGGCGACGGTCGCGCGACCTTCGCCCACGCAAGACACGGCGTAAGTTGGTAACAACAATAGGTAGATAGGACGGATGCAAATACCAAAACCCAAATACATTTTACTCAAAGATGAGTTTGCGATACTCGCGGTTGAGACTTTGGGTCCCTGGTCAGCCGATATTCATGGGACTTTGGGCCGTTTAGGCACTATCAGCGCGGCTGATCAACACCACAGGGGATCCCGGGCTGCCGCGTAGCCCGCGTACCTCTTTCAACATATTTCCCGCGCGATACAGAGAGGTAATGCCACTGTTACTTTTAGAGGGAGTGTTTCCTTTATAAATAAATGGTTCTTTATTTGTATTTAGGTGGTTTTTATTTTATTTATAGTTTGTAATTTCGTTTATTTCTAGTTTTACCTATAGTAATGTAAAACAACCATTAGCAATTAATTAATGCCTGCATAATTAACCTAGCTCTAATATTTTGTATAGTCGTTATTTTTGTATATGTGAGTAGTTTTACATGTTCTATTGATATTTCCTCAGTTACCCGTACTACGAGCTCTAAATCATATTTGAAACAACGCGATATTATTCATTTCAACAGTTTTATTTCACCGCAATAATTTTGAATATTGTTCCGGAGTGAAAAACGTGTCCAAGTTTACGTTATAATTACTTTTAATCAATTAACAGTTTTCAATATTCAGTAAATATTATTAAAGGATAGGTAAAATCGATCGAACATTATGTTTTTGTAGTTATTATGTACACATTTTGAGTTAAGTACACAGAATAACAGTTGAGTGTTTAAATAACCCATTCATATAAAGTTAAGGAAGATACGCACATGAGTAATTTGTCGAACGTAATCGATAAATGTGTGGTAAGTAGGTACTTAGAATTCACGTCTAGAAATAAATAATTGAGTCGCATAATATTATGAATAGGTACGTGAGTCAATAATCGATCACTTTTCTTCGTTGAATTAGGTTTATTTCCAACAATATTAGGTATATTATTCGTTTTATTTAGTAACAACTATATATATGCGCGAGTAATTTGCTTAATCAAGACTCACCTATATGTCATACATCCATTTGTCACTTCACTATTAATTAAACACTACTTATAATAACTTTATTCAAATGTTATTTAAAACTTATCCAAAAGTTTTCTACCACTCACTAATTTAAAACATTGTTTTTTGGCTTACTACTACTAAAACATTTCCTAATATTCGTCCTTATTATCGATAGATTGACAAGTAAAACTCGCGCGAAAATTCCGACCTAAAGCAGTACTACAAATCGCTTAGAACCGGTTGGAACTGGTCGGCGTGCGGCCAATTACTGAGGAAAGCACGCAAGTCCGCGTCAAAGGTGATGGTGCGCATGCTCCGAAGCGATTGACACTCGTCGAGCTTATGTGAAATGCTATAGCGAAATTCGTAAGTTACTTTTTACTTTTGTTTTGGGAAATATAATATTGAAAACAAGTAATGGATTATCCATACTTAATATTATAAATGAGAAAGTGTGTGTGTCTGTTTTTTTTGTCCGTCTTTCACGGCAAAACGGAGCGATAAATTGACGTGATTTTTTAAGTGGAGATAGTTGAAGGAATGGAGAGTAACATAGGCTATTTTTTGTCTGTTTCTAACGAGAGCTAAAGCGCGGGCAAAAGCTAGTAATGAATAAATGGCATTCTTTTCAAATATCGATACTTATCGATCATATTATGTTTGCGACTTAAGGTTAAAAATAGGGCTTTTTTGAGAAGCGACTGGACATTTCCTAGTGCGTATTTGTCATGCGCTCTAAATAACATTATTTTTTGTATTATTATGGAACTTGTGATTCTGACGTCTGACGATTCTGTTAGTAAACATTAAATAAATGTCATATACAAAGAAAAAGTGACCAAGGCCTCCAGTGTTCCGAGCTGGAATCGAACCAGCGTACTCCGCTTACCGGGCGAATGCCTGAACCACTCGGCCATCGGTGCACGAAGGCAAGGGTCGAAATTTCCAAGTATATGACATTCCCGAAGGCTCGTGGCGCCCTCTGCCATCAGGCATTCGCCCGGTAAGCGGAGTACGCTGGTTCGATTCCAGCTCGGAACACTGGAGGCCTTGGTCACTTTTTCTTTGTATATGACATTTATTTAATGTTTATAACATAATAGTAGTGTTACTACTTAAAAAATACAAGTTAAAATATTTTCTATGAAAATAATTTAATTTGTTCTTAGAGATTCTGTTAGTAGTTAACTGACTTAATTTATCATAACTTAGGTAAGTGCCTATATATCTAGGACCTATCGGTAAATGTAGCTGCGCTTTGCCTACTGGCGAGTTATTTATTGTAATTTTCTAAAATATCTATTAGTACAGTATTTTCTAGTTTTTTTGGTCTAGTATTATCCTTTTCCGTAAGTCGAAAACCATCAGCATGTCGGAATATTAATTACCTATAGCATGTTAATAATAAATTGTTTGTTTGTCCGTCTTTCACGGCAATACGGAGCGACTAATCGACGTGATTTTTGAAGTGGAGATAGTTGAAGGAATGGAGAGTGACATAGGCTACTTTTGTCTCTGTCTAGCGCGAGCAAAGCCGCGGGCAAAAGCTAGTAATTTATATGCAATACGGGCAAATCTCGTAAAGGTGATTAAGTTAGGATAAAAAACTTAGAATTGAAATTGAAATTATATCCATACAAAATAATGGCCCGAAATGTAATGCAAACACACAGGCGTTAAAGTTCTATTGATAGTTACTTTTAAAAGTGTAGTGAAATAAAATGGAGTGAGTAACGTTTTTCCTTCGTATGTTAACGGAAACGTACGAACGCGTCATGCTATTTCAGTCAGTATCAGTACAAGAAGTACTGAAATTGATTGAACTAGCATGACATAATTGTGCGTTTCCGTAAAACTACCAGAAAAATAAATTCTCACTACATTTGTAATAAGTAATAACCCGTAAACAAGATTTTTTGTTTCTCATGACGTTCATGCTATCGAGGTTCCATTTATAAAACATGGACATTTCCGATGAACCAATTATATAAAACATCAACAATCCAACGAATCCATTAAAACTACCTAACCTGTAATTGGGTCAAAAGTATTAATTAGATAAACGTTTTTGAAGGTTTTGATAGACACTGTAATGTATATGTAATAAAATTTCAAATAAAAAAATCCCCTTTGGTGTCCGGTTAAGAATTCCACCACCCTCTTGCCGTCCATGAGTGTCGTAAACTGTTTTTTTTTTTGGGACATGGAATAGGAGGCAAACGAGCAGACAGGTCGCCTGAGATGGTAAACGATCACTGTCGCCCATGGACACCAGAAACACCAGTGTTGGAGGTGCGTTGCCGGCCTTTAACATGGGTGTACGCTCTTTTCTTGAAGGTTTGAAGGTCGTGTCGGGTCGTGTGAGTTTTGTCGTGCGACCGAGCAACCTGTCACTCCAATATCAAAATCAACATTTCAGTTTCTTTATTCCATTAATTGTTAAGAGTGGCACCGGAACCAGGGGCGGCTCACTCCGCGATTCTATCGCCGCGCTACAAGTACATCCTGGCGGCCGCGAGTTCGCGGCCTACTCAGGGGTTGCGCGCGTTCTCACGGAATGCACGTTCCCACTTTCTATTGTTACTTTACGTCGCGAGGTTTTTTTAAGCAATGTTCACGTGTGGAATGGCTAATAATACTTAGTTAAATAGACATATTGAATAAAATAAATACCAGAAGACATTCTTACTTAGATACTACTGAGTAAGTCCCACGGAAAAGTTCAATAAGGCTTGTGATGTTGGAACTTGAACAAAAATATATAAATACAGTATATATACCTAGAGAGTACCCAAGACTTGAATATAATAGTATAACATTTTATGTGAGTATTAATTCTTATGGATCCATTGGTAACCCTACCTATCACCGGACGCCGCGCACGTGCGGCTCGTTTCTTTGTAAGAATGTTGTAGGTATTTTAAAAGGCGGCATTTCGTGAATATCAAAGCAGTGGGCCTTCTGTACTTGTACTATTATATATTCTGTGCCGGAACTTGACCAGTTTCATATTTTCTGCCTACCTCTTTTGAGAATGCAGGAGTGTAAGTACATATTTTGATTTATGTATTTGTATACATATGTATAATACACAGCACGACAAGTGTTTTGAAGAAAAGTTAGATACCAGAAACTATTTACGTAAAAGTTAGATACCAGAAACAATTTTAGTAAATCTATTGGAAAGTGGTAATAATTAGTTTAATATCACAATATTTTACACGTAGCTCAGCAATTCCCGTTTAGTCTGTACATTTGGATCACGTGTCTCCGATTTGGATAAAAATTGGTAACCTTCCTTTTTAACCGACTTCAAAAAAGGAGGAGGTTCTCAATTCGACTGAATGTTTTTTTTTTTTGTGTATGTATGTTACTCGATATCTCCGAGAATCGTAAACCGATTTTCAATTTTTTTTTTTTGATCGAACGGGTCCGGGGTCGGGTCGGGGGGCCCGAGATGGTCCCATTGGCACCAAGTCGTGGTCTGATGATGGGATCTTGGAGAAATCGAGGGAACTCTTCAAATGTTATAGGCACATGTAATGTTTTTTGTGTATTTTTCAAAGGTGCACCAGTATTTGCGCCTGATGGTAATAATTTTATGTGGCTGAGCTGATGATGGAAGGTCAACTCCTCAATGGTTAGGAGTTAAAGGACAATTCTTTCACTACTGTACATATATTCGGACTGATACAAATAATATCACTAGGAACCACTAAAAATCAACAAATAAATTAACTTTTTAACAAAAAATAAAACCGCCTTAAAAAAAAAAGCGTGTTACAAAACACGGAGAAACTAAAAAGCCAAAAATAATAAACCTTCGAATTCAGATTTCTTATCGGATTGCAATAATCTAAACATCCAAATTATAAACAAATCAATTATTTTTGGAGTCGGGACCAGCCTGCGTATGGTTGGGTAGGGCAAACAGGAAATAGCAAGGCGACGAACAGGTCTGGTACCGACTACAAAAATAATTGATTTGTTTATAATTTGGATGTTTAGATTATTTGTTATCAGATTTCTATACATTTTCGGTAACAAAAAAGGAAAGTTTCATACAATCAACCTAGGACATTTTGGGAAACCTAGTGGATCAGCATCATGGACTCTATCAGTCTACCAATTTTTATCCAAATCGGAAACGTGATCCAAATGTACAAACTTAACGGGAATTGCACAGCTACAACATAACTACAATATAGCAAAACCGGTAGGTATGCCTGCTACCTCCAAAGTGTCTCCACATCATTGGGCTAGAGTATAATAGGATAATCACACCTAAAACTCACAGATTAAAGAAAGCAGTGCAAACTTAGCCTTTCTCCTTAATAAGTCAGTTAAAAGAATAGGGCTGATCGATACAAGCATGGACATATCCGGAATTAAATTTCATAGAAATGTATTCAAAATTTAAATATCCATGTTGGTAAATAAGTTCTATGTTTTATGAAAAACTTTCGATACTCGTCTCATTTTGTGTGAATTAAAACAGAACGGGTATCCTCTATTCACAGGTACCTATGACTGTGGCTTTTGCCTTCACCCTACAGCCGGCGATGCGAGGGCACTCGGTGACGGAACACTTGATTGTCGATTTAATGAGGCCCGTCGGTTCTGATTGGAGACCGACCGCAGGATTTCTTGCCTTCCACTTGATTTTCCATCACTAAACGTTCTATTGCAGGGTGATTTCTATGATTATATCTCCATATATGGCAATATGGCTGCCAAAACAAATATTTCTATTGAATAGAATAAACATGATGTCCTAGTATAGTACAATTGAGTGCGTTTGTGCTATGTTTTTGCAGTTTTGATGTCAAAATCTGTTTTCAACTGATTCTTATTATTTTTTCTGATTTGTCTGATTTGTCAGATACAATTATTCAGAAACATTTCGAAACATCTTCTCTCAAATCTTAAAGGCAAGGGTTTGATTATAATCCTGTGATATTTCCTAAGAGTGTGATGACTCCATATTATGGGTTGTGTGAGAGACGATATAAAACAAAAAAAAACATTCAGTCGAATTGAGAACCTCCTCCTTTTTTGAAGTCGGTTAAAATGCGAGTTAATAATAGCACAAACTGCGGCCAGAAAGCTGGGCATCCTAAATAAGGTGAAGCGATACTTCACACCTGGACAGCTTCTAACACTCTATAAAGCTCAAGTCCGATCCTGTATGGAGTATTGCAGCCACCTGTGGGACGGCTCAGCCAAATACCAACTCGCTGCTTTGGACTAAGTGGAGCGCAGAGCCAGGAGGATGATTGGCGACAAGAAGCTAACGGCCAAGCTACAGTCTTTGGCCCATCGGCGGAAAGTCGCTATTCTGTCGGTGTTTTACAGGTTGCACTTCGGGAGTGTGCTCAAAAGCTACACGAGCTTATTCCACCGTCCCCATTCTACCATCGGACTCTTAGACGCACGGCCGGTCTCCATCCTTACTTGGTGGATATTCCACGAATCCGCACGAAGCGCTTTGCTTCTTCTTTTCTTATGCGTACTGCCAAGGAGTGGAATTCCTTGCCAGCGGCTATATTTCCGAGCTCATATAACCCGGCAACCTTCAAATCAAGAGTGAACAGGCATCTTCTGGGCGAGCTCACTTCGTAGGCCACGTCTTTGCCTTTGGCTAGTCTGTGGTCAAGAGTAAGCCCATTTATAATTTAAAAAAAAATGCCGATAGAAATGTATGCAAGAGGAATACATGCTACACCAGACCCCAAGTGTCTGGGATATTCAGCTATTATCATGGTCCTTTTGGGAGTGTATTGTCACTTTGACTGGTCACCCTGCTAGCATGTATTGTGATCTCACATACGATTTCCTACATTTAGCATAACTTTAGGCATGGGCTAAAGCACGAGAAAGCAACTAATTCTGGCTGGTAATAAGTTAATTCATAATTCTTTTTTTGCGATAGAATTTACAGCTCTTAGTCAAAAATATAGTTTCATATATCTAGACATAAATTAAGAAAGAAATGAAGGCATCGTGCCTCATCAGGACTATCGTTGGGCAGATAAGGTAATAATTCAGGTCCTTCTCTGAACTCGGCGTCTAAAAAGCTGAATACATAAGAAAGAGCCAAATATAAAAGCACTACCACAATAGTAATGGACTCTCAACATTAGTCCACAGCCGGAGGTCAAGAAATGCAAAAAAAGCGGAGTCGAAAAGTTACATCCATGCCCCTTAAGGCAACCGTGTATCACCTTAAACAGCGCTGCCTTATTGGTCCATTGATGCTGAAATTAATCCACCGGCACGGGGCATCTTTTAAATCGCTAAAAGCTTTAACACCCATCCCTTTTTATCAGAACGATTGTACAAAACCACTCAACCCTTTTAAACCCCAATCCGAAGTGCGTCCGGTCGTTAGCAGACATTAATGGAATCCACCCAGTTACTCTGCCGTGAAAATAACAAGGAGCAAGGATTTTGGAGACTCAATCCGTTGTTTTAAACAAAAACATTATTTGCGCCCCTGAAAATGTATTAGAAACTTGTTGAGGCATGTTTACCTCCATTAACTACAAATATACGAGTACCTAGGTACACCACGGTGAAGCATACCTTACCTCCTGTACACTTTATCACAGCGGAATGTGGAAAGTAGCCTACTTTTACAAAATCAGAGAATAATATTTAAACCAGGCAAATACCCATTTACTTATTTACTGTGTTGTTGGGGTTGGAACATCATAGTTATTCGATTTTCTATAATTATGCATAAAACGAGTCTATGTTTTATGCATAATTATATAAATTCGAATAACTATGATGCAATAACAAAGAATTTGCACTGACCACCAGTGGGCTTGATCGCTTTTTCTTTAGTGTATGGTATCTACATCAGTCAGTGTATGTCAGTTTATAATTTATATACAGTAGTGTTACTACTTAAAAAAAAAATGATTTCTTCCCTACAATGAATTTTCATTATTAGTTGAAGAATAATCTTCATACTACAAGACGTACAAAAAAAGCGCATTAAGCGCATATGCATACAATTGCAATGTCAATCTAAAAAACATTCCAATTTATTATGGCTTCTACTGGGTCACTGTCGAGCACTGGTGCTTTTACCTTACAGTCCCAGAAAATGATGCCGGCACAGAAAACTCCTGCTTTTCCTATTATATGTCACAAAGGGCGTATTGTGAGCGGCGATTACGGCGTTAGTCAGAGACGCTTTGAAAGGTTTTCAGGACCTCTAGCCAAGAGTGTACTCGTTGACGACGCTCTGTATCGTAGATTCTCTCTATCGCTCTTCCGTATTGGCGCGACAAAGCTAGACTGCCACGTAGCCGTCAACGATTGTCAATTCGGCTACGTCGTCGGCAGGGCCTCCCCTTCTCGCCGGGAGAAGGGAAAGCAACGGCGAGTCCCACACAGCGTGCGCAACAGCATTCCCACTCCGTCAAAAAAAAAAGGAGAGGTGCGTGACTGCAGCACGTATGAGAACGTGTTATCATAGAGGAATAAGCAAGGAAAGAGTTGTAACTCCATACATCAGTAAATGCAAGTTATTTGTAGTGACATCTAGCGTCAATCACGCGTCAATTAGCGTAAATTATCAGTACTACTACTCGACACTTGGTGCCAACAGTGTCGCGTCTGCCAAAAACGTAGGTAACACTAACCAAATGTAGGTAACACACTTAAAACAGTTTACAACTTATATTACAAGCAGAAGGAATTGAAAAGAGTACTGATTGCTACTATTGTAATATTAGCTAAAAATTGTTGAGCATTAGACTTATTACTCGTCGCGACATCTATTGACAAGTAGCAGTACTGATAATTTATGCTAGTTCACGCGGTATTTAGAGCAATTTTTTTTGTATTCAAAACATGCGCGGATCCGGGCAGGGAGGGTTGGGGGGGGGGGGGGCTATGACCCCCGGAGCCTAGGTTGGCCATACAAATAGACCACGTGACCCCCCCCCCCCTCGGGGCCTGGGAATTGACCACGTGACAAGGGGCACGAAGCTGGATCCGCCGGAAAGTACCAGCTTGGTAGCGAAAACTCCAAATAGTTTTTTTTTTATAGATATTTTATTCCATATAAATTTCATAAAAAAGATATTCCACTGCTTGAAACTAAAAAGATTTTTTTTATTTTTATGCAATTAAGAGCTGAGAATAATATTAACAAGTATCAGACAACTACTCTTTATTTTCTTTTCCAACACCAATGTGTTAAGCAAAAAAAAGTCGCTACTTTACATATTTACCAGTATAATGGATCTCAATCCACTCTCATTTCTTAATTGCTGACTGTACATACTCTTAAGTAAACTAAGTACTCTCAAACAACGCTTAACATCATTAATTATCACGAAGAACAGGTACACTCAACACGGGAAACTCAAGTCGGTTTAATTCCTCGTTGATACATATATTCAAGTAATGTCGGACGCTGTTCGCTCATTAGGCGAGTCCTTAGCACAAGTCACATTCATCATGTCTTAGCAACTAAGGGCGGGCACACACGAATAGCTTTATCATGTTCGGGTGAAGTTCAAAAGTTTTAAGCTATCCATCTTTGCGTTATCCCAGCATATGCCACGGCTCATGAGAGCCTGGGGTCCGATTTGACAACTAATCCCAATTTGGCGTAGACACTAGTGTTACGTTCAAAAGTTTTATGTAATTAATGTAACTTGTGTAAGAGCACGATATGAATTTATTTAAATATTTTTAGTACATACTTAATTACATACAATATATTATAAAAACTTACCTACTATTTCAGCCATAAAGTACATAGTGGAACCTAATATATAACTATACTGTATTGTTCTAACTTGTCTTATGTACAATAAAGTGTTTACATATATACATTACTAGCTTTTTCCCGTGGCTTCGCTCGCGTTAGAAAGAGACAAAAAGTAGCCTATGTCACTCTCCGTCCCTTCAACTATCTCCACTTAAGAAATCACGTTAAATCGTCGCTCCGTTTTGCCGTGAAAGACGGACAAACAAACAGACACACACACTTTCCCATTTATCATATTAGTATGGATTATTAACCTATAACCCAATATAAATCTCATGAACAAATAAAACCTTTAAATTATCTACAATTGGAGAAGGCACCACAAGCCTTCGGAGAATCAGATCTACGTCTAATCAGATGACCTAGAGGTTAGGCATCCGTCCGCCAAAAATACGCCGGTTCTTGAATAGCTTTGGAGACATTCTCACCGATTCACATTTACCTATACTTACTTGCTTACTGAGCTGACTCAGCAACCCAAAGTGGATCTTGGCCTCCGACTCTGCCATTGGCGCCTATCCTGTCGCTTGAAGGTCAAAGAGGACCTCATGGACCTCATCGATCTGGCTTTCCGAGTAGATCTCCATAGGTAAGCTCTTCTGGCCGCACGATCCTCTCTCATCCTCTTCACAACGTCGAGCCAGCGAAAACGAGCACCCACTAATATCTTTTATTAGTAAAAATCACTTAGAACACCTATAACTGAATTCCCAACAGTAAACTAACTGCGAACGACTCAGTACTAAATTAATTATATAATTATATTACATTACCCAAATTATCAAACCATTAGAAGCGCCTTCTGTTCAGTTTCTTAGTGCTAAATCCTTAAACTATCCGTCTAAGGCTGCGCTAAGGTGCATTAGCGCTGCGCTGGTCTCGGCTACACTTGGATGCAGCTGCGATTAAATTAACATGGTCTATTCGCAACTTTACTTATAAGTGGACGATGCTAGCTGGCTTAAGGTGTTATAAAACGTAAGTACTGTGTTATACTAGATTTACATCTTTAAAACCAAATCCATACTTATACATATTATATATATATATTTATTTATTTAAACTTTATTGCACAGTAAAAAAAATGTACAAAAGGCGAACTTAATGCCAAAAGGCATTCTCTACCAGCTAACCTTTGGGCCAAACAGAGATCTTCTTCTTCTTCCTCCTACCCTTATCCCACGTTATGTGGGGTCGGTACAACACGTCTTCCTCTTCCATTCTCCTCTATCTTTCGTCATCTCAACACTCACATCTTTCTTCCTCATATCCTCTTTCACACAATCCATCCAGCGTTGTTTGGGTTTACCCCTCCCTCTCCATCCATCAACCTTCATCTCCAACATTCTTTTGCCTATATGACATTCATCCCTCCTCATTACATGACCGAACCACGCCAACCTGCCACTCCTCATCTTTTCCGTTATAGGCGCAACTTTCAAACTTCCCCTAATATACTCATTCCTGATCCGATCCATTCTGGTCACTCCACACATCCATCTCAACATTCTCATTTCCGCTACGTGCACTCTCCTTTCATCCTCCACCTTTGTCGCCCAGCATTCAGATCCATACAATACAACAGGCCTCACAATCGTCTTGTAGATTTTCCCCTTAAGTTTAAGGGGCATCCGTCGATCGCATGTTGTCCCTGAGACCTGTCGCCATTTCATCCATCCCGCATTTATTCTATTTTTCACGTCACGGTCGATGCTTCCGTCATTTTGGAATAATGACCCAAGGTAGCGGAAGTCGGAGCAGACTGGTAGGTATACACCATCTAAGGCAATAGGGGTAAAACTGGATAGACCACCGAAATCGCAGAACATATGTTCAGTTTTGGTTCTACTGATTTTCAGTCCCACACTTTCCAGTCTTTCTTGCCATTTTCCCAGTCTGCTCTGGACCTCAAGTGCATTTTCCCCAACAAGAACAATGTCATCGGCGAACAGCATACACCAGGGTGCTTCCTCCTGTATGTCCGATGTCAGAGCATCCATAACCAGGAGGAACAAATAAGGACTTAAAGCCGACCCCTGGTGTAGACCTACCGCCACATTGAACTTGTCGGTGACTCCAGCTTCAGACCTGACGTGAGTACTAGCTCTATCATACATCGCCTGAACAAGCCGCACATACTTCTCTGGCACTCCCTTCTCTCTCATACACCACCACAGAACCTTACGAGGAACTCTATCGTATGCCTTTTCCAGATCCACGAACACCATGTGCAAGTTCTTTTTTGCTTTTCTGTATTTCTCGCATAATTGGCGAAGTGCAAATATGGCGTCCGTGGTTCCCCGGCCCGGCATAAACCCAAATTGGTTCTGTGTTATTTCACTCTCTTCTCTTATTCGTCTCGCTACCACTCTTTCCCATATCTTCATACTATGTGACATGAGCTTTATTCCCCGGTATACTAAATAACCATAAATGTTTATGTATATCATACAGCTTACTATTATATATATATTAAAAAATATACATTATACATACATATATATATATATTATAATATTATATCAGTGATTTATTTGACATGAATTCTATGACGTCACTACACGGCCGACAGCGTTTTCGGCGGCCAAAAAAAATTTCTCACATTTTTTAATTAAAAATACGTAGCCATGGTACTCATTTAATACCCAAAATCATAAAATATTGATTTCTTATGTCAAATATTACAGAAGACAATCATTTATTGTGCCAAATTAGATATGAGTCTAGTAGCCTGTTGAAGGGATGGAAAGTGACATAGGCTACCTACTTTTTATCTCTTTCTAACCCCCCATTTCCCTAACAATGGGGGCTGAAAGTTTGTATGGAACATTCCGAAATTTTCGAAATTAATGCGAGCGAAGCGAAACGAAACTAGTCATCAATTAATCCATGCGTGTCTGTTTGTTTGTCCGTCTTTCACAGCAAAACGGAGCAGCAAATTGACGTGATTTTTAAAGTGGATGTAGTTGAAGCACAGACCAACCCCTTTAGACATCCATTACAAGATGACTCGCGGTCGCCAGCCTTCCTAGTATTTGCACTGATATAAGCGCGGGCGCTCGCCGTGCCCGATCAGTAGCGACCAAGTAACAGACCCGAAAGCAGCGCGTGTTTTTCGCAGTAAAAAAATTGAAAAAGGGTATTTTGATGTCTTAAAGATGTCCACCTGTAGTGTGAAATGGTGTGGAAAGGTAACAAGAAGCTCAAATTTAAAAACAGACGTCATTACATTCCACATAAAAGTCATATTTATAATTTATTCAGAGCCGGCATAGGTCAACTTACATTGGCCAGTTACGCGTCAGTAGAGGGACAGTCCCTTTCATCTGGCGCGACTGCCCGCCGTCCTTGAAACGGCCAATCACAGCGCGCTTAACACATTCCCCGCCCGCTCCTCGCACCCCTGGCACTGGTGACTCGTATCGCGAACAAAATATACAAGAATGCTACTCTATAGGAGGTTCTCTGTGAGTTGAAGGGACGGAAAGTGACATAGGCTACTTTTTATCTCTTTCTAACCTCTCACTTCCCTAAAATGGGGTGTGGCAGTTTGTATGTAGCATTCCGCAAATTTCGAACTTACTTAAAGCTAGCAAAGCCGAGGGCAAAAGTTAATCATCATTAAATTGTAGGTTTTATTAGATTTTTCCTGTACCTGATATTTTTTTCACTTATTTATTAAGCCTTGTAGGTATGTTGTGTTGTAGATAAGAATAAAGTTACATATCAGTCTGAATAAATCTTATTAGAGCTTTCGAGCTATTATATTAATAATATTGGCCCTTGAATGTGTCAAGTTCATTAAGTACCACACTAATCGATTCAACAAAAGCCACTTTCCATAATTCATGACATTGACATGATTTGACAAAGCGCAGTCAGCAACCGTGCAATTCAATATCTAACTCACTCACATGAAACCAAGGATGATTTATATAGGATTTACAATCTTCATAATGTACTAAGAATGGTCCTTAATTTTTTTTTGTGCCAACTATTAAATTCTATCATAACTACACTGATGATGCCTACTTTATTTTTTCAAAATGTGTACTGACGTGATATCATGATATCAAAATAAAGAAGCATGTCATTTGTTCCTATAAAAAATAAAAACACGCAAAAATATTTGGGGAAAATATGATCTTGGCCACTTTCAGGCTGCGAAACAGCGTCATCTAGTTTTAAGCCTAAAAGGCCCATACATTTCAGTTGTACGCTTTTTTGTATGGGCTTTATCTGTCCGGGTATTATAAATTGTCCTTTCATAAAACCCTCAGACATATCGTAAACACCGGCGCTGCACGGATGCAATCAGGTGAATAGATTAGTTTGTCAACGTCCAAGTTTATTTAGCCAGGTACTAATATAATTTGCTGACCAGCCAGCTTCGCCGATGTGACAATCGTTGGCGATCGAAACGCAGTTGGCTCCGTCGCTCCACTACAGAAGAGCGATAAGAAGATCTAACTACGATCGCTTAAGACGTTGGCTAGGTACCCTGACCAAGTTGACTGATGTCTGAAAATTGATTTGTGTTCAGATAGGTGTCTTTAGTTATGTTTCTGGGAGCACGGCAGTGCCCCCATCAAGACGAGAATTTATATTTGCATAAACATACATGAATTTCCCGACGTAATCGAAAACTTGGTAACATTTTGTCTTTTAGAATTACTTACTGTAGGTAGGTACTTACCGACAGTACCTATACATAATTGCATATATGGATGGTGATAAGCAATAATGTGTCAACCCACAAAAACTAAAAAAATGAGATTTTAATGCCATGTTATAGCTGGATTTTTAAACTTCTATTTGCAAAAATGACCTTTTCATTTTGAAAATTTTCACTATCCCAAAAGTAAAAAAATAGGTTAACACAAATCCTTTATCGTGTGTTGCCTGTTTTGCATGAATGTGTCAAGAACCTTAACTTATTATAGTAATTGGCAGAAGACATATTTAAATTACAATAATGTGTTATGAGGGTTGACTCAACGATTTTTTTACACTTGACTCATTCTTGCAAAACGCAAAAAATGACATAGTTACCCACTATGAGACTTGAATGATTATTGCAAAATGATATTTTATTCGTTGTTTTATGCTACGACCCGTGTTATAAAACATAAGTCATTATTGTTAAATTATATTCGGGTCATAAATTGTTCGTTTTTGGTGTAAGTACCATGACACTATATTGTAAAATATAACTGTTCATATTAATTTATGTTTGAATAAGTTATGACTTAGTCCATTAGTATATTTTTGCACATGAATGGTAAATTCAGTACGAAATTTTAAGTGATGAATATACATATTCGTTATTATAATTTGCAAACATTTTTTACAGGTACGTGTTTATATAAAAATCGAATATAAGCTACTATTTTTTTATAATTACTAATTACATTAAGACGTGTTAATGTATGCATAAAAATATTTTTTGATTTTTGAATACTTACTGAATGGTAGTTTATTATTTTGTTAAAGATATTTTATGTTTTGTTCTTGTACAAGTCATGAGTTATTCATAATTTAAATGACTTAGTCTATTTCTTAGCGTAAAAAAATATTTTGTTGTATATTTTAGATAAGTAGTTTATTTTTTTTAAAGATGATTATTTGGTTTTTGTAACGATTTTTTGTTGAAAAAGCACAGATAATTTAAATATGTGTCTAGAAATGATCATTACTCTAATAGTTAATTTATAGTATTTTATTCAACAGGCGTTTAAAGGAGGTCAAGAAATATGAGTGGCGTACTTTCCACGAGTATTTTGGAGTCAGTTAAACACCATTGCATACAATACTTTTACAACGACCATGCACTTAGTTTTTAATAGTTTTTTTTTAATAATTCTCGCGAAATTCACACTATTAATTCCTGTATTGCAAAGGTTTGCACTGTCAGCTCAGCTGCCCAAAGCCTTCCCGCGCACGCACGCAGTATCGTTAATGCAATGCGTTGCCATGATTACAGAACCAAACAATGCGTTTTCAGTTTTTTCGATACGCACAATCCTGTAAATGACGAATAACAGTTCGGGAGTAGAAAAATCATTAAAAGGTTTGATTAATAAATAATGTATTGATTCCTACATACCTAATAACATACGTGACCATGACTGATATGTTACTTAACACTTATAAAGTTAAAAATATGCATAGGTAGAGTATTTTACAACAACAATTTATGTGCTTTAACATGTTTACACGCTTTATGTACAAACTTGTTTAAAGATTTTCAGCACCTAGTTTGGAGTGCCTTTAAAATGAATATTAGAACTTTTTCAATTTACTTTATCGTTTCTGAGATGAAACGGTTAACTTTAGTTTATGGTAACAATATTATTATTAGGTATGTTCCAGATTTTAATAAACCAACATTTTTAATGAATTAAGGCCAGAGAGCAATTATAAATAATGGAACCGAATGTTTAGATACCAGCTAAAATTAGTGCTCTACTAGTTACCTCTAAAATTTTAATCGTGTAGTGTCAAGCGAATTCTGTTTTGCCATTTGTCAGATTAGTAGACCGGTATTTTATCGAAAGACCTTCTACAAATATAACATACAATACATACGAGGTGAGGAGCAAAAGTTTCCAGCTTAACAAAGAAAGAGCTTACATATCACAATATTACATATTAAAATTTTATTTTTATTTTTTGATATAGTCTCCCTCTGTTACAATGCACTTTTCAAATCTCTTTGAAATCTTCCCTATCCATCCATACTAATATTATAAATGCGAAAGTAACTCTGTCTGTCTATCTGTCTGTCTGTCTGTCTGTCTGTCTGTCTGTCTGTCTGTCTGTTACGCTTTCCCGCTTAAACCACGCAGCCGAATTTGATGAAATTTGGAACAGACAATCTTTAGACCCTGAGACAGAACATAGGCTACTTTTTATTTCGAAAAAAAGGGATGAAGGGGTTGAAAAAGAGGTTGAAAGTTTGTATGGGATATCTTAATTTTAAAAGATAAAACCATGAAACTTTATATTTTAGCACTTGATAAGAAATCATTAAACTAATATTTAAAGTCACATACAGGTCGAACGCGATTAATTAACATTATTTTTACCTTTAAAATAAACATGGTGGGAAATAAACATTAACTAAAAGCGGGTAGATTATATTTATTTGTCTACCCCGAACATTTATATAAATTAATATCGGGTAGTTTTGTGTTGTTTACATCTCCGGTGACATTTTGCTGGGACGTCAGTCTTCCGCGACCACGGCCAGTGCAACCTGGCCGAAACGTTGGGAAAAAAGGTAAAAATAATGTTAATTAATCGCGTTCGACCTGTATGTGACTTTAAATATGTGTACAAAGCGCGAGAACTTAAAGTGTTATATCATTAAACATCTTGATAAGGGATAAGGATAGGGATAGGGATAGCGATAGGGATAGCGATAGGGATAGCGATAGGGATAGCGATAGCGTTAGCGACAGCGATAGCGATAGCGTTAGCGTTAGCGATAGCGATAGGGATACGGATACGGATAATATGGGTATCGTTAGAGGGATACGGATAATCGGTCGGCGGTCTCTTACAATCAATGTGCTCTAAGACGATCGTTGTTTGCTTGCTTGAAGATTACGTTTGCGATAAGTATAAGCAAAATGTAAAAAATTGTGAGGGATAATAGAAAAAAGTACTTTTTACCCACCGATCATAGTGTCGAAATACGGGCTATGTGGGATGTTTATAAAGGTTTCCCCAGCGTATATAGAATTACCTACGCTGTGGTCGATGTGTAATATTTCTACAATCATTGCAAGCAAAAGTATTATGTGCAATCGAAATAATCGCAGATAAATATACCTACAGAGAAACCTAAGGATCCAAATGAAAATCTTAATGAATACTTTTATTACGCGGGCGAAGCCGCGGGTAAAAGCTAGTCAGCTTATAAAAATAATAAAGATTTTTGTCCTCAAAATCGGCCTAAACCGCACGGTTCACTTCATCAACGGAAGATTCTTTTTTCTACTTCAGTCTACCTTTAAGTTTTTAGAAAAAAATATAGTCACTAGGGATCACATCATGTCCCGAATTTTGGGTGGGTGCCAAATTATTTTAACCTTTATAACCTATAAAATTGTCGCGGAGATGCCTTTTTGATCTGCTATCATAACTAATCAAAAAATATTGCTATTCACCGTAATCTATACAGTACACTTCTTTTATGTCAATCGTTAGAATTTCGTGACAACCCTAGAATATCGTAGACTTTATCTGTTTTTCGAGCATTTTGTGACCGAGGTTTTTCTAGGCGCCTTTTCACCACGAGTTGTCACTCCATTTGATATTTGATATTTATTTGATATTTATTTATTTAATAAGTTTACACGGCATTACAGCATAAACACCAATACACCGAATAAACTAACATAGACAAAAAATACAATTTACAGAAAAGTATTATAACGACACACAATTACTTAAAAATATCATACACCGACCGTGGAAGGCCTATCATCCATCGTCTCGCAATACCTCAGACACTCAAGATACACTGTCTTCCATCTCCATGCAAACAAATCGCAATCAGGTGCTGACGTCAGTAGCGCATTGAGAAGTGTCAAAGCTCGAGGAAGCGGTGAGTTTTTGCGTGACACTGTGCGCGCTATCGGCACCGCCAACAGCGGGCGCACACGCGGCCTCAGACTAATTCTGGGAATATCAGGCACATACAATCTGAGAACGCAATTTACCAGATCTGGGCAGTCTGATTCACCCCGCAGCATCCGACAAACGGTGACTAACAGGTTGCAGTTACGCCTTACCTCCAGAGAATTATAACCGAGTGCTCCCAGCAAGAACTTCGTTGGGTATAGAAACGGGTAATAGCCATAGACTTTCTTGTAAAGAAATCTGAGAAAGGCCTTTTGGATCTTCTCTAGAAGTAAGACGTAAGTCGACTCATAGGGGATCCACACAATTGACGAAGTCTCCAGCTTGCTTCTGACCAGTGAATTGAAAACAAGCTTTATGGCCCCAACATCTTCGAACTCCTTAACATTGCGGATCACGAAGCCCAATCTTTGAAAACAGCTACGAGCTAGCTCACGTATATGATCGTGGAATGTCAACCGTGAGTCGAAGACAACGCCAAGATCCTTCACAGCGGACACCCTGTCAATCCTATCCAGTCCAAGGGTATAAGGCGCAAGTATAGGTGTTGCAGTTCGGCTAAATGAGCATACACAGCATTTGGCTACGTTGAAGAGCAGTTTATTTTCAACACTCCACCGCATCACGGAGTCAATGTCCTCCTGCAGGGAAATGCAATCTGCACCATTTTTCACCCCAAAGATCAGCTTCAGGTCGTCAGCGTACAACAGACATTTTGCGTTCTTTACAACTGTCTCCAAGTCGTTAACCATCATCCATTAATTTTCTTTATATGAAAGACGATACTCTATATAAGAGTATCGTCTTATATAACCATAGTTTCATCCACAGTAGCAATTGCATTCATAAAACTTCACTCTTCTCGCTGTGAGCGCGATAAAAGTTTAGGCACTAACCTAGCGCTAAACACCGTAAATAAACCTACAACCAACAGACACCTAAAGAAACCACCACACCCACTGGACACTGGTGTATTCCATGTTTATACACCAGAAAAGTGGAATAAATGACGAACACAATGATATCCATACTTTTTTTATCTTCCGCCATATTTGTCGGGCTGGAGACTTTTGGACCGTACCTCGTATATTGCTGCTCTCTTGATTACAATACAATAATTTGAAACATGCTAGTGTCTGAATGAATCTGAATCATATCTAACTTTGATTTAAAGAAGACGCAACACAAACTAGAGGCTCCAGTTGGCTTATTTTATGACCTAGAAATAGTGCTCCCTCCTACAGGAAGTGTATTATTACCAGGTTGCTTATTTACGGTGATTTTTCTTAAGTTTAATTAAAATAACCTGTTATAGCGCCGAGGCCATGTCTTCACAAATCCTTGTAGGAATATATGGTGAGCATCAAGACTTGTTATTTTAGGCTTACGGGTTTAGCATCAGTATCTACGTGAAAATTCAATTTCGCGACCCTCCTACTATGTTTTCACGAAACCGAACACCCTTGTAAGGGATCATATTTTGAAGATGTAATTTTAATTTAGATTAAAACGGCGTAGTGGGAAAGTTTCGAAAAGGTATGTTTAGGAATGATACAAAAGACTAGAAAAGACAATTATCAGGACAAGGCCTGGTCACCATACCCAGCTTAACATAATATTATGTACCTATATTAAAATATTGATCTACGCGTATAGTTACTTTGGCGAATATTGGCCTATAGATAGATGCCTACTTAAGACGATACGATACAGGTCAATTCTCCATACAAACGCTCTCCACTATTTCCTCCCTGGTTTTTGAAGATAGATCAATGATTTTTTCAACACAGATTGTTATTATTTTTATCTGTGTCGGACCGTCTTCATTTTTTTGCTATTTTTATTTTAAAAGACGCTAGAGCCAAACAAAAATTTCTGAAAACGGCCTTTTTCAATATGTTATTCAGATTCTCGTTCCGTTTAAATAAGTTTTGAAGGAGGAAACAGTCAACAGTGGAACTTCGATTTTAAAGATTTTGTCGCAATATCTTTTAACTGAGTTGTTCTTAATGGACATTTTTTTTTTTCGATAAATCTAGTTAATAACACTAGTATATTTAACTGAAATTCCCAAACTGAAAGGGGTACTCCTTTCCATTTTAGCATTTTCGCTCCCGTAGCGTCTTAAATTATTACAGGCATACAGTATATAACTTTTTTGACGGAGTGGGAATGCAGTTACGCACGAACTACTACTACTACTATACATTTCATATAATATAATTGATTACAATTTAAAAGTCACTGTGTCAAATAGCTGGCCTCGAAACCGCCAAAGCGAGAACTTGTTTAGTGAAGGTTAAAATATGTATATATACTTAGGTTATAAAGATAGCTATAAATTGTACAAAAGAAAATTTCAATTTGACTTAGACGGTGCGTTAAAACTATCACGCTGTAATTTTATCGAAACTGCAACGCAGCAAATGTGGCGTCATACCTACAGGGTCTTTAAGAACAACATTTCTTGTGCTCTTGCACTGAACAATAATTCATTTTAGAACTTAGTATTAAAGGACCTTATTGCATTTGAAGCATAAGGATTTCTGGAAAACCATCTTGTCCGAAAAGAAGGTGACAGTTTATTATTCTTTCAGAAAATAACAGTTTTTGAAAATGTAAGTTTCACGTAATTTTATTATTATTATTATAAATGGGCTTACTCTTGGCCACAGACTAGCCAAAGGTGAAGACGTGGCCTACGATGGAGTAAGCTCGCCCAGAAGATGCCTGTTCACTCTAAATTTGAAGGTTGCCAGGTTATAATTATGAGCTCGGAAATATAGCCGCCGCGCCGGCAAGGAATTCCACTCCTTGGCAGTGCGCATAAGAAAAGAAGAAGCAAAGCGCTTCGTGCGAATTCGTGGAATATCTACCAAGTAAGGATGGAAACCGGCCGTGCGTCTAAGAGTCCGATGGTAGAATGGCGACGGTGGTATAAGCTCGTGTAGCTCTTGAGCACACTCCCCGCAGTGCAACCTGTAAAACACCGGCAGACTGGCGACTTTCCGCCGATGGGCCAAATACTGTAGCTTGGCCGTTACTTCTTGTCGCCAATCATCCTCCTGGCTCTGCGCTCCACTGAGTCTAAAGCGGCGAGTTGGTTTTTAACTGAGCCGTCCCACATATGGCTACAATACTGCATACAGGATCGGACTATTATAGTACATTGTGCAACAAGGGGAGGAAGTTGAATATTACTAACGAGAGTAAGTTAAATCGCGACGGCTTGCCGGAGCGATTTAAAGACTCGAGTTAGTAATATTCATACTCCCCGAGTTACACACAATGTTTTTCATCACACTCGCAATGTCAAAAATATGTAAATAGATGTAAAAAAGTTAAGTACGGTTCAAGAAATTTCATTATTCCCTTGGGAGAACGATTTTTCTATAACTCACGCTCCGCCTGCGTGCAATAGGTAGCACATTTAACGTGCGGGTGCGTTGAAAAATTTGTAGTCTCATTTGTCTTATCTATGTAGCTACATAGGCCTTCTGAATTCGTACAGATAGATGTCATTCTCATAGCTATAATATCATTACTAGATTTGTCACCGGAGCAGCACATATACGCCAGTTTACCCACATCACAGCTACGTCCTGTTATAATTATAACTGAAGTCGTACAACGCGTGGTTAAGCGGATTCGCTCCAGATTTACTACGATTATCCTTCCCGATGGACTAATTCGGTTGGACGCCACATCTTGTCTGTTCAGTAAATCCGTTTACCTAAGTTTTATATCTACTCTACAACGTACATAATACCTATTTTGTAATTATTTGAGGAATCAAGGACTTATCCCGAAAATAGTTTTCTATAATTTTTAAAGTAGAACTGATTTGATATTTTTACAACTTAGCCCTATGCTCAGCAGTGGGCGATTAATGGCTGAAATTATGATGATGATGACAACTTTATGTTCTTAAAAATGTTTGTATCTACCTATCAATATTGTGCCAATAAAAACTAAAGTGTAACTGTTGTAAATAAATACCAACATTAGTTTAAACTTCGTATAGAATCGTCCCTATACTGACATTCATAAAATTAAAATATCTAAGAGTAAAGTAAGATAAGTAATAGACATGCCAAATTAGGAATTGCCAGAATGGTTATTCTTTCTGACGAAGTTTCGAACGTAATGAACTTAACTATTCTTAATCTAAAACATTGACATTATTTAGTATAAGTAATTAAGTATATTTCATAAGCTGTTATTGATTTGGAACATGACATAATATGTGATACAGTAATTCAGAATGATTGAATCTTTTTTACAAGACTGTAAATAATGACAATTGATTGCACCAGTTCCCCCATTTTATTATCCGAGAGCAAATTAGGCCTACAAAAAACGGCGTCCTGTTGTTTTTGCACCAACACAATAATGGTTGGATTTCCATTACCGTTCTCTGTGGAGCAAATCGCGATCCGTTTGCTAGGACCCTTTTTGTAGGAGCCCATTTTCGATATTGTGGCCCTTATATTTTTTTCTGATGAGTCGACGAAACGAGAGGCTTGCTATTTCGATTATTTCGGTTTGTTAAATCTAATATAATCGTAAAGGAATGTTAAATGCATAAGTGAAATATCATCATAGTAGGTAATAAGACGTACTTACAAGAAACCGAGTCAGTTTTTTTTGCTCCAATTTTATAAAAAAGAACTACGCGTAATTATAAAAAGAAGATTTGAGCCACTGTACACGGCTATGTTGTACCGAACCAGTGTTATCTCCTTGATCCTACACATATTTCTCTGCATTTTTGATAATTGTAATTAATTTAAATTTAGGTTCATTGTGCTTACATTTAATCTTATAATGAATAGGAACAAAAAATATGCCCAACAGCCCTTCATTACAATAATTCATTTCATTAGGCATACCTACCTACCAGCACGTAATGTTTAAAAATTTAATTACCTCGCGAATTTCGTCGTGCGCACAAAGTAAAAGGCATTTTAATTCTAAATAAATAGAATGGTTAATTTCTAAACTTCTGAAAACATGTTAATTAATTCAACGAATCCTGAAAGCTATTTCCTGCGTCCCGAAATTTTTGTTATGAATAAAGGTGAATTTAGGCGGCAACTGCAGCGAATTCAAGTATACTGAATTTATTTTCAGGACACAACAAAGTTTTCCTGCAATATCATATGTACCATATCTTTTTTTGTATTAATAGGTACCTAATGTTTTAGAATTCCTTTTTTAAAGGGGGGGAAATGCATTAAGGACATTTCCAAGGCGCGAGGATGGGCCTGGAATGGTTATAAGGAGCTAGACCGATGAAACCGGTAATTTACACACTAAAACCTTTCTGTGGCCATTTCCTTGCTGGGGCTTGAGAACGCTAGTACTCTTCTGCAACCTCACCAGATGTTTCTGCATTCATAGTGCAGCATTGGAGCGGTAGAAAATGAATGATTTCGTTAGCGAATCAATGAAATTAAATGTTTATCTAGAATGTTTATATATTTTTTTTAATTTACTTAGCCACAAGATTGCGCTGGCATTATTATTGCACTAAGTATAAGTCTATCTAGACTTAACCGTATTTAGAGCCTGGCTGCGACGCAAATATGCATTCCTTAAGATTTATAAGCGCTGACTAATTTTATCCTAGGCCACGACTTTAAGCAATTATTTGTAAAAGTTTTATACTGAGGTAACCTATAACACCCTACATGTTCACGAATTATGAGAAAGACATACATAAATTATGATGGTAATATTTGTGTAATAGATAGTCATCAAAGAAAACATTTTGAGAAGCAAGGTACACATAGTCCTATGATAACAAAAGATCTCGTATGATGCTTCACTGCAAATGAATCTACAGCTTGTTATTATTTGAAGAACAATAAATTAACAGAATTCGGTTTAAGAGAATATTTGTATAGTTTTAGTATATAATTTGATATATTTTAATTTATTTGGACTATTAAATTTTGACGCCATTCAAATGCAACTTATAACAGTTATAACCAATAACTTGCATTATAAACCATAATAAATAAGCAATTTAACCCTTATTTCAAAATAAATAATAACTATTTAGTTTGCTTAAAATTATTAAACATTAATGCAAAATTGAAAATAAATAAAACTTGTGGTTCGGGTTTTAAGGTCAGATGGCAGTCGCTTTCATAAAACTAGTGCATATGCCAAAACTTGTGGTTAGTTGTCGATGCGGACCCCAGGCTCCCATGAGCCGTAACAAATGCCGGGATAACGCAAGGAGGATGATGATAAAAATACATAAAACTAATGTTTATCATTTGACGTATTCCCGGAACCTGAAAGCAAACTAAACAGGATTGTACTGCGATGAAACCACATTTTTCATAGAGTGCACTAAAGTTGTGGACGTCTTACAAGGCAGCACTTGTAAACATCTGGTACGACTAAAACTGGGGGTACGAACTGTGGCAATTACACAGCTGGGACATCTGCGCCGGGTAGCTTATACGCAATAAAGCGGAGCCACGGATCGACGTAGTCAGCTCTGGCTTGGACAGTGTTAATGAAGTGAATTGGTGGTTGTATGATATGATAGCCTGACTTGGCTTTTACAGATAATTGTTAGGAATAAGTTACACGCTGCATGAAGCACAATACGGCCTATACCGTAGCACGTACGGCGACCATATATTTATTGTACATACATTGAAGCAAGAGCCGAGCGCGCTCTTAATTTAGGCTTATTTGTCCAATACAGGAACGATATACCTTGACAGTTTTGATATATATATGAGTAATAGTAATTGTCAAACTAAAGTCAAAGAAAAGTTTTAAGGTAATATTTTCCTAATAACAACAAACGAGATGTATGGATAATATTAATGAATACGTAGAAGGAGCATATTATAAAAACGGTCAAAATAGTACATTACTACAGTGCGAAAAAAGGAAGTTTGCACGTGTATCGAACGACGTTTTTCATTACAGATGACCCACCGAAGTTTCGATCTGACATAATGAACCACTTCTCGCACTAGTAGGTACGTATAAAAAGCACCATTTGTACTAAAAAGTATTATTTTAAAAGTTTAGCAATCGATGAGCAATCTTACCCCACGAATCAAAGTACCAACCTCTCTAGTTTACAGTACCCAGTGGCTAGTTGAAGCGAACTGCAACTTTTATGATATATATTTATTATACTAATTAGGGCCACTTGCACCAACGGAAATGGAGGGTTAACCCACCATATTATATGGAATTTAATAGATGACAGCCCACTAACCCTGAGTTGAGTGGTTTGTGCAAGTGGACCTAAATGGATAAGCCGCAACTTTTAGCTTCTGAGAGGTTACCATGACGTACTAAAGACGTTCCAGTTTAGATTGAGAGAAAGGGACACAGCTATAGCAGTTCCATAGCTCCGTCCTCTCTCTCAACCTAAACTGAACGGCTTTAGCACGTCATGGTAACACCCCCCCCCCCCCCCCTGATCTCATACTGCGCACATGTTATTATAGTCATGCCAAGATAAGTTGGTAGTTGCGAAGGTTAAGTAAACGTCATAAGTTCATTGCAGTTTGGCGCTTACAGTTACGTCGATATTGCAGTTGGCTTGCAGTCGGCGTGTTGGAAGTTACAGTCCGTTTGTATCGGCCGTTACTATAAGTGTTACAATCCTTTGCCCTTACGACGTGTTAATTCAACGAAAGTACAAAAAAGTTACATTGTTTATCGTTAATTCTATTTTCCAATGAATATCTATCTACATAACAATCTTAAAGTTTCTGTTGCTGCCAGTATTGCGAGTTTTTGAAACACTGAATCAGCGCAAAGGAATTATATATACCTAGGTGCATTGGGGTGATTTCGAAGCACAGAAATGCTCGGGTACTCGTAATTTCGATAGGAGAATCTTGATATGATGGAAATAATGGTGATTTAAGTGATTTTCGAAATTAGACGGCTTTTGAAATTACGCCAATGCACCCCACTGCTTGTCAAATTGGCACCGAAGAATTAGTTTTAATGAATCCCCTTTTTACGAAGAGATTCTAGGTAAATTACACACGTGACAGTATCAGGTTTATTTTTCTTTGTACCTCTAGGATGTTAAAACTAGATACGTCAAGCTTCTCTTCCGCAAGGATACTGAGAAATCCTAACATCAGAAGCTAAAAGTCGCGGCTTATCCATTAATTCCTTAGTCCTCGCACAGCCGCTTTGATGAATAAATAAAGGCAAGATAAAAAAAAGCTTCGTCGTAGGAGCTTAATTAAAGTGCAACGATTAAAATACCTTTTGTGGCTTGATTAAAAGTGTGTACACTTTATGCTCATCGTGGGCACTTACCTAATGCTTAATCATTTGATTGCCTTAATGAAAGGTAGTTCCAAGACAACGCTACAAATTGGCATTAAAAGCCTGTGGATAAAGTAATTGCGTGTGTAATGTAAAGCAACGCGATGAAAACATAGGCTTAAACTTTCATGAATATTTAGGCACTTAACCTCCTTTTTCGAGTTCCGTCTGCCTGTCAGTGTTTCCGTATGTTATAGCCATATTATTATAACTCAAAAAACACTAAACATTTTTTTTTTACAACTTTGGAACTAAAGGTTTCAAGTTACTTTTTTTCCATTTTATTGGTATTTGGTATTCAGGATAACAACAGCCGTAAATATAACTAAGACATACTACTGCTTACATAAAAGAAGACCAATAACAGTCATCCATTAAATCACATTTTGTAAGAATTAAATTAAGTAACTAAATGTTATATATTGGGTTGGCACAAAAGTAATGACACACTCTACAAAACTCTATACATTTCCTTTCTTAAGTTATTTGTTTTCGATAATATTCTAGTATGTTGTAGAACATTCTAGGTACTTCTAATGTGAGGGTATATAAAGCCGCCCTCGTGATTGGTTTAGTTAGATTGAAATAAAATGGACGAGCGACAAGTTCGAACACTTTACTTATACGAGTACTTGTTAGGCCACAGTGCGCGGGCTGCGGCTGACAATATCAACACTGCATTGGGCGCTGGAAGTACAAGCCATGCCACGGTGTCCAGATGATTTGACCGTTTTAAATCAGGAGACAGGAGCCTTGAAAGTCAGTCACGCTCAGGGCGACCACCTGCATTCAATGATGACGATTTACGCCGCGAACTACAGTCGAATCCTAATGCTACTCGTGAATTAGCGGAAGCACTTAACTGCAGTCACCACGCTGTAGAATACCATCTGCATGAGCTTGGGTATCGAAAAGTTTTGGCTCGATGGGTACCGCACATCCTTACCGACGCCAGTCGTGCAGTCCGTGTCGCCATCTGTCAATCACTTTTGCTGCGACCCCGACATAAAGAGTTTTTGACTGATCTGATTACGGGAGATGAAACATGGATTTATTATGAGAACGATACACGTCGTGCTTTTTGGCTGCCTCGAGAAGAAACGCCACCAACTCAACCGAAGCTGAGTCAAAAGAACCGCTTAAAAGTTTTACTTTGTTGTTTCTGGGACTCGCAAGGCATGCTGTTTCATGAACTATTATACAATGAAACTGTAAACGCTAACAAATATTCAACACAGCTCACCGAACTATCTTCTGCTATCAAGAAAAACGACGAAGACGAGCCACTGTAATTTTACTACATGATAACGCTCGACCTCATGTCGCATCTACCGTTCGCCAACAGCTGCAGAACTTGGGCTGAGAGACGATACCCCACCCACCTTATTCTCCAGACCTCGTACCATCAGACTTTCATTTGTTTAGAGCCCTGAAACGACATTTGCGGGGTAAACAATTCAATGATTTCCATGATGTACAGGTGGAGTTGAACAACTTTTTCCAGGCACAGCCATCAGAGTTCTGGACGAACGGCATCCAAACTTTGCCGGATCGTTGGCAAGAAGTCATAGATGCTAATGGTGATTACATCATCGACTAAGCTTTTTGTATTGTAATAATAATAAAAAATATAAAACGTAAACCAAGTGTCTCATTACTTTTGTGCCAACCCAATAATTAAACAGTCAATTTTTTTTCCTCTATTTAGTACTTCCTTATTTAACTGTTAGTATTATTTTTATTTATTATAAGTTTATTTTTAATTATTTAGTTCAATTAGTTATATTTTAGTTTTATATAGTTATTATCAAGTTTTATATTGCATATAATTAAGTTTTTTTATTGTAAATATTACTTAATAAAGTCAATGACTATCAAAATGTGCACCTCCTTAAAAATAATTATTTTTTTATAAAATGTTACTATCAGATTATTCGTCTTGTTCATGATTTTACCATGACCATGATCATCATTGTGTGTACCCAAGAAGTTTAACATTTTACTACATTTTTTTCTTTGTAAATATTGTCATTATAGTTACAATGCTGACAGATGTGTATAATTTTGTACCTAAAAGAACAAGCTAAAGCAACGAGCACACAATAGCTGTTTACTACAACGCTACGTCCCCAAACAAGAAATTTAATTTATATTTGACAGAGTAACGTCGTAACAAGATTAACATTAATCTGAACGTCCTATACAAATACCTTGATCTTATTAGCTTTGTCGTGTTAATTCGCATTTATTAACCTTTTATACGACAGTGCTGTAAAATTCATATAATAGTGGGTAATAAAGGTCGTACCAAGCTAAGTTTGCAGCGGTTTTGACAGCCGCGCCGGTGCAAATGATAAAGTAATACTTAAGTTAAGTAATACTTTACCCTCGCAACTACCAACTTAGGTTAGCATGACTATAGGTAGCCCTGTTTTAGGATTCTTATTTTGGCAGTTTGTGTATAAACACAATTAAGAACATTTTGTCACCTTAAGCTGTAAAAAAAACAGAGATGTATGCAATATGTCAAATATCAGTCAGTTTTAAGGTAAAATTCTTGAAAATTGAACTTCAAAAATGTTATGTCCAAAGTTAAGGTGAACATTCAAATTATGTTTTAAATTTTTACTCACCTTAGAATGTAAAATTTCAGTGTTAAACGCATCATAATGCCTGTGAATCCGAATCCGTAGATAAAAGTCGGGATCCTTCAAGAGATCCAAAGTACTAGCGACAGGCGGGATGCCGCAACATCCCAATCGTGACCAACTTTTTCATCACATTGAAACCCCGCAAAACGAACGAAAATAAATAAAAATCACGATTGCTCTCAAACTCGAATCGAACCCTTATATTATCAGATTGCTCAAGTTCTCGTGACAGACGATACGAAGTTTTCTAGTTGGTGTAATCCAGTCTTGAGTTCGTAAACTCTCTGGAGGCTACAAGCCACATTTAACCGTAGAACTGGATGGAAACGCAAAGTAAATTTCCGCCGACCTCGTATGTTTGCGTGTACAAATGTTTACCCGCTCATTGAGAACTTTTTTAGCGCGGTGATAAACAAGCAATTTAAACCCCATGACTAAGTATAAATTTAAAATTAAACTTTAAAATAAGTTTAATGATAATATTGGTGGGAATGGTGGCGTAGAGTATTCGACCCTAAGCTACAGATCAGCCTACCTTGAACCATTCGGCTATCATATAATATTGATAATAGTGATAACGTCGCACGGGTGGTGACCTGCCAACTGCAGTAAGTGTGGCTACACATTAACATAATAGATTGGCTAAGACAATCACCAGAGCTTATATCATGAGTTTTTGACGTTTTAGAATATGTTATTCGATAAAATGTGGTAGACGCCCAGAGAGGCACGCCATAATGCTCTTAGCGGCAAAATGCAGCTGTAGCCAAAAATAGTTAGCAGACAAAAATTATAAATGTTGCAGAAAAAATCGATAAATTCAAGCTAATTTCTCGATATTCATCAATAGACATAATAACACTACATATCAAAGATTTGAATTATGGTTAAATTATTTACTAGTTACTTACCTACCTATTCAAACAATAATAGTATTTTATGCAACTGGTGGTTAAAAGAGGTCAAAAAAGGTGAGTGGCGTGGGTAACAATTTGAGGCGAAGCCGAAAATTGTTAATAAAGACGCCACGAGCATTTTTTGACTCAGTTAAACACCGTTGCATACAATACTTTTTCTACGACCAAGCACTTATTTTGAAAGAAAATTATAAATTCAACAAATACCTACTTTCAGTCATCTTAGTTATCTAGTGGACCGTCTACCATTTTGAATATGCAGTTTGAGTGCAAATATGAAAATAAAACTGTCTATGGTATGGTTCTTTGAAGCCTGGCCACTAAGACGAATCGAGCCGAGTTGAATCGAGTTTCATACATTTGAATGCGATTCGACGCGTCGCCAATGAACGCAGCAGAAAACGAAGGAGTCTCGACTCTGCGAATTGGTTTGTTAAGTTGGTAGCAATGTATTTACTGAACTTTAACAGCTATATCGTGCTACTGCTACTAAATGTTTTCAGGGTATAGACTAGATAGAGTTGTCCTGACATATTTTATGTAGGGTTTTAAAGTTCTATACACGACCTTGTAACTCACGAATAACAGTACGGGAGTAGAAAAATATAATATCAACCCAAAGCCTGAGTTTCTAACTTATAATCATTTCGGCATTACTTAGCTGGAATGTATACCATGTTTATACTAGAATTGTGCCGAAGTTAGGTATCCATCAGACGAACGGATTTATAAGATTACTCTTCGCAACTAATGAATCTATTTCAGCGCAAAGTCATATTTCAGATTCACAATTAAACTTCATACACTATTCATATGTGTAAATTATTTCCTCTTGAATATTAACTAATTCATTGATGCAAACAAATAGGTTTTAATCTAGTAGGTAGTAGACACATTTTCCATACTAATAATTATAAAATGGGAATGTGTGTGTCTGTTTGTTTGTCCGTCTTTCACGGCAAACGGAGCTACGAATTGACCTACGCTCTTATCCCTGGGCCACCAGCGCTTAAATACAAATCGCTTATCTGCCAAAAATGCTGATTATTAAAAGGTATGTGTTTATGTACATGAGACAATAGATAGTTAGATACCAGACCTACACACCTATTCTCATATAAGTATTATAGGCACCACACCTTTCACCTTTCATACTTACATATAAATCGTATCAATTACTCGTAAGACCTATTGCCTGGCATCAAATGAGTGTGTTTATAATAAACTAGCTTTTTTTCCTGCGGCTTCGCTCGCGTTAGAAGACAAAAAGTAGCCTATGTCACTCAGCATCCCTTCAACTATTTCCACTTAAAAAATCACGACAATTCGTCGCTCCGTTTTGCCGTGAAGGACGGACAAACAAACAGACACACACACACTTTCGCATTTATAATATTAGTATGGATTGCTAGTGATACAATAGCAATAAACGTGTCCTATATGTATACGTATCTTCGGAAGGCACGCACGTACGAAGCCGAATGCACAAACGCTCACGAAACGAAACGCTCGTAGATATCCATGTCTATCGCTCTTGCGTATTGGCTGCATCTACCTTCGCGGCGTTTTCGTTTTTGTTTCGCGTCCTCGGTTTTTGTGTCGATGTGTGCCGGCGTCGATAAGCCATTAATTGATAATATTGATCTTTCGGTTACCATCTAATCAACGGATTCAGTTAATTCATTTGTACCCATGACGATTTAACTTTCCATAGTTTTATTTCATTAATTGATAACTTACCATTAGGTGACGATTTTGACCTGTCTAATCAGTTGACTTAGATATGTTGGTTCACAAATAGAGTGCTGTGGATTCAGAGAGAGAGAGAGAGAGAGAGATCCACTTTGTCTATCATTATACAATTTTGTTTCAATAACTCACCGTAACTTTTGCAAATCTTTGAAAAACTGTGTTTTAGAAATTGATTTACTAAGATCAACTTTGTATGTTCTTATTCAATTGCAAATATTGTGAACTAAAAAAGCGTGTAACTGTGCTGCATAACTAGTATTGGAAACTGTAAGTTTAAAATTAAGAAAACAGTCATGTTGTGACCATATTTGATTGGACGACTATTTGTTTCATAAAGAATATATAACAGATAACAGAAGAACTTTGCAGAAAATGAAACAAACACTGAAAAAAAAATGGATATTCTAAATTTTCATGTAATTAATATCGTAATAATACAGTGCTCCTCTCATATTTGCTGGATTAATCAAATTACCTGAATTACGCGTAATTTTAATTTTCATGGAAATATCGATATCATCTATTTATACAGTGTATTGGATTGAATAAACCAAGGTAATTTTAAAACGTTATTTGAAAATACTGTGTATTTCAATTACAATAATAATTATTACATAAAATTGCAAACAGTTGATAATCCTGATTTGACTTCGTCACGATATCTAACTCTAGCTGGAAGTTGGAGATTATTTTTCATCGATAATAATTAATCGGACGGAGTCCGGATTGGAGTATGGCCGCGGGGCATAAGATGTACTTAACGTTTATTGCCTCGACCCTTAATCCGAGTGGATTATGATAAATGCCATTTCAAGATATTTATTTTTAGTGATATTTTTTAGAATTTGTTACCTACCTACTTATTGACAATTGACGTTAATGATAAAGTTTAAGTTAGTTTTCTTATAACATGGTATTTTTTAACATATATTGAAATTGTTAATTTATATTGTAGTAGTGCATTAGTTGTGGTCAAATAAACATATCAGTAAGTAAATATTAAAAAAATACATATTATGGTCTACACTCAACCCAGACAAAGCTACTAGCCTACTAGGCAACGATATACATATACATTGGGGTGCTTCTTATTTTATCGTATTTAAAATGTTCTATATGACACCCCTAAAAATGTCTCTGGCATAATTAAAACCGTTTGTAGTTTTTTTTTTCAGAGTTTTCCGTTACATTTTAGGGTCACTACCATACATTGAAAATTTTGAGTCTCATACAAAATATTTTATTTTTATTTTATTATTTTTGACCAACTGCGCATCATTCAAATAACATTAGATGTTCATTAAATTGGAAGGCCAAACGTCAGTACAATGACGCCCAACTGTCCGATCTCTGGTCACAGCCAAAGAATTATTTGTATGGTAGGTAGTGTACTTTTACGCACTACGAGTACATCCCCGAAGAATAGCGTGAGAGAAGCTTTTTCTTCGATGACGGGAGATCTGCAAAGAAGTTGTACGGCTAATCTACATTTGACGGATCTTATATTTGATGGATTCGGATCGAGGCGTATTAGGAAAGTTTAATTACTTACTCCGTTTGAAAAAGATTATGAATCTGAACTGTCAGGAGTATAAAAAAAAATGTTCAATTATTATTTTTAATTCAAATGGGTTCAATCCAGTGGGATTATTTCGCCAGCATCAGATTACACTATTGGGAGGTAAAATACAGTCTTGACAATAAAATTGTATAGTTAGTACGACACAGTGTACGGTTAATTTATGTATATTCGAAGTTCAGTACTGTATAAGTAGTCCCGAAAATAGTACATGTCTTAACCACAGATAAATGAAGAAAATTAGTTTACCATGATACTGAAGTTCGTGTTTATAACAAGTTTTGTACATTTAACTCTGTTTTCCTAATAAATAAATAAAATATATAAAAAAAGAAATTGGACTAGCCGGGATGATTTGTATTAAATACACCTGTAGTAAAGTTTTGTGTGTGGGTTCTTGTGTAAGTACGTATCAAGTTCTTGTGTGGGTACTAATGCCACACAGGTGTAGAGTGTGGTTGGTCCATACAAGCCAGATTCCCACCGGCTTGCCTAAAATTGATTACTAGTAAGTTTTTAGGGTTCCGTAGTCAACTAGGAACCCTTATAGTTTGGCCATGTCTGTCTGTCCGTCCGTCCGTCCGTCCGTCCGTCCGCGGATAATCTCAGTAACCGTTAGCACTAGAAAGCTAAAATTTGGTACCAATATGTATATCAATCACGCCAACAAAGTGCAAAAATAAAAAATAGAAAAAAATGTTTTATTAGGGTACCCCCCCTACATGTAAAGTGGGGGCTGATATTTTTTTTCATTCTACCCCAACGTGTGATATATTTTTGGATAGGTATTTAAAAATGAATAAGGGTTCACTAAGATTGTTTTTTGATAATATTAATATTTTCTGAAATAATCGCTCCTAAAGGAAAAAAAAGTGCGTCCCCCCCCTCTAACTTTTGAACCATAAGTTTAAAAAATATGAAAAAAATCACAAAAGTAGAACGTTATAAATACTTTCTAGGAAAATTATGTTGAACTTGATAGGTTCAGTAGTTTTTGAGAAAAATATGGAAAACTACGGAACCCTACACTGAGCGTGGCCCGACACGCTCTTGGCCGGTTTTTTCAGACTAGCCGGGGCAGAGGTAGGCCAAAGAAAAGATGGCGGGATGACCTCGACGCATTTTGCGGCGACTGGCCGGAGCAGGCGGCAAATCGGGATGAGTGGCGGAAGAAAGGGGAGGCCTTTGCCCAGCAGTGGGACACAATTATAGGCTAGGAAAAAATTGTATGAGACAATATATACCAGGATGGTTCCTGTTAATGAACCTAACACCGTGTCGAATTTAACGAAAAAAAACGGTGTATCTTAATAGTCTAGAAGGCATGATTATTACAATCCTCCTATGAACGTCAAATAAAGCTACGCAGGGTCTAACCCCACACCTCTAACCCGAGAAGATTTAAATGCCTCTTAAATTTTAGTAAGGTATCTCAATTCGGGACCGGCAAGAAACTCGGCGGGACACATTACTTTTCTTTGACGATATTAGGTACTTAACCGTATTCATTTATCTCAAAGATACACCTGAAAGTTTTTAAAATAAGACGTATACATTTTTGATGTGGGGGTTACAGGTTCACGTTGAATTAGACAGTACTATAGAAACTGTAACTTGAAATAGA